>NC_067250.2:315776905-316081225 GCF_019359855.2 Lolium perenne
AACACGCAAACTTTCACCCTTGGTATATTATCTAAGGGTAGTGCTGATAATCCTCCGGAGGTTTATTTCTCCCGAACCTCCGACTTCTCAGAGCGACACGTGTCTCTCCTGAACCACCACACCCATGTGCACATGTCGTTTTCAACCCGCAAAAAAAATGCGAACGAATCCCCATCAAATGGAAACTGTTACGGCCAGACCAAAGCTGCACCCCGGTCCATAAAGAACAAAGAAAGAAGTCCGGAGAGCGACCTCGCCGGAGAAGTGTGAACTCCGGTGGGCAGCAGCGCCACCCGTCCTTGCAACATCGGCGCCCGCTCCTTGCAGCACCGCCTCAACCAGATGGTAGCACCGTCACCTACCTGTCGCAGCACCGCCATGCCGGATTGCAGCGTCGTCGCGCCGTCTTGCAGCACCCCGCCACCAGTCGCAGCACTGCCATGCCGGATTGCAGCTTCGCCGCGCCGGCTTGCAGCACCCCGCCACCGGTCGTAGCACCGCCATGCCGGATTGCAGCGTCGCCGCGCCGGCTTGCAGCACCGCCACCGCCGGTCGTAGCATCAGCCTTGCAGTCCGCCAGATGGTAGCGCGGGTTTGCAGCACCGCCACCGCCGGTCGCAGCATCCGCCATCGGCAGTCGTAGCATCCACTGTCGGGGGTCAAAGCTCCGACCATGGTTGTAGCATAGTGGACCAACTGATGTAGCAACAGGGGCCGGCATTCGTAGCACCCTCCATCGGCAGTTGGAGCGCCTGTGCTCTCCATCAGCAGATGCAGCGCCAGTGCGCGCCCTCCATCTCCAGTGACGGCGGGGCACCGAGGGAGATGTGTTACGGTCCCCCGCCACGGTGTCCATCTCCAGCGCCGGCGAGCGCTGGGGGAACGAGGGCTTCAGGCTCGGTCGCAGGCTCGCAGCCTCCATCTCCACGCGACGGCGAGGCGCCCGGGGCTCCGCCGCAAACGCTGCCGCAGCCACAGAATGCCGCCGCCGCGCTCGCGACCCCCCAGAACACCGTCCCCGCCCTCGCCAGCGAGCCGCCCATGCCGCGTCCTCACCGAACATGCCGCGTCGTGGCTGCTCCTCCCGCCGTCCTGAGCTCTAACTGTGGGGCGCGTGGTTGATTTGGGGGCAGCCATGGCAGGTAGCGCGTGTGGAGCTTGATGGGAGAAAAGCAGTGCCAGGGGATAAGGAAAGGAAAGGTAGTGGGGTTATTGTTCGGTCGGTGGGTTTGTGAGGTCAAGAAAAAGACACGTAGTGGGAGTGAGCTATCTAGATGCATCGAACGGCCACGCACCCGGAGGCACGGAGCCACGCAGCCTCCGACGGAAAACGAGCATTTTCCATTATCTAAAGAAGACTATATGTACATTGATGTCTCTACACGAATATATGGACAAATCAAGCTTTCGTGACCCAACACTGGAGCGAACTTCAAGTCCAACCGTCCTATAAGACGGTAAATGGTCTCTACTTTCATTGTCATGGGATCGTAATACCCTAGCGCCTTGCCAGTGCTGAGGAGCAATCTCCCATCCATAGGGTCGACATCTAACAGTCTAGTCACCTTGGATGGGTATTGTCTCCAAAATTTCCCAAGCTCTACTATGCACCCAATAGACCATACCCCACCTTCCAACATCCATATGTCTATGGCGTTCATGGTCTCGTCACAGCACATGACACAAATACTGCCTTGTAGCTCGGCGATGGACGTGATCTGATCATATTCACACGGGGGGCCCTCCAACACCTGGAACTCATGTGTGCTAATGTCTAATGCCAATAGTTCACATCCAGAAGAAGACGTTGACCCAAGATTAGGATCTACCATCCAGTAGAGTTTGCCATCAGCGTAGACAGACTGCATTTCGGCCACTGGCCTCGGTGGAGGGCTGATTGGTCTCCACGATTCAGTGTTGGTTAGATTGACATAGCACTCCAAGTGGTAATCTCGAGTATCCATGTTTCTCTCATGGTACACAAGACGCACAAGTACATGCTCCTTCATCCTTGAATCGTACCCTAGCCCAATCCGACCGTCGAGAAAGGAGTCACCTCCGTCGGGATCTAGATATACCTGTTTGTAGTAACCCATGGTAGGATTGCATATGAAATCCCAGGAATTGCCATATGCATTAGCGTAGCTGCCAACAACTAGATGGTGGCATGGTTTGGAACAAACCGTTCTGCTTTGGCGACGGCGACCAGTAAACAAGAATTTCAACATATCTATCTGGTGTATCTCCCTGTCACATTCTTCGAGAGGCAAGAAAAGACCGTAGGAAGGCGCGATGAGGGTGATCCGGGGTCTCGTCGTGCCAATCTTTGCATGGAGTGTGGTGTGCAGCTTCATGAACCGCTGGCTCTTGATCGCGGCATGCCAGTCTTTACACACCCGCATCAATGGAGCAACTGAGTGTATCGGCAACCACTTGAGGACATCCGACCAAGCCCTCATTGTGGGAGAAGAGAAGATGATCTCCTCACTTGGACGGCCTACGGAGACAAGGCTCTCCTCCAGCAGACCCAAGGCATGGGTGCCGGGATTTGTTTTGGCGAAGCTATCCATGGGCAGCGAGAATAGGATCTTGGGTGCACCGCAACCATCAAGGCCGACGTCCACCATGAACACCGTGAGGGCGCATGTGGCGAACAAAATCTTCGTTGTATGTGCATTACCGCCGGAATATATTTCAAGAGGGGTGATCGGCCGGTGATTCCGGTCAAAGTCGATTTGCGGCATGGCATCTGGCCAAGCTTGTTGTTGGATGCAGTAGAGCTGCTCCCATTGCCCTGCCCCGTCATCATATGATGGTAGGCGCCAGATGTAGAAATTGGTGTCGGGCCAACAGCGCTCATGTCCATAATGAAGGCACAAGTGTCCATCCAGCACTGCCAGCTCGTAGCTGACAGCTCCAAGGCCCGGAGGGGGCATCAAGGTGCCGAAGGTCTCGTGGGAGACGTCGAAAGTGAGGATGCAATCACCTTCGTTCTGGAGAAAGTGCAGGTTTCCGCCAAAGAACACAGCCGGGGCCACCGTCCATAGACGCGTGGTGCAGGCTGGAGGGCGTTGAGCAGCGGGCCTCCAGTGCGCGGACGCCTGACCGATGATGAAAACCTCACAGGCTGTGACCTCGGCGGCGCCTTCTTCGTGGAGATAGAAGAGCCGTACCACCTTGTGTTCCTTGGCAGCTGAGTCGCAACCCAGGCCGTAGGAGACGCTGTTCGTGTAGGTGCCAGGCTGGTCGTCCCGCCCGCACATCCATGACGGGGTCTTGGTGTCGGGAAGAGGCAGGAGCGCGCCCGTGCACGGGTTGCACACGTAGTGGCCATGGCAGGGCCAGCGGAGGACCAGGACCAGGCCGTGGCAGGGCTTGGCGCTGACGTGGACTGTACTAAGGTGGTCTCCGCCGGGCTGCCGTGGGAGAAGATCACGGAGGGCGTCGCCGGTCAGCTCACGCAGTACCGGCGGCCCATCGTGGCGCCACGCTTCAAGACGGCGCACCGCCGTCGTGAAGAAGAGCTTTGGCGGCGTGCCTGCCTGCTGCCGCTGGCTGTGGTTGGCTCGCTGGAAGTGGATGTCGGTGAAGGAGGCCGACGTGAGCGTGAGGGCCCACGACCGCGACAGGCAGCGCCAGCGGGCGACTGTCTTGGCCGGCAGCCGGGCGAAGATCTCCACCATCATGTCATCCGCTATTGGCGGCGGCAGCGCGTGCTGCTGGTTCTTGCTCCGCTTGGCCGGCCTAGTCGTCGATGATGCCGGCTGCGGCGGCGCCATGTCCCGCCTGCCGTTCATCAGGTCGATCTCGTAGCTAGCTCGCTTGTTTGATTGGCCCTCTCAATCGAGGAGTGTTTGGACGTTTGAGTCGTGCTTGGCACTCCATTGTATGGGGTTGGACGTAGTGTCAGTCTCGGTCTCGGACTGAATCAAGTACCAACTACGTAGTCGGGCAGGCCACCACCTCAAAATTACTTGCCATAACTTGGCAAAATAGTACATGTGATAATTGACAAAAAGCCACCTGGCATGCCAAATAATTCGCGACAATAGCAGCAAGGACCCAGAAAAAATGTACTCCCCCGTATCGGAAAAATATCATAGATTTATATAAATTTAGATGTATGTATACAATGTAGGACAAGAGAAAGTACATAGCAGATTTATGAGCCGACCGTGCGCCAGATATGCAGCCGTCCAAGTTCAAAAAAAAAAAAATTCGAGCCAATGATTAATGTATGTGTAGACAATTTTTAACAGCTTGAATGTACTCTTTGAAAAGCTCAGAGTAACTTTATAGATGCAGCACAATACATCATGGAACTGCATGCACAAGGTGTCCTAACTCCACACAATCAGCCAAAAACATTATATATCCAAAAAGTTCAAAATGCATTTGAATATGTCGACTATCATACTCGTTTTGAAGGTTTGCCGTGGAAAAGCCAGGGAGCACATGGCCAAGATATTTTTTTTTTGAGAAACACATGGCCAAGAATTAGGTCGTGGTTGATTTAGAGCACTAGTAGCAAATAGGGCTTTCGTCCAAAGCCCCTGGGAGTTTTAATCCCGGTTTTAAATCGAACCGGGACCAGTGAGGAGCATTGATTCCGGTTCGACCAGCGCGGCGCGACGCCACCCTCTGGTCCCGGTTCGTTTGAGGTCTTTGGTCCCGGTTTGTAGTACAAACCGGGCCTAAAGGGCGCTGCAGTCCATGTCAGGCCCCAATAGCCTCTAATCCCGGTTGGTATTACCAACCGGGACCAAAGGCCTACCCTCCGGTCCCGGTTTGCCTTACCAACCGGGACCTAGTGCCCATCTTCCTACATATACACTTGCCCTGCCCATGTGTGTGCCACACTTAGCATTTTTCACTTCTTAGCACAAGAGAGGTGTATGTTGTTTTGCCCTCTTCATATGCACAAGAGGTGTTCGATGAAATGCCTAAGAGCTTTTGCCACTTGAGTTCACACAAAACAAGTCACACTTAACTGTCTTTTTTCTTCTCCATCGAGGTTAACAACTTTATCCTTTCATCTGTCATTGATAAAATACATATGTATATATACATCGTTTCACTAATCATGATGTTCTGTAATGGTTTTTGATAAGCTTAATTATATCATGCAGATGAATCGGCAATAGATGTACATTGACCGACGCCTTAACAAGTTCACTTTGGGCCTGAGAAATTTTATCGACGTGGCTGAGACAAACAAACATGGTGGTTTTATGTATTGTCCATGTGTTAACTGTAAGAATGTCATAAATTACTCTTCCTCGAGTACCATTCACAGCCACTTGCTGCGGTCCGGTTCATGCCCCAGTACAATTGTTGGACCAAGCATGGAGAAAGAGGGGTTATGATCGAAGACAATGAAGAAGAAGAGGATGATGACAACTATCCCATTTTCGCTGAATACGGTGATACTGCAAAGGGGGATTGTTTTCCATCATAAGGCAATGAAGACAATGAAGCAGAAGATCATGAGGCACCAGATGAGCATGCTGATGATTTTGGTCGGGCCATTGCTGATGCAAGAAGAGAATGTGAAATTGAAAAGGAAGGTTGAACTTCGACACACGTTAGAGGATCACAAAAAATTATTGTACCCAACTTGCGAAGATGGCCAGAAAAAGCTAGCACACTGGAATTGTTGCAATGGAAGACAGAGAACGATGTGACTGACCCAGAATTTGAAAAGTTGCTGAAAATAATTAAGAATCAGCTTTCATGGGGTAACGAATTGCCCGCCAGTACGTACGAAGCGAAGAAGGTTATCTACTCTCTAGGATTAGACGTGCAAAAGATACATGCATGCATTAATGACTGCATCCTCTACCGCGGTGAGTACGAGAATTTGGATGCATGCCCGGTGTGCACTGCATGCGGTATAAGATCAGACGAGATGACCCGGGTGATGTTGATCGAGGGCGAGCGTCCCAGGAAGAGGGTTCCTGCCAAGGTTATATGGTATGCTCCTATAATACCACGGCTGAAATGTTTGCTCAGAAATAAAGAGCACGCTAGGTTGTTGCGGTGGTACAAAGAAGAACGTAAGAAAGACGAGATGTTGAGACACCATGTTGATGGGTTCCAGTGGAGAAAAATCGATAGAGAGTTCCCGTACTTTGCAGAGGATGTAAGAAACTTAAGGTTTGGTGTAAGTACAGATGTCATGAATCCTTTTGGAGAGCAGAGTTGCAGTCATAGCACCTGGCCTATGAATCTTTGTATCTATAACCTTTTCCTTGGTTGTGCATGAAGCGGAAGTTCATTATGATGTCAGTGCTCATCCAAGGACCGAAGCAACCCGGCAACGACATTGATGTGTAACTGAAGCCATTAGTTGAAGAACTTCTACAGCCGTGGGCCATAACAGGTGTACCTGTGTGGGACGAGCACAAGCAGGAGAAATTTGACATACGAACGTTGTTTTTCGTAACCATCAATGATTGGCCTGCTCTTGGTAATATTTCAGGATAGTCAAACAAGGGATACAATGCATGCACACACTGTTTAGATGAGACCGAATGTGCATATTTGGATAAATGTAAGAAGGTCGTGTATCCAGGGCATCGTCGATTTCTTACGCATATCCATCCCGTAAGAAAGCAAGGGAAGCACTACAACGGTGAGGCAGATCACCGGAAGAAGTCTGCCCACCATAAGGGTGCAGATATATTTGGTATGGTCAAGGATCTAGAAGTAATATTTGGAAAGGGTCCTGGCAGCCAGTCTGTTCCGAATGACACCGCCGGACACACGGCCATGTGGAAGAAGAAATCTATATTTTGGGAGCTACCCTATTGGAAAGTCCTAGAGGTCCGCTCTTCAATCAATGTGATGGATGCGATGGAGAATCTTTGCGTGAACCTGCTAGGCTTCCTGGGCGTGTACGGGAAAGACAAAAGATACACCAGAAGCACGGAAGGACCAGCAACGTAAAAAAGACCCAAAAAAACTGCATGAGACAGATAAAGGACGTCATTACTGCAGCTACGCTCTTACAAAATGTAGCGGCCCAGAAAAATATCCTATTAGATTTTATTTGTTATTTTCTTTTGTGCACAATCATGGCATCACCATCTTCCCCTTGCATGTTTTAATAAAAACCCTTCTCCTCTTTTCTTATTTTCAATAATAATGAAACCAAAATATTATGATTTGGATATGTAAAAAAATATAATTTTAAAATTGGTTCAAATATTTTAAAAGTTTGCAAATCTGATTTGAATCTTGTTCTAAAATTTTCGTTCCAGATATCTTTCTTTATTTCTCTCCTTATTTCAAAAATGTTTTAGAAAAAAAACAGAGAGAGAGAGCCCAGCCTAGTCTATCTATATTATTTTTAGAGGAGCCTATCTATCTCTACCTGGTGGTTTTCCTCACAGCTAGGAGCCCTCACGAGAACTCCTTCTGGCCTCTTCTTCCAAGCAGTCACGCAGACGGCATGCGCTCCTCCCCACTCGGACAACTCACAGCACACACCTGCTCCCCTCCTTTTTTCCATCTAATCCCCACCAGATCAAGGCTAACCCTAGCAGCCCTCCCTTCTTCCTCCCATCCTCCGGCGCCGCCACTCCGTTCCCTATCCCCTTTCTTCTTTTCCCTCGCCAAGAACAGAGGAGGGTTAAAAAGTTTCAGTTAAAGTTCAGAAAATTCTTGAGATAGCCACCGTGAAATTCCTCGCCGGAGTTGGTCCGTGTCATCCCCTGGCGTCGCCGTTCGCCACGCCAAACGTGGGGATGGAACCGTCGTGGCGCCCTTTTCCTCCTCGCTAGCTTACCGGAGCCGGAACTGATCAAGTTCTTCGTCACCGTCGACCATGTCTTCGTCTAGGAGTTCGACGTCTTCCGTGGCCTCGTCTCCGCCCTTCCCCGAGCCTCGTCGACGACTCCAACGTCTCCCGGTGAGCTAACCATCCTTTTCTGCATCGTCCTGGTTCGGCCACCTCCATCGTTTCCGTGGTTGGCGCGGTTTTTCTCTTCTACATGATGTGCGTTGTGAAGGTTCAGTTAGCAAGTGTCGACTTCCTCTGTTAATTCAGTTAACCGTTCATCCTCCAGATCCTCTTAAAAATTTGCAGCCGTGCCCGACCTGGAGCGTCTCCGTCGCGATCATCGACGACCTCGTCCTGCTTTGCACCGTTCACAGCTTCCCAAGTCCGAGCGATTCGCCAACCACCCCGCAGTGAGCATCTCTGTGTTTTCACTCATCTTCCTCGTTTCTGTAACTGTAATGTCACCGTCGTCTCAATCGTTCACCACGTCGTGCCTTTGCTTTGTTCCCTGCGAGTAAATTCTTTAGTCACCAGTTGCTTTGCTCGCTGCTGCTCCACGCACGTAATCAGCTGCACACTTCTACACCTTTTCTCAGCCAGCACACACGCGAGTATATCAATTGTTCTAGCTGTCTGCTTGCTTCAGCTAGACATGAACCATCAATCGATCCAGCTGCATGTGTGCATGATTAGCTGCTAGCTATTCATCCCGTATGGGCTGTCTCTCGCTGCTGTGCCAGTCCGTCCGTTCCACGGCATGTCTCTGTTATCTCTTCAGTTTCGTCAGGCAAAACAACACCTTCCAGATACATGTCAAAATCATTCCATTTCTCTCTGACTCCAGCCCAGGTCCCCTGTGCATGTTACATCTTTATTTTGTTATATAAAATCTGGCTCTACTTTTTGAATACAAGTTCAAATGAAAATATTTTATATATGAATATGACATTTGTGTATGTGTTTGTATCTCGCATCATGTCGGGCCATGGTAGTTTGCATCACACCTAATAACTAATATGCGGAGTAATTGGGATTGCCGGATACGGTTTCCCGCTTCGTTTAAATTGAGTAGCTCATGCCATGTCAATGCTATGCTAATCAACATTTAGTATGCGGGGTAGATAAATAACTTGAACCTAATAATTGTGTGTCGGAATTCCGATTCCGCTTAAATTGGATAAGTTGCATCGCCGCATCATGTTTGTCATGCCATACATATCATATCATGATCATGCCGATTCTTTTGCCGTAGTAGTAAGATTTGCATCCGTTATGTGTTCCAGCATTTGCTTCTTTTCGGATAGGATCGCGAAGTGGTGCGGTGAGATACGACAAGTTCTCTGGATGTTCCTCGGCAAGCTTTAACAGGCAAGCATTTCCCCTATACTTCTACCCCTGCAGAAATCGCTCACCTATTTTTTTTTGCCTTCTCCCTCATGCTATCCGTAAGTTGCGTTCTTGTCACGTGTCCCTTCCACTTGTTACCTCAAGCCGCCCATATTGCCACCACCAACCACTAACCTCCTACAGCTGTTGTTTGGTTATCGGGTCTGCCTTGCGAGTCGTAGTGCATGCTAGTGCTGTTTATATCTCGTTACCGTTACTGCTATCTTTATCGGGTTATCAGTTTGGGAATCATGACACATGGTTTATGGATATATCTGTTGAGGGTATCATGGTTACTTGTTAATAGTTATTAGCGGAGACACCGGTGGGTCAGTTGCTCGTTTTATGACGGCTCACTTGTGTTTCCATGAAACCTAGGACCCCGAGTTCTTGTTATCTGTTCCGAGACCGAGCGCTCTAACCACACATGGGTATGTTATTGGGTCTCCCCTCGACCACTGCCGGAATCTACAGCTTTGTCCAGTGGCCACAACTAGTTTGAAATGTTTTATCATTTGTTGTTTGCGTGCATGCCAGCCTGTTACTTATTTACTTTGGGAAGCCCCTGGGTGCCTTGTATCCCTTGTTTCTGGTATGCACGTATAGGTCGCGGAGCCTCTGTGAAGTGGTTTATCGCCCCAGTGTGTGTTTAAACCACCTAGCACGCTGGCGCACGTAGCTAAGTCCGCTTCGGAGATACGGCCGGACTTCGATACGGGTTCAACTTAGTTAGGTGGCTTCCTGGACATTGTTGTCGTGAAGGAGAGTGCGAGTCGTGATTGATGCGTGTGGTTGGCACGTCCGTTGGGAACCCCAAGAGGAAGGTGTGATGCGCACAGCGGCAAGTTTCCCTCAGTAAGAAACCAAGGTTTAATCGAACTAGTAGGAGTCAAGAAGCACGTTGAAGGTTGATGGCGGCGGGATGTAGTGCGGCGCAACACCAGAGATTCCGGCGCCAACGTGGAACCTGCACAACACAACCAAAGTACTTTGCCCCAACGAAACTGTGAGGTTGTCAATCTCACCGGCTTGCTGTAACAAAGGATTAACCGTATTGTGTGGAAGATGATTGTTTGCAGAAAACAGTAGAACAAGTATTGCAGTAGATTGTATTTCAGTATAGAGAATTGGACCGGGGTCCACAGTTCACTAGAGGTGTCTCTCCCATAAGATAAACAACATGTTGGGTGAACAAATTACAGTTGGCAATTGACAAATAAAGAGGGCATGACCATGCACATACATATCATGATGAGTATAGTGAGATTTAATTGGGCATTACGACAAAGTACATAGACCGCCATTCAACTGCATCTATGCCTAAAAAGTCCACCTTCAGGTTATCATCCGAACCCCCTCCAGTATTAAGTTGCAAAGCAACAGACAATTGCATTAAGTATGGTGCGTAATGTAATCAACAACTACATCCTTAGACATAGCATCAATGTTTTATCCCTAGTGGCAACAGCACAACACAACCTTAGAACTTTCATCCTTGTCCCTGTGTCAATGCAGGCATGAACCCACTATCGAGCATAAATACTCCCTCTTGGAGTTACAAGCATCTACTTGGCCAGAGCATCTACTAGTAACGGAGAGTATGCAAGATCATAAACAACACATAGACATAACTTTGATAATCAACATAACAAGTATTCTCTATTCATCGGATCCCAACAAACGCAACATATAGAATTACAGATAGATGATCTTGATCATGTTAGGCAGCTCACAAGATCCGACAATGATAGCACAATGGGGAGAAGACAACCATCTAGCTACTGCTATGGACCCATAGTCCAGGGTAGACTACTCACACATCACTCCGGAGGCGACCATGGCGGCGTAGAGTCCTCCGGGAGATGAATCCCCTCTCCGGCAGGGTGCCGGAGGCGATCTCCTGGATCCCCCGAGATGGGATCGGCGGCGGCGGCGTCTCGATGGGTTTTCCGTATCGTGGCTCTCGGTACTGGGGGTTTCGCAACGGAGGCTTTAAGTAGGCGGAAGGGCAGGTCAGGAGGCAGCACGAGGGCCCCACACCACAGGGCCGCGCGGCCAAGGGGGGGGGCCGCGCCGCCCTATGGTTTGGGCGCCTCGTGGCCCCACTTCGTCTCCTCTTCGGACTTCTGGAAGCTTCATGGCAAAATAGGCCCCTGGGCGTTGATTTCGTCCAATTCCGAGAATATTTCGTTACTAGGATTTCTGAAACCAAAAACAGCATGACAAAGAATCGGCACTTCGGCATCTTGTTAATAGGTTAGTTCCAGAAAATGCACGAATATGACATAAAGTGTGCATAAAACATGTAGATAACATCAATAATGTGGCATGGAACATAAGAAATTATCGATACGTCGGAGACGTATCAGCATCCCCAAGCTTAGTTCTGCTCGTCCCGAGCAGGTAAAACGATAACACAGATAATTTCTGGAGTGACATCCCATCATAACCTTGATCATACTATTTGTAAAGCATATGTAGTGAATGCAGCGATCAAAACAATGTATATGACATGAGTAAACAAGTGAATCATAAAGCAAAGACTTTTCATGAATAGCACTTCAAGACAAGCATCAATAAGTCTTGCATAAGAGTTAACTCATAAAGCAATAATTCAAAGTAAAGGCATTGAAGCAACACAAAGGAAGATTAAGTTTCAGCGGTTGCTTTCAATTTGTAACATGTATATCTCATGGATATTGTCAACATAGAGTAATATAATAAGTGCAATAAGCAAATATGTAGGAATCAATGCACAGTTCACACAAGTGTTTGCTTCTTGAGGTGGAGAGAAATGGGTGAACTGACTCAACAATGAAAGTAAAAGAATGGTCCTCCATAGAGGAAAAGCATCGATTGCTATATTTGTGCTAGAGCTTTGATTTTGAAAACATGAATCAATTTTGTCAACGGTAGTAATAAAGCATATGAGTTATGTAAATTATATCTTACAAGTTGCAAGCCTCATGCATAGTATACTAATAGTGCCCGCACCTTGTCCTAATTAGCTTGGACTACCGGATCATCACAATGCACATGTTTTAACCAAGTGTCACAAAGGGGTACTTCTATGCCGCCTGTACAAAGGTCTAAGGAGAAAGCTCGCATTGGATTTCTCGCTATTGATTATTCTCAACTTAGACATCCATACCGGGACAACATAGACAAATGTATAATGGACTCCTCTTTTATGCATAAGCATGTAACAACAATTAGTAATTTTCTCATATGAGATTGAGGATATATGTCCAAAACTGAAACTTCCACCATGAATCATGGCTTTAGTTAGCGGCCCAATGTTCTTCTCTAACAATATGCATGCTTAACCATAAGGTGGTAGATCTCTCTTACTTCAGACAAGACGAACATGCATAGCAACTCACATGATATTCAACAAAGAATAGTTGATGGCGTCCCCAGAAACATGGTTATCGCACAACAAGCAACTTAATAAGAGATAAAGTGCATAAGTACATATTCAATACCACAATAGTTTTTAAGCTATTTGTCCCATGAGCTATATATTGCAAAGGTGAAGATGGAATTTTAAAGGTAGCACTCAAGCAATATACTTTGGAATGGCGGAGAAATACCATGTAGTAGGTAGGTATGGTGGACACAAATGGCATAGTGGTTGGCTCAAGTATTTTGGATGCATGAGAAGTATTCCCTCTCGATACAAGGTTTAGGCTAGCAAGGTTATTTGAAACAAACACAAGGATGAAGCGGTGCAGCAAAACTCACATAAAAGATATATTGTAAACATTATAAGAATCTACACCGTCTTCCTTGTTGTTCAAAACTCAATACTAGATATTATCTAGACCTTAGAGAGACCAAATATGCAAACCAAATTTTAGCATGCTCTATGTATTTCTTCATTAATAGGTGCAAAGTATATGATGCAAGAGCTTAAACATGAGCACAACAATTGCCAAGTATCACATTACCCAAGACATTTATAGCAATTACTACATGTATCATTTTCCAATTCCAACCATATAATAATTTAACGAAGAAGAAACTTCGCCATGAATACTATGAGTAGAAACTAAGGACATACTTGTCCATATGCTACAGCAGAGCGTGTCTCTCTCCCATAAAGTGAATGCTAGGATCCATTTTATTCAAACAAAACAAAAAACAAAAACAAACCGACGCTCCAAGCAAAGCACATAAGATGTGACGGAATAAAAATATAGTTTCAGGGGAGGAGCCTGATAATATTGTCGATGAAGAAGGGGATGCCTTGGGCATCCCCAAGCTTAGACGCTTGAGTCTTCTTATGCAGGGGTGAACCACCGGGGCATCCCCAAGCTTAGAGCTTTCACACTCCTTGATCATGTTGCATCATACTCCTCTCTTGATCCTTGAAAACTTCCTCCACACCAAACTCGAAACAACTCATTAGAGGGTTAGTGCACAACAAAAATTAACATGTTCAGAGGTGACACAATCATTCTTAACACTTCTGGACATTGCATAAAGCTACTGGACATTAATGGATCAAAGAAATTCATCCAACATAGCAAAAGAGGCAATGCGAAATAAAAGGCAGAATCTGTCAAAATAGAACAGTTCGTATTGAAGAATTTTAAAATGGCACCAGACTTGCTCAAATGAAAATTCCCAAATTGAATGAAAGTTGCGTACATATCTGAGGATCACTCACGTAAATTGGCATAATTTTCTGAGTTACCTGCAGAGAATTTAGCCCAGATTCGTGACAACAAAGAAATCTGAAACTGCGCAGTAATCCAAATCTAGTATGAACTTTTCTATCAACGACTTTACTTGGCACAACAAAACACTAAACTAAGATAAGGAGAGGTTGCTACAGTAGTAAACAACTTCCAAGACACAAAATAAAAACAAAGTACTGTAGGTAAAAACATGGGTTGTCTCCCATAAGCGCTTTTCTTTAACGCCTTTCAGCTAGGCGCAGAAAGTGTGCATCAAGTATTATCAAGAGACGAAGTGTCAACATCATAATTTGTTCTAATAACAGAATCAAAAGGTAACTTCATTCTCTTTCTAGGGAAGTGTTCCATACCTTTCTTGAGAGGAAATTGATATTTTATATTACCTTCCTTCATATCAATAGTAGCACCAACAGTTCGAAGAAAAGGTCTTCCCAATATGATGGGAAAAGATGCATTGCATTCAATATCCAAGACAACAAAATCAACGGGGACAAGGTTATTGTTAACGGTAATGCGAACATTATCAACTTTCCCCAAAGGTTTCTTTGTAGAATGATCAGCAAGATTAACATCCAAATAACAATTTTTCAGCGGTGGCAAGTCAAGCATATTATAAATTTTCTTAGGCATAACGGAAATACTTGCACCAAGATCACATAAAGCATTACAATCAAAATCTTTAACCTTCATCTTAATGATGAGCTCCCAACCACCCTCTAGCTTTTTAGGAATAGAGGATTCGCGCTCTAGTTTCTCTTCTCTAGCTTTTATGAGAGCATTTGTAATATGTTGCGTGAAAGCCAAATTTATAGCACTAGCATTAGGACTTTTAGCAAGTTTTTGCAAGAACTTTATAACTTCAGAGATGTGGCAATCATCAAAATTCAAACCATTATAATCTAAAGCAATGGGATCATCATCCCCAATGTTGGAAAAAATTTCAGCAGCTTTATCACAGGCGGTTTGAGCTTTAGCAGTTTCGGGCAGTTTCTCGCTTTGCATTAGAAGTGGAAACATTGCTAACACCAATTCTTTTATTATTATTAGTAGGAGGTGCAGCAACATGTGTAGCATTAGCATTACTAGTGGTGGTAATAGTCCAAACTTTAGCTACATTCTTCTCTTTAGCTAGTTTTTCATTTTCTTCTCTATCCCACCTAGCACGCAGTTCAGCCATTAATCTTATATTCTCATTAATTCTAACTTGGATGGCGTTTGCTGTAGTAACAATTTTATTATGATGATTTTCATTAGGCATAACTTTCGATTTCAAAAGATCAACATCAGCAGTAAGACTATCGACTTTAGAAGCAAGTATATCAATTTTCCCAAGCTTTTCTTCAACAGATTTGTTAAAAGCAGTTTGTGTACTAATAAATTCTTTAAGCATGGCTTCAAGTCCAGGGGGTGAACTCCTATTATTATTGTAAGAATTCCCATAAGAATTACCATAGCCGTTGCCATTATTATAAGGATATGGCCTATAGTTGTTACTAGAATTGTTCCGGTAAGCATTGTTGTTGAAATTATTATTTTTAATGAAGTTTACATCAACATGTTATTCTTGTGCAACCAATGAAGCTAACGGAACATTATTAGGATCAATATTAGTCCTATCATTCACAAGCATAGACATAATAGCATCAATCTTATCACTCAAGGAAGAGGTTTCTTCGACAGAATTTACCTTCTTACCTTGTGGAGCTCTTTCCGTGTGCCATTCAGAGTAGTTGATCATCATATTATCAAGAAGCTTTGTTGCTTCACCAAGAGTGATGGACATAAAGGTACCTCCAGCAGCTGAATCCAATAAATTCCGCGAAGAAAAATTTAGTCCTGCATAGAAGGTTTGGATGATCATCCAAGTAGTCAGTCCATGGGTTGGGCAATTTTTAACCAGAGATTTCATTCTTTCCCAAGCTTGAGCAACATGTTCAGTATCTAATTGTTTAAAATTCATTATGCTACTCCTCAAAGATATAATTTTAGCAGGGGGATAATATCTACCAATAAAAGCATCCTTGCATTTAGTCCTTGAATCAATACTATTCTTAGGCAGAGATAGCAACCAATCTTTAGCTCTTCCTCTTAATGAGAAAGGGAACAATTTTAATTTTATAATGTCACCATCTACATCTTTATACTTTTGCATTTCACACAATTCAACAAAATTATTGAGATGGGCAGCAGCATCATCAGAACTAACACCAGAAAATTGCTCTCGCATAACAAGATTTAGTAAAGCAGGTTTAATTTCAAAAAATTCTGCTGTAGTAGCAGGTGGAGCAATAGGTGTGCATAAGAAATCATTATTATTTGTGGTTGTGAAGTCACACAACTTAGTATTTTCAGGGTTGGCCATTTTAGCAACAGTAAATAAAGCAAACTAGATAAAGTAAATGCAAGTAACTAATTTTTTTGTGTTTTTGATATAGCAAACAAGATAGCAAATAAAGTAAAACTAGCAACTTTTTTTTTTGTATTTTGATTTAGTGCAGCAAACAAAGTAGTAAATAAAACTAAGCAAGACAAAAACAAAGTAAAGAGATTGAGAAGTGGAGACTCCCCTTGCAGCGTGTCTTGATCTCCCCGGCAACGGCGCCAGAAATTTAGCTGCTGGCGTGTACTTGACGTGGGAGTTAGAAATCTTTGGGGCGTAACTTTTCTTCGTTCCCCGGCAACGGCGCCAGAAATTTGCTTGATGCGTGTGGTTGGCACGTCCGTTGGGAACCCCAAGAGGAAGGTGTGATGCGCACAGCGGCAAGTTTCCCTCAGTAAGAAACCAAGGTTTAATCGAACCAGTAGGAGTCAAGAAGCACGTTGAAGGTTGATGGCGGCGGGATGTAGTGCGGCGCAACACCCGGCGCCAACGTGGAACCTGCACAACACAACCAAAGTACTTTGCCCCAACGAAACAGTGAGGTTGTCAATCTCACCGGCTTGCTGTAACAAAGGATTAACCGTATTGTGTGGAAGATGATTGTTTGCAGAAAACAGTAGAACAAGTATTGCAGTAGATTGTATTTCAGTATAGAGAATTGGACCGGGGTCCATAGTTCACTAGAGGTGTCTCTCCATAAGATAAACAGCATGTTGGGTGAACAAATTACAGTTGGGCAATTGACAAATAAAGAGGGCATGACCATGCACATACATATCATGATGAGTATAGTGAGATTTAATTGGGCATTACGACAAAGTACATAGACCGCCATCCAACTGCATCTATGCCTAAAAAGTCCACCTTCAGGTTATCATCCGAACCCCCTCCAGTATTAAGTTGCAAAGCAACAGACAATTGCATTAAGTATGGTGCGTAATGTAATCAACAACTACATCCTTAGACATAGCATCAATGTTTTATCCCTAGTGGCAACAGCACAACACAACCTTAGAACTTTTCATCCTTTGTCCTGTGTCAATGCAGGCATGAACCCACTATCGAGCATAAATACTCCCTCTTGGAGTTACAAGCATCTACTTGGCCAGAGCATCTACTAGTAACGGAGAGCATGCAAGATCATAAACAACACATAGACATAACTTTGATAATCAACATAACAAGTATTCTCTATTCATCGGATCCCAACAAACGCAACATATAGAATTACAGATAGATGATCTTGATCATGTTAGGCAGCTCACAAGATCCGACAATGATAGCACAATGGGGAGAAGACAACCATCTAGCTACTGCTATGGACCCATAGTCCAGGGGTAGACTACTCACACATCACTCCGGAGGCGACCATGGCGGCGTAGAGTCCTCCGGGAGATGAATCCCCTCTCCGGCAGGGTGCCGGAGGCGATCTCCTGGATCCCCCGAGATGGGATCGGCGGCGGCGGCGTCTCGATGGGTTTTCCGTATCGTGGCTCTCGGTACTGGGGGTTTCGCAACGGAGGCTTTAAGTAGGCGGAAGGGCAGGTCAGGAGGCGGCACGAGGGCCCCACACCACAGGGCCGCGCGGCCAAGGGGGGGCCGCGCCGCCCTATGGTTTGGGCGCCTCGTGGCCCCACTTCGTCTCCTCTTCGGATTTCTGGAAGCTTCATGGCAAAATAGGCCCCTGGGCGTTGATTTCGTCCAATTCCGAGAATATTTCGTTACTAGGATTTCTGAAATCAAAAACAGCAGAAAATAGCAACTGGCACTTCGGCATATTGTTAATAGGTTAGTTCCAGAAAATGCACGAATATGACATAAAGTGTGCATAAAACATGTAGATAACATCAATAATGTGGCATGGAACATAAGAAATTATCGATACGTCGGAGACGTATCAGTGATTTCCACCTGTCGCAAGTGGTTTGATCGTGCGTGTGGCCACATTTGGGCATCCCTGCAGGGTTACATCTTATCGATAAGCCGTGTCCGCGGTTATGGACGACTTGGAGCTGTATGACTCGACCATAGACAACTTACACCTGTTGCTTCAATCATAATAACTTGTGTAGTAAGTTAGCACAACTCTAATAATAAATGGTTAAAACTTTATAACCGTGTGAGTGCCTTTGTAAGTACTTCTTGGCGAAGGGGGAACACATCGGCTGTGTTATGTTTGCAGAGTATAGAACTGTTAGTTACGCTCCCTCTCACCTTCTCTGATAGACGACTGTTGTAGAGTGTCTCTATAGGTTTTTAGTGCTTGCGCGCTGCCGCTTAACCCCACCATATTGCCTATGACGTTCCTCTTGCGTCCTCTAAGTCCCCTGCGTGCCTCAAGTACAAAGGACGACTGGTTGACGAATGCTTATACGTCTTGAAGTCTTGTTAAGTACGAACCCGTACTTATTGCTGCTTCTACGGGATATAACCGGGCAAGTATGAAGATCGGTACGATGAAGAACGACGCTAGCAAGGTTACCCTTCCGGCTAGGCCTGGGCAGGGTTATGGACGCCACTGGTTATCTTCAGGACTCTTAGTCCAATTTGTATCTTGTCCGTACTCGGACATATTTGATCTTCTGTATGATTTGGATCTTATGTTGTATATTTGTATCTTGACTCGTTGGAGTTGTTGTATTATATATGTTTCTTGTGGGCTCTATTGTAATCCTGTTGTAATGTTACCGCTCGTGATTGATTCCACCCGCATCGCGTGCATGCTTCAGCGTGTACGAGGCGCTTGGTGGTGCGTCTCCTAAAATCGATATCGTGCGGATTTCGGCGGATTCGCTGGGATCCTCATGGTACCGGTTCTGGGGCGTCACACAAAAGCAGAGAAGGAAATCTTTTTTGAATGCCTAAGAAGTATCAAGGTCCCGTCTGGCTTCTCCTCCAATATAAAGGGAATAATAAATATGGCAGAGATAAAAGTCCAGAACCTGCAGTCTCATGACTGCCACGTGATAATGACGCAGTTGCTTCCGATTGCATTGAGAGGGCTTCTGCCGGAAAATGTTCGAGTGCCTATTGTGAAGCTATTAACAATCCTCATTGCAATTTCTCAGAAGGTAATCAATCCAAAAAGTCTACAGAGGTTGCAGAATGATATGGTCCAATGTCTTGTTAGTTTTGAGCTAGTGTTCCCACCCTCCTTCTTCAATATTATGACGCATCTCCTCGTTCACCTGGTCGATGAGATTTCCATTCTCGGTCCTGTGTTTCTACACAATATGTTCCCCTTTGAGAGGTTCATGGAAGTCTTAAAAATATATGTTCATAACCGTGCTAGGCCAGAAGGAAGCATCTCCAAGGGCTATGGAATAGAGAAGGTCATTGAGTTATGTGTTGACTTTATTCCTGACCTTAAGCCGATTGGTGTTCCTGAATCGCGGCACGAGGGGAGACTAAGTGGAATAGGGACACTAGGAAAGAAAGCAATGATATGTAGGGATGTGCATTCTTTCACTCAAGCACACTACACCGTTCTACAAAGTTCCACCTTGATGGCTCCGTATATCAATGTACACAAGAATTTTGTACGCTCCCAGAACCCAGGGCAAGGACGACTGGATTATATGTGAACACATGTCGACTTTCGGCGGTTGGTTGAAAAAACATCTCATGAATGACACTATTGTTGGAGATCAGCTGTACTTGTTGGCTCAGACACCATCTTCAACTGTATTGACTTTCCAAGGGTACGAGATAAATGAGAATACATTTTACACGACCGCCCAAGATAAAAAGAGCACAAACCAAAACAGTGGTATCTGTTTCGATGCAACAAACTACAAAGGCCAAAAGGACACATATTATGGTTACGTAGAGGAGATATGAGAACTTGACTATGGATCTTCTTTTAAGGTCCCTTTGTTTAGGTGCAAATGGGTCAAGATAACAGGAGGCGGGGTTCAGGTAGACAAGTTGTATGGAATGATAACAGTGGATCTCAACAATCTAGGGTATAGAGAAGGAGTAGTACTTGTCATCGATTCGAAACGTAAAGACCATGGGCAATGGGTGAACATGGCTGCCGTGCTTCAGAGGTAATTTCAATCAATATCGTATCGGCATCTTCATCTGTTCTCATTTGATCATAACAACTAATCAATAACTCATTTAATCATTTTTTCTTTGCCAAACAGGGCTTGAAAATGGTTCATCGCGACTGCTAGGGGTGAACGGAACCGGAGCTTACATTTCAAGATTATCCTGTAAGTAGTACTATAGCTATATGCCCCCAAATATCTTTGATTTTTTGTTTCATTACCATGCATTATCATACTTGATTATTATTTTGATCGAACTATTTTTCGTAAAGTGTTTGAAGTAGGAACCCGGGAATAACTTATGTGGATACTACGTCTGCGAGTTCATACGTGGGATGGCCTATCACAGGGACCCGGCGGCGGCTATACATGCCCTTCATGTACGTGAACAATATTTCACAATCTTATTTTATTACCATCAATTGTATTGAGTTCCATTCATATATATTTATCTCCTTTTTAATTTAGATGGAACTCGTGTGGGACTCTCTCCTAACGGAGGATCGCGTATGAGCAATTCAAGAGGAACTTGCGGGATTCTTTGTTAGGGAGGTCATAGCTCGAACTAGAGAATACCATCGGGAGTTCATATATCTATTACATTATTAGGGATATGAATAGATATGGTAAAGAAGATCGACTTTATATATTGTAAACATGCATTACTTGTACTATATTTCATGATGATGTCTATATATACATGACGATGTTTTTGGTTTTTTGAATGATGTATGCATTGCAGAATTGAATGAATAATATAAAACCCGGAAACTCTACCGCAGTAGAGAAACGGCCACTTTCTCTGCTGCAGCAGAGAAACGCTGCTCCACCCTAAACCTCTGCCGCGGCAGAGAAACAGACATTTTATATGCCGCGGCAGAGACCCTCTAATCTCGGTTCGTCTGACAAATCGGGATCAAAGGTCCTCCACCACGAGCCCCCTGACCGCACCACGTGGAGGACCCTTTAGGCACGGTGTACATTTTAACCGAGACTAAAGGGGAGGGCCTTTAATCCCGAAAGTCCAGTCCCGGTTTCCCAAACCGGGACTGAAGGATCTTATAAACCGGGATTAAAGACCCTTTTTCTACTAGTGGAGGGCCAACCAAACTAGTTACATGACCTGCTGACTATGAGTGGATTGTGCGTGTAAGAGATATCTCAGCCGTTTCTGAGATCCGGGCCAATGGTCCCTATATGTTCCACACACAAAAAGAATTTTGAGTTGTCATATCTCCTATATCTGTAAATGAATATTTTGTTCACATGTGTTGTGTATTAATCAAGAAACAATGTATTGATTAAAATCTTCCAGATCACTTTCGACATGTAGATCGGCCCCACAACTTGGAAAACACCACCACACAACACACTACGGTTTAATTGGCACAGGTTATGTGCTATTCTATTACAAGATCTGTCGACTTTACCCATAATAACTTGTGGATCCAGAGGTTTCAGGAAACTTAATTCCTTCACGATCAGGGACACTTCTGACGGGTTGCAACTAGTCTCTTTGAAGTAGTCCATAATAGAAGCACAATCAGTTTCAATGACTAGATTAGAGCTGTACAGTTTGCAAGCGCCAATTTTAGACCTTCCTGGCAAGCAATAGCTTCTCCCATTTCAGGAGTTTGACAGTGAGTAATAATACTAGCAAAGAACGGCGCGGCGGCACGCCGCGCCATATAGTGGCTGATTGGTAGTAATTTTTGGTGGTGGTAAATATTATTTGAAAGCATTTTGAGTGTTTGTTCCTTGGTTTGAAGAGACATGGAAAAAATATTCTAGTAGTATACAATAGTAGTAGTATATCTGTGTAATACAATTATCAATGCAGAGAAGACTAATTTATAGAGTGGTATTGTGAACTGCATGATGACTGATGTGATATAGGCAAGAGAGAAGACCTACCCTTACAGATACTGAAGCGCTGGTAGTATACAGGTAAAGAGTGCCTTAGATAATTACACATAGGTTCTTAGATATTACATAACTGGAGGAATTTGTCTCTCCAATAGTAGCATGTGGGGCAACAGTACTATACAGTTGCTGACAAAAGATAACAAAGTTATCATAGAGATGACTGATGTCGGTACTGTCGAATCTTGCGGACACACAGTTCAACTTGACATGACGGTATTGGCTGACTTCTGGCATTTACTCTAATAATAATATGTAGTAAGCTTTTTTTTAACAAGAATATGTTGTAAGCTTGATTTTGTCCTATGACAATGCATGGTTTGTTTAACTAACTCTTGTACTGCATGTATACCTTGTGAGTCTGGGATCTCTGTCAGATGTGAATAGTTCCTCTTTTTTTTTCAATTGCACTACATGGAATCAATAAATAGCAAGAGAAGAATGTCAATTGATAAATTCTAAGCACATTCTTAGCACAGGTGGCCAATGTGTTTAACTTTGGCATGATGCAGTGCAGTGGTAGATGTACCTCTTCTTAGATGACTTAGAAACTGAATTCAACTTGGGCACCCATGTCGTAGGAAAAAGGCACAATGCCAGGAAGGTACAGATTCTTGGCAATAAGAATACTGGAAGACCTGGCAGCCAGTTTGCGGGTAACAAAATGATGAACCAAATGTGGGTAGCAACAATATTACTGGACCAAGCAGCGACATGTCATATGGAAGTAGACCCTGAAGCATGAAGCTAGGTAATCAACATTCTGAATGAGATGGAAGCTGTGAAAGTCTGAGAAGTTTTTGTTTCATGCTCTCACAGGCTTTGTTGATCACGAATCTCTCACCGTGAAGTCCATGAGGTAGAAGAACCTGCGCATGGGAAACCATGTTATGCAATTGCACGGGTTGAGGCGACCAAGGAGTAGGAGCTGGCACTTTGCCCTCTGCTAAAATGCAGGCGGACTGCTATTGAAAGATCAAGTAGTAGAACACTTAAAAGCAAAGATAGCATGGCGTGAACTGTAAATGTGCATGATTACATTTGCACTTCTACATTAAGAGTACATGTTTTCACGAAACAATTCAAAAATAGTTCAAAGTCACTGAAACACCCCTTCTAAAGAGATGTCCATACTGAAATATGATCTAAACATTATGTTCCCATTTAGCTAAAAGTGATTTGTACAAGGAACTCGTTGCGTCTAGAAGGCATTGTCATGACGAAGTTATAGTATATCAAATCAAGATGAAAGACCATACATTATTTTGGATAATTAGAGTGTTTATGCATAGGGAAAAGATGGTAAGTTGAGGCATCCCCATGTACTGATACGTGGAGGAGTACCTTAGGTCAACAACAGCAGTCCAACTCTGATGAGTTTTGCCGCATCTTGATCCCTATATTCCCATATGCGTGCAATTCACGGAGAACTTTCTGCTAATAACCTTAGTGTGATACATCCTTAACTGGCAAAATCTTCACATTTGTTCCTTAGACCTGCAAGCATGTATGACTTCTTAGTATAGAAAATCGCACATTGGAACAACAATAGAGAGGCGAACAATGCAGCTCAGAGAAATATTTGATTTCTTATGACTATAAGAATATGAAATTTTGTGTGCAGGGAGAAGAAAAGCAGAATAGAGAAGGAAGCAAAAACAAAACAAGAAAAAGATTCAGAAAATGATTGATGATGAGTTTACCTTGCTAATCCAGCTGCCCTTGGAGCTATTGAAACTGCAACACCACCAGCGACATGAAGAGCAAGTCAAAAGAATAAGGCAATGCGAGGATAATAAATGAATGCACCTACAAATAAAACTCAAACAGAATCAGCAAGAAAATTAAGATGTGAAACATGTACCAACAGAACGACAAAGACATCGTGAAAGGACAACACCACGGAAAAAACAAATGAGAACAGATCGTGACGGAAAGAAGGAAAATAATAAGGAATTAATGACATAAAATTTGAGAAAGAATGGACGGTGGGGCTAAATCGTCCATGCATTTATGAATATTTCAGTCCACATGTCATCCGAAAGCAAAAAAAACAGACATATACATAGATAAGGAGGAAAAGAGACATAGTGAACACCTATGCATAAACTAATTTAGTTTCTCCACATGAAAGCAAATTTATTATTCCCAATGTCAATTAGTTAAATTACTTCTTATTCTTTATTTAGTTGATACAACCAAACTAAAATATCCTTTCAAAATAAAGTCTCCTACATTATTTCTTAAAAGATTGTGAGAACATGTTGTCATGTAATAATTAATTTATCACAATCCTCATACTTCCTGCATGCCATAACCTTGTAGCAGAAATGTAAACTATGAAAGAAAATTATAGAAACACTTGACTGGGATAAATCTGACCCAGTCTTCGATCACACTGCTCACTGACATGAGATCACTTAAACTATTTGGCACTAACCGGTTGAAGATTATATACGTTAAAAGGTCGAGAATTGAAAAATAGGAGTTTCTTCAGTAAAAAATATTCATGTACATTTATTTTCAGAAACTGTCAGTGTGTATGTATCTCAGAGTTCGAAAATGCACGGCGGTAAGATTTGTCAAGGGCGTCTAAATTGAATAACTGCCAGAGTTCGCACATCAATATGGATATCCTCCCTTCGGAAGTAATATTCATCTGGGACATTCGCCTAGATGTATTTTTTGGTTCACCTTGCACGCATCGAGGTACCACTGATGCAAATTCCGCATATGCGTTGACAGTTCTTCCAACCTCTTTTTGCTGACCAAGTCGGCCCCGTAGACAAATTTAGGGGCTATATCAGCAAAGGGTAGTGCAGTATCTTGGGAACTCAACAATTCCTCCACAATACAATTCATTTGAGCCGCTAGCTTTGCAACTGCTTCCATATCCAAACAACCATGTCCCTGGTATACCAAGGGAACATCTAACACTTTGAGGGGTGGGATCGATTGTTTGGCTTGTTCTCCGAGCTGGGGAATGACCTTTGTTTTTCTGCTTGCTGTCGCTTGATGGGGCTTGAGGAATGCACTTTTTGTACTTGATTTCTTCCCGACTGCACTTTTACATGATGAGTTGCTCCCGCTAGCACTTTTCTTCTCTTTACTCTGCTCAATTACCTTCACAAGTGTGCGTGTATAGTCATCCTTCTTTTCGTGTAAGTCATATTGCGATGGTGTGTTAAGAAAATCGAGAGCATATTGTTTTTGCTTCTCAGTGTATGGCGCTGTGGGCTCGGGTTTTTCCTTACAAAAATGTGCATGCAGTTCGCTCCGTGCGATGGCTTCATTTTCCTCTTCAGTACGATCGTAAGCACGGGGGAGGAACCTTTGGTACTCTTGGGAGGGGCGACAGTCGGCGGACATGACTCTTGTCACGCTTCCGCTTAGTGGGAGGCTAGTGGAAGAGTGGGGATCGGGCAAGGAGGGCTCCGGCGGGTGAGGAGCTCGGGACCATGGAGGAGATGAGAGAGCGAGAGAGAGGGTCGCGAGGAAATCGAGGCGCGGTATGGAGTGGATCTCTCGAGATAGAGGCCATGCAGTCAAAGCGGTTCCATAAAAAAGAGCTACATCCACCCAAGATAAAAGGAAGACCGGCACGCAGCAAAGGATCACGAAAATTCCAAGAGAACACCGCTAGTTCACACAGCGGGAATCAATCACTAAATCCACCTACGTGTCAAGTCACCGTTAATCCAAAATAGAATCCAAAATTCTAACAAAAAAGAAGTTTGTTACCCTTTAATATAGTACTTATTCCAAGCCGACATTAAAATCATGCCAGTGTGATCATGTAAAACTGCTCCCTATGAGCCACTCTTTTCTTCACTCATGAAGCTTGCATCGACATTGCATTTAACCCAACCATCATGGATTTTTCCCATGTCTCTTCCTTCTCTGCATTTTCTGCCCGAACCATACATTTTGTACTTGTGCCTTGTTCCAGCTTTGTCTTCCCTTTCCTATCAATTATAAACTACCTTTGCCCAGATTCTTCAAGGTGGCTAAATAATTTTGTAAATAACAAATAGAAGTTTGGACAGAAGCCTTACCATCGCTGAAGATGACATTATTTCTGTGATGCCACGCCCTCCACCATATAAACATCAATTTATCTCTAATTTCTTGGTTGAGTTTGTCAAGGAGTACAATCACCCATTCACTCCATGTGTATACCAACTCCTTCTCATGTGGAAGATTCCACACTTCAGCCAGCCCTTCTCTTAACGCTTTAGCCCTTCGGCAACTCATTGTGGCATGATACCCGGTCTCTTCCTCCATGCCACCTATCAGGGGCTAAGCCAGGAAAAATAGTCGCCGGGGTCAACACCAACAAGTAAGAAGAATATGTGCCAATAAAATGTATCAAACTAATGTATGTCTGTATAACTCGCATGGCTAGATGCACATATGATATTAATTAATAATTTATAATGTATATTCTAGAAAACTCGCATAAATAAGAGAATAATCCTATAATGTATATCAAAATAAAGTCACATTACAAAAATAATTACCTTTCTATTTTTCTTGGCCTCTACTGTGTCTCATCTTGAGAAAGCGGTCTATCACAACCTTACGTGGAGTTGGGTAAAGAAGTCTTTGCTCACAGAAGCAAATGATGCAGTGATTCATAAAATCAACACCAATGCGGTTACGAAGCACTGACTTCACTATTTTCATGGCTGAAAAGCACCTCTCAACCGATGCAGTGGCCACGGACAGAACTAACACTAGCTTGAAAAGTTGATATACCAATGGAAATGCCAAATGTTTGTTTTTACTAACCATCAACTTAGCAAGTTCTGAAATAATTTTCAGATTCGCAAATCTTTCATCTGCTCGCACATTGTCAATGTAGAACGGAAGGTCATGTGCAAGATCCTTCAATTGGATGGAACTAAAATCATCGGGATAGGACTTCGCCAAATTCACCAAGGTCTCATCTTTGAAAGCATCGAAGGAATCCCTGGGACTAAATGCAGCCATTTGGGTAAGAAGAGTTGAGTTTACCTCCGTAAAACGATCATTGAACTCTCCAAGCTGCAAGTCCATAACAGGGTTCAAGCAATCATATTTGTAGTGCTCATAGTTAGTGCGGTTGGTCTTCTTCCTTGGGTTATGCCGGTCTATACTGTTCTTCCATGTCTAACTTCGGAATACCATACTCTTCACAAAATGAGTAAGTTTTTTCGTAATAAAGAGTCCCAACCATCATCTCTGATTTTCTGAATTTTTTTCTTTATCAACTTCACCTCTAGCATAGCCTCCAAGATGTCCTTATCTCTCCTCTGTAAAGATATGGACAAATCATATGCATATCCTAAGATAAGCAACATCAAGTGTAGATGAAACGCGAAGTCAAAATCACTGGCATAATTTAAGAGACCACGAGCTTGACGTTTCGTTGCATCATTTGGTCCATCTTTCTCAACATATTTTAGCACGTCAATAACATCCGGGAACAAGTTATTTATGCTGAGAAGAGTTTTACAGTGAGAGCCCCAACGAGTGTCTCTGGCTCTTTGAAGCGACTGCTCTTGATTTAATCCTGTACCAGTGTTAAGTTGTCCACATCTAATCGCTCCATTAGTTTTCGACTACCTGTTAAATTAGCAAGAGATTATAGTTCTGAAACACATACACATTAATACATAGGAAAACTGGAAAAGTTTCAATGATCAGTACATACTACATACTCTGTATCTTATTTATTAGCAGTAGCAGGTTACCTGACATTGTGATGGGCACTGATGTGAGTACTCTCGCTGATCTTGATTGTGCACATAAAATTACAAACTACGTGAATGTTGTGACTAGAATACCTAGCCGAACCTTCAAGTAATTTTAAAAATTCAACACATATGATCTGACAAACCGTAAGATAATATGAGAATTGGGAAGTGAGGGAATCAAATCTTAAAGGCCTGACCGAGATCATCTCGCACTTACATTTCAAAAATTGCAGGAGATTCTTCAGTTTTTTCGACAGATGAGAAGAGGAGCGGCGGCTGGGACAAGTGCGGGCGCGCGGCCATGGGTGACGGTTTACAGGAGCAGAGCGTCGAGTATTTTCCTGAGGAATGTTGACGTGTATAAAGTAGATTGCCTAGCCCTTTCCATCAGTTCGGACTTTTGGTACAAGTGGCTAGTGCATGAAGCTTAATATGGTATCCGAGCCCAAGGTCTCAAGTTCAAATCCTGGCTTTCACAATTTATTCTAAATTCTCCGCATCCTCCTGCCGCGCCCGGCCTCCCGCTGCCTCTTTCCTGCCGTGTGTATCCGGCCTTCCGCTGCCTCTTTGCCTCTCTACACGTGTTCACTTGTCTTCTCGTCTTCCCGTCACACGTGAGAGGGGGTGTTGACGTGTATAAAGTAGATTGCCTAGCCCTTTCCATCAGTTCAAACTTTTGGTTCAAGTGGCTAGTGCATGAAGCTTAACAAGGAAGACGAGCGATCAGCTCCTTGGTGCTAGCGATCGGCGAAGTGGTGGGCTAGGCGGCACATGTACTACAAGTAGGTAACACATTTGGGAGTCTTCTACTCCTCCTATTTACCTGGATTGCTAGGCTATTTGTAGCAAGCCTTCATGTAAAAATCTTTACTTCCGGCAGCACCCTTGAGTTCCATATGGTTTTCCATAATCTTCTATCTCCGTTCGGATTACTGCTTGCGTTTGGTGGCGTGTTGTTACGGAGATCAAGAGAAAAATTGTAGGCACTCCGGACAGTAAACATACCATGTTTTTCATATGTCCAAGTGATAAAATCCTCTTGCTCACAATTTGGGAGGTGGATTTTGAGTATTTCATCTGCATCATGTGCCATTAAAAAAATTCTAACCAAGTCCTCCTTCCAGGAGTGGTCCTCTTGGTTGATAAGATATGCAGCTCTTATTATTCTTGAGTTCATTAGGTTTGATGTGATCTTCATATCTCCTCTAGGTACCCAGTTATCTCTGCATATCTTACCTTCTTTCCGTTTCCAAAACACCAGAGAGCACCTTTTTCAGAAGTTGAAGACCGTGTATTATGATATTATCCCTCGCCAACACGAAGAAGGATTCTTTATAAAGGTTATATCTGGTAACTCACCAGAAGGATAATATTTTTCTTTTAATAACCTTGCACAAAGGTTATCGGGGAATGTGATGAGTCTCCAAGCTTGCATTGCTAGTAGAGCTTGATTGAAGAGATGAAGGTCTCGGAATAGGGGATTGTGAATGTTTGACTTCGCCACTCATTCCTTATGTGCACGCCCTAAGCGAGGCCCCATCTTTGGGGATCTCCTTATTTAGTTTTGAGATCTTTTGACACTGGTAAAACAATTTTATGTGTTTGGTGCAGATTAGATCACCCATATTTTACTCATCTTTCCTTAACTGTGTAAATGATATGAATATAGAAACGCAGGGTGTAGCCAAGCGAGAGATACCCACTCGGGTTACAAGGTAGATAGTGGCCTCCATCGAAGTAGTTGCATGTGTGACGTTTATGTCGTGTGCAAAACAGATAAATTTTGATACTTAAAAAAGGCTGTTCACATTTTTTATCTTTTTCATACAGGACATAAAAAATATTAATTTTTCGCGAATCTTGGTATGCATACGTATAATGTCAACATATAAGTTCCAAATTTTTATTCAGATTTCTTTTAACATTTTGAAATGTTATTATCTGGGATACCAAGAGTATATGCTCCCAGATTCATAAGTGGCTTTCCGGAAACACAGACACACATTAGTTCATGGGCAAAGGCCAAAGGGTACCTGCAGTTACATGCCTACAGAGTAGGTGGCTTTCTCAAAGCGAATATAGGGGCAGATCAAGCTTTCATCGCTAAGAAGTGGAGCAAACTTCATCGCATTTTGATCAACCAGACGGTGAATGGTCTCTATCGTTCTTGTAATGGGATTGTAATAGCCTAGCGCCCTGCCTGTGTTGAGTAGCAACCTGCCGTCCGTAGGATCGACAGCCATGGGTGCGGTCTCTTCCAACGACGGATACTCTTGTGAAAACTCTCCTAGCTCTACCCGGCGCCCAATAGCCCATACACCACCTGCTTCCAACATCCATATGTCCAACGCTCTTGCGCCCCTATCCGAGCACACGACACAAACCTTACCGTTAAGCTCGACGATGGACGTGATCTCATCATAGCTGCATGGGGGTCCTTGCAGAACCTCAAACTCTTCGGTGCCGACGTCAAGTGCCAACATCTCGCACCCGTAGGAAGAAGACTTTGTCCCAGCAATATTTGGATCCACCATCCAGTAGAGCTTGCCATCGACATGGACAGGCTGCATTTCGGCCACCGGCCTTGGTGGAGGATTGATCTGTCTCCATGCTGCTTCCGTGTCTGTGAGATGAACATAGCACCCAAGTTCATAGCTCCGAGTGTCCATGTCCCTCTGGTGGTACACAAGACGTACCCGTACATGCTTATTCATCCTCGAGTCGTAGCCTAGACCGATCCTGCCGGCAAGAAAAGTAGTATCTCCATCGGGATCTAGGTACAACATCTGCTTGTAGTACCCCATGGTAGGATTGCATATGAAGTCGAAGGAAGTGTCTTGTGTGGTGCAGCTACCGACAACGAGACCGTGGCATGGTTTAGAACACACCACTCGGCATCCCAGGCGCGGACAGAACAAGTACCCTACCGTATTCCTCTGGTGTAGCTCCTTCCATTGTGGTGCAAGAGTCCAGAAAAGCCCGGAGAAAGGGTCGATGAGCGTGATCTTGAGGCCCTTCTTGCTTAACATGTTTGCGTGAATAGCGTGCTGCTGCATGAACTGGTCGCTATTGATCATCGTGTGCCAGTCTTTGCATACGCGCCTCAACGGAACAACGGAGCGCGTGGGCAGCCACTTGAGGACATCTGACCAAGCCTTTGTTGATGGCGAAGAGAAGACGATTTCTTCACTCGCGCGGCCTACTGGCACAAGGCTCTCCTCCAGGAGACCGATGGTACTATGAGATCCAGAATTAGAATTGATGAAGCTATACATGGAATGGGTGTCAGAATTGGTCACGATGAATCTATCCACGGCAGCCTCGCCTGTGGGTGGCGACAGAAGAATCTCTGGTGCGCCGCCACCATCAACGCCCACGTCAAGCGTGAACACCGTCAGAGCGCACGTAGCAAACATAATCTTCTTGTCTCCGTTACCACCATGGTAGATTTCGAGCGGAGAGATCCGGTCTAAGTGCACCAGAGCTTTAGGCCAAGACTGTCGTCGGATGGAACAGAGCTTCTCCCATTGCCCAGCGCCATCGTATGATCTTAGCCGCCAGATGTAGAAATTACTAGTGTCTTGGACGTCGTCGCCGTCGCTAGTAGGAGCATCACCATAATGAAGGCACAAGCATCCATCCAGCACTGCCATCTCGAACGTAACATTGTCTAGGCCCGACGGGGGCATCAAGGAACCAAAAGTCTCGCTATGGACGTCGAAAGTGATGATGCAGCCGCCATGTTCCCGCTGAAGGAAGTGAAGGCGTCCGCTGAAGAACACAGCCGGCGTGGATGGGCGCACGGTGCATAAAGGGGCGCGCTGAGCGGCGGGCCTCCAGTGGGCGCACGCTTGGCGCCCTCCAATCGAGAAAACCTCACATCCAGTGACCGGGGCGGCGGAGCCTCCTTCGTCGAGGTAGAAGATCCGTACAACTTTGTGTTCCTTGGCAGCCGGATCGTAACCCAGGCCGTATGAGACGCAGTTTACGACGGTGTTGGGTAGGGTGTAGCGATGGCACATCCTGGACGGCATCTTGGAGTCAGGAAGAGGCGAGAGCGCGCCGGTGCTCGGGTTGCACACGTAGTGGCCATGCCAGGGCCAGCGGTGGAGCAGGACGAGGCCGTGGCAAGGCTTGGCGGTGAGCACACGCAGAGCGCGGTCGTGGTCCAGCTGCGGGAGAAGAGAGAGCGCGATGCCGCCGGTCAGCGGATGCAGTAACGGTCGGCCGTCGTCGTGGCGCCACCGCCACGCGTGGAGGCAGCGTTGCGCCGTCGTGAAGAAGAGATTGGGTCGTAGACCTGCCTGCTGCTGGTTGTGGTTGGCTTGCTGGTGGTGGAGGTCGACGAAGGATGCCGACGAAAGCGCGCCGGCCCACGAGCGCGACAGGCAGCGGAAGCGGCCGACGGTCTTTGCTGGTAGCCGGGCGAAGATCTCGATGAGTATCTCCTCTGGTAACGGCGGCAGCGAGGCCGAGGCGTCCCGCTGGTTCTTGCTCCGCTTGGTCCTAGCTGATGAAGATGGTAGCTGCGGCACCACCATGTCCCGCAGAGTGCGTTTCATGCCGTCGATCGCTTGTCTATCTTTCTTAATTCCTATACCGTTTGCCGGTTTGCGGTGCAGGACAGCTAGCTTGGTATTCCATATATTGGGTAGGATGGACTGAGTCCAGAACGGACTCCGAGAGCATCTCCAAATCGCGAGTGCGGATTTCCCTAAGAGCAGGTCTAACAGGCCCCGTATAATCCGCTCACCCCGTAAAATTCCGGCGGGATACGGGGCCGGCGCGAGTTTGGGCGTCTAGCAGGCCCCGTATTCGGGCCGGCCCGTTTCGGCGAAATACGGAGCCCAGGAAATCGGCCCCGTCGCCCCGTACTTATAGTGGGCGCAGGTGCGAGTGAGGGGTTAACCCCTCACTCGCAACCCTAGCTCCGCCGTGCGCCGCCGCCTCCTCCTCCTGCTCCGGCGAGCAATTAGTCGCTCCCCCGCGCCGCATTCCACCCCAGATCCTGCATGGACTCCCGCCGCCGCAGTAGCGCCTCGCCGGCGAGCGGATCGAAGCGATCCCGCTCGCCGGACACCGTGGAGGAAGCGTGGTGGCTTTTTTGCAAAAGATCCGCCGCCGGCAGCCGTCGCGCGGCCTGCAAGTACGACGGCGCCGCGTACGTCCCGGACAAACTCATCGACTTCGCGCGGGGCGGCCGCTGGTACCACGAGGACCCGCCGCTCAAGCCGATGAGCGGCCCGAAGTTCTCGGCGTGGCTCGCCGAGTGGGAGCGCCAACGCCGGGTGAGCGAGGCGTGGAGGGCGACCATCGGGAGCACCAGCGGCAGAGGTGCCCCGCTCGCCGGCGAGGAGGAGGAGGAAGACGAGGACCCCGCCTTCTTGAAGGCGATTCAAGACTCCCTCAAGGACGCCGCCGAGAAGGACAAGGCGGAGGAGGAAGAAAGGGCGGCGGCCATCGCCGCCGTGCAGGAGGCGGAGGCGCGGGAGGCGCAGGCGCAGGCGGCGGCCATCGTCTACCTCTCCGACTAGAAGTCGCGATCCAATCGCGCATTTTGTATGTATGTAGGTACGTCGATTTCTATGTATGATCGACGAACTATGAATGAAAGTTTCCCGGGGTTTTAAATTTACAAATATACGGGGTCAAATACGGGTTCTGCTAGACGGAGCGGTGTCTGATCGACCATTTTTTTATACGGGGCGAAATTCGAGCGTTGTACGGGGCAGAAAAGTAAGGGGCCTGTTAGACATGCTCTAATGTAGTAAGGCCCCCGGCACTATCTATACCACATATTTATTGGAGATTCGTGCAAAGTCCATCCAGTCAAAGATCTTGTCACATTTGCATTTGAGCCTCTTAGAAAGTTTGAAATCATCGTCAGCACACATTTGACTATAAAAGCCCCGGCCTAACCCTAATCCCGTTCGCCCCGACCCGTCCCTGGCCCAGCGCCCCCCCCGCCCCCCACACCCTAGCCCCGACCCCTGGTGCCTGTCGGTGACGAGCACGAACGGCGGTGGAGCCGGTGGCCTCCGCCCCTTGCACCGGCGGCGGCGACCTCTCGTGGTGACCACTGCCCAACGCTGGCCCTCTCCATCCCGCCGCCGCCTCCTGCGCGTGGCCCTCTCCATCCCGCCGCCGCCTCCTGAGCGCGGCAGCTCCGGCGGTCACCGTTGCATCGGTTGTGCCGCGCTGCACCTCCTCATCTCACCCTCCAACGCGACGACGGGCTCACCCATGCCCACCTCCTCCCGCTCCCTCCTATCCATCTCATCGCGGTAGGATCATGGTCGACTGTAACATCCCAAGTTTCAATAATAATAAATCAAGAAAAGAGAATTTCCAAGATTCAAAATTTGCAACAAACAAAAACTTTTTCTATGCATATAGTGTCACATATAGTTTCATGCATAGTGTGCTTTTCTTTTGTGCATTTGCCATGATGAGTGTTATGTGTTGATCACTTGCTATTAAACCCTAATTCATGATCATAGCTCCTCATTTGGGAGAGAAATAAAAGAAACACAAAATGGGCTAAATACCCTCACATACACATAAGGCCACTTATTCAAATCATCACCAAAGGCCACCATTGCTTGATCTATTACTTGTAAAGTACTTATATATCATAAACAAACTAAAATGCATCAAAGAAACCAGAATCAAATCAAAGAAAATCTCAAAACCAACATACATATGATAATGGTCAAAATTGAGTTTTATAAAATGTTCCTCACTTTACCCCTCTGGTTTGGACTTTTCTTAAACCAAACTTGATCAACCCTTGCCATGTCATCCAAGACCTTGTCAAAGTGAACAACTTTGCTGTTGACCACCCATGCTAACTTTGACCAGGTTGACCAGAACAGAGATGACAAGAGAGGACTTTGAAACAAAGTGAAGATGACCACATTTTTGAAACTTTGCAAATCAACTCCAAAATGAACACCACCACCACCATTCTATCACATTAATTATATAAATGAGTTGCACCAAAAAGATTTTCAAAATTCGAACAAAACTTTCATGCGGCCATTCTGTCGTACAGTTGGCAGGCAGCATTTCAGAATTGTGTTACACCTCAATATCCAGTGGGTTTTTGCCTAAACCACTTTTAATTCGTGATGATGAGCATCTCCTGCAACCCCTGCATCAAGCCCCGTCCTTGCCATCGTCGTTTAAAGTGAGAAAATGGCAGAACCAGCTCCATGCCGTGCCATGCCATCCACCTTTGGCCACACTTTCTCTGGCCCCTCTCTCTCACCCAGACCTTGTCCTGGAGCATCTCCACAGCTGGCTGATCATGACCATGCACGGCCGACGCTCGCGCACGCACGGCATTGGCCAAGCCAGACACGCCCAGCACGCCCACAACCTTTCCAGTCACGCGGTGAGCGCGCACTGGACGCGCCAGTACGTCGCGCGATCGAGCACGCTCGTCCTCCCCTGCAAAGGCTACCACTGCGTCGAGCATCTCCTCACCACCCTCTAGCAGCTAGACAACCTCCATAGCCCGCTCCTGCACCATCGCCGTCGTCCTCATCGACATTCGGCCGCGTGTACTGGCGCGATCATCACACGCCCCCGATCGATCCCATCCTCTTTTCTCTGTGCCAGCTGCACCTTGAGCATCGCCAGGACGACGCCTACACATAGCCGTCCTCGCCTTGCCCCTTCGAGCGCCGGAGACGCCGCGCCATCGACGCTCCTTCACAGCACCCGCCGGTCACCTCCCCATCTATAAATAGAGGAGCCCCGAGCATGAACTCTTCACAACAACTCACTCTCCTCTCATCCTTGCCTCTTCTCCACCAGTCAATTAGAAACCACCTCGCCGGAGCAGCCGCAATTTCAAGCCGAAGTCCGCCGGAGCCCTGAGATCCTCGCCGCCGATTGACGCTTCCCCGCGCCTCGCCGACGGTACCAGGGACTTCCTCATCTACGTCAACATCACCGCGCACCTCGCCCTCGACCGCCGGCGGCCTGGTACACTCGCCGACCCCCTAGGCACGCCGCCAGCACGTCGGGATCTCGTCGGAGACGACGACGATCCTCGACCGCCCGATCTATTTCTAATCCGACAGATCATATCATGCGTACCGTTTCGCTCATTTAATAGCCACTGACGGGTGGCCCCCACCTCGTCAGGGCGGCCCATTTGCACCATATGCTTGTTGGGCTGCGCAGTGTTGTTTAATTCCGTTTCGGCCCATTTCCATTTCCCGCCAAGCCCAAGTATTCAAATCTCAGTTTGTGAATTATTCAAATAGCCTGCAGATGCTTTAGTAAAATTTGAATTGTTTGAAATATACAACTCCAAATCTAGCAAACTTTATACCTTTGGAAAGCCAATGAAATTATCTAACCAATGCCACTGGTCCCATCTCCAAATTTGTAATAGAATTAAAATGCTAAAAATAACAAGACAGGGACTTTTACAAATTGAAACTTTATTTAAAATTCAACCATAATTGATTTTAAGTTGTTTCCAACTCTCATAAATCGTAATTGATGTCCTCTAATTGATTATGAAATAATCTAGTCAGGTTGTTTGTATGATCATGGACTAGATCAAATAATGGCTATGGAGCTATTTCTAGTGCATTTAAATCTTGGAATTCAAATTCTATAAATAGTATGAGAGCTACTCTCTCATTTAAATCTTGATCCTAAGTAATACAAAAAGAGGAAATGACCTTAGGCTAATAAACCTCTGATTGTTATTACTTAGAGATTTTAAACCATTTAAATGTTAGTTTTAAATTGTATGAGGTGTAGCACCTCATTTAAATTATACTCCCATATAACAGATATGGAATGTTGACCTTGGTCAACTTATATTTCGTACCTTATTATTATTTGAGGAGATTAAATCTTAATAAGATTTAATGAGAGGAAATTATTTTCTCTAAAGATCTAAATAGCAAATCAAAGTAATAAGTATAATGAGAGGAAATTATTTTTCTCTTAAATAAGAACCAACCAAGTAATTCACCATGACATGAATGATATGATGCTAGAATTAGTGTGTGAACTCTTTGGTGTGTTTTAGTTTAGAATGTGAGATTGGTTTGGTGTTTATACCTCGTATTCGTATATAGACTCTAGTAACGAGGAGTATCAAGAGGAGGAAGCCTACTCCCAGGAGGAGGAGGAGAACTTTGACAACTACCCTGCTCAAGGCAAGCTAATACCCTTGCCAAATCACCAAGTGCATAGCTCTACAAGAGCAAGGCACCATCACCTTTATTTTATGTTTTACCTATCCCATGTTTTTTACCTTGCAATTATTTTTGCTTATTTATTTCAAAGTACTTTTTGATTTATGATTCACTTGGTCTAGAGTAGAACAAGATTTGAGGTTAGCTTAGAGCAAATCAAAGCTAGATAGCACCCCTCATGAAATAGTTGCTAGTGCTAATCAAATAAAATTTGACTACTCTAGATGGGAACATGGTGAAGTGAAATGACTTTGAAAGAATGTGAATTTGAAGGTGACATGGTTGACTTGGTGAATTTTAAATGAAAACTGATGATTGGGTTTGAATGCGATACCCTTCCAATTCTACAAGTACCCCCACAATACCTGATTACGGGTACAGCTTAACTAGAAACTTGTGTATTTTAGTATGGGTTCCCTCTAAACAAGCATCATATGGGTTACGCTGAGGCTGCCTCCGTATATGTGAAATGATGTGAATATGAGGTGAATGTACGACCCAAGCCCTGTGCAGTTCCCGGGTTGACAGTTGGTTTTCACCGGGAGGCCAAGCTCATGGGGAGAGGTGCCTATACTAGTATATATAAGTGAAAGGTTAAGGTTGATGATCCGCGTACTGAGTTACGATGATTCGGGGTTATCCTCGACGGATGTAATCAAAAGTTGTGGCACAAGAGTGTTAAACCTATTCGAATAGCCGTGTCCACGGTTACGGACAATTGGAAATGCCATATTGTTCCGTTATCAGAATTTTGATCTTAAAAAGGAATGATAAATTGAAAGGTGATTTTGACTTGAATCACAAATGAATTGTGGGAATGACACTAATGTTCCCACTTGAGTTAGTCTAGCAAATGGTGATTCTTTACTAAAGGTTTGATGAACTAAAACTTGGCTTGATGCAAATAAACCTAGAGCTTAGCACCCCTTACTACACTCAATAAGTAATTAATTTAGTATTAGTTTGCGAGCCTGGCTATTCAAATGCCAGACTTTGAAGAGGAGCAACAGTATCAGGATGACGGACAACATGACGTCTACGATAACTAGGATCGTCTTCTAACGTCAAACGTTGCCTGTGGAATAGATAATCCACTACTACTTCGCTTCCGCTACTATTTGTGTTGTTGAACAATATATTTGTGTAATATTAGATCATGTGATCTATGGTTGTAAGACAAGTATGTGTTTTAATAAATGATGACTCTATGCTACTTCCTATTATGTCTCGCAAAAACAATCTTCCTGGGATTGCGATGTATGATATAATAGGCATCTGGACTTAAAAATCCGGGTGTTTACATCGACCACGCCAATACCGGATCTGGGCATGGAACGGGTAGATCTGGGCCGCAACATCTTCTTTTGGTTCTTTTTTCTTGACTTTTTTTACATGTATCTTTTGAATCTTGTGCGATTCATGCAGTTTTCTGTGTTTTTTTTGGTTCGTGATGACTTCCTTGTATGGATCTTGCATGAATCCTATTGCAAATCGAAATCTACATCTATATTGATTGAATTTTGTTTCACTTCTCTTGAATCTTCTATGGAGTGTGTGAATCTAATATGGATCTGTGTGCATCTACAGTCTTGATATGAATCTTGCATAGATCCATACATTATGAGTTCCTTTGTATGGATCTTGCACTCAAGGCATCAGCGGTTCCCTCGGAGGCTTCTGTAGTGCTGGGCGGCGCGAACTCGGCCGGCGGCAGGCAAAGGGCGACGAGCACAGCGGTGCAAGATTCAGCGGCCACAGCCGGGCGGGCCGGCGGTGGCGAGACCTGTAGGGAAGGAGCAGGGCACTGCGTGGGCTGGGTGGCCTCCCTGGCTGCCTTGCGTGCGTGTTGGGGCAGGGGTCCCGGGCCCTGCCAAGCCCACTTCACCCCAGATCTGGTACCCGGCAGTTGCCTCTCTGGCCATCTCTGGGGTTTGTATGTCGACCCTCGCGGTGGTGGTTCTTGTATCCCTCGGTGATGCAGCGGTCCGAGTTGGGACGCCGGGGCGGCGGCCCTGGAAGGGGGGAGCTTTCTGGTTGGCGGGCCATCCAATAGCTCAGCTGCTGGTCGGTGCCATGGTCGTGAGGGCGATGTGGTATTCGGTGAGTTGAGTGTTGTGGGGTGTGGATGGCGGTGATTTTGCCAAAGGGAAACCTTTGTCCCTTGGGCCACGGCGGCGGCGTCCACGGACGGCGTTCCCTTGTTGATGGCGCTGTGAGACCAATCTCCGTCTACTTCGTCCGGGTGAAAACCCAAGATCCTCGGATCGGGCGGCGGCGGCACTCCGGTGTCGTGCTCTTCTTGAAGACACCATCTTGGAGCCCACAACACGAGGCTCATCAATGGTTGTGACGGAGGTGATACTTCGGCGATCTTCGGCAAGGCTTGCTCCGTGCCTTTTCCTTATCGAGCTTTCTTGGCGCTACTTTTCGGTCTGTGAGCAACGTGGGTTGGTTCCCGGTGGCGTTTCTGCGACGGAGGAGTTCTGTTGAGGCACGCGTGAAAAATGGCTCGCTCTCGAGTGAGCTCTGGCCCAACACTATAGCTTCCAGCTCTGCTCGGAGTCCTCGTAGATGTTTTGGCTGAGCATGTTGGTCGCGCTTCTGGTTGTCGCTTCTTTAGTAGTTCGTGTGGGTGCGTGGTTTTATTCTCTAAGCTAGGTTCAGCACTTTGTATCGTTTTCGTCATTAGTGGCTTTGTTAATTTAAAGTTGGGCACTTGAGTATCTTTTATCTAAAAAAATTTAACACCTACCCGTCATTGCCATCATTTCTTTTTCTCGCTCGCTCCTCCTCACGCAGATGCACGGAGAAATCGATGCAGCGATCCATCCACCACTCTGCCCGCTCCACCTTCCGGTCCCCGGAGGAAGCTAAGTATAGTTTCCAAAATTAATCATCCGAAATATGGACTGGTTCGGCGATTGTACGGCGCTTCCCTTCGTTCTTAGGCGTAGTTGATTTGGAGATGCTCTCCGAGTCCGATTCAGTCCATCCTAGCCAATATAATGGATTACGAAGCTAGCTGTCCTGCACCGCAAACCGGCAAACGGCATAGGGAGAAGAAAGATAGGCGAGCGATCGACGACATGAAACGCACAGAGGACATGGTGGTGCCGCAGCTACCATCAGCGAGGAGGCCGGGGACCAAGCGGAGCAAGAACCAGCGGGACGCCTCGGCCTCGCTGCCGCCGTTACCAGAGGAGATACTCATCGAGATCTTCGCCCGGCTACCAGCAAAGACCGTCGGCCGCTTCCGCTGCCTGTCGCGCTCGTGGGCCGGCGCGCTTTCGTCGGCATCCTTCGTCGACCTCCACCACCAGCAAGCCAATCAGCAGCAGGCAGGCCTTCCGCCCAATATCCTTTTCACGACGGCGCAGCGCTGCCTCCAGGCGTGGCGCGACGGCCGTCCGGTACTGCATCCGCTGACGGGCGACGCCGCGCTCTCTCTTCTCCCGCAGCTAGACCACGACCGCGCTCTGCGCGTGCTCACCGCCAAGCCCTGCCACGGCCTCGTCCTGCTCCAGCGCTGGCCCTGGCATGGCCACTACGTGTGCAACCCGAGCACCGGCGCGCTCTCGCCTCTTCCTGACACCAAGATGCCGTCCAGGATGTGCCATCGGTACATTCTGCTACCCAACACCTTCCTAAACTGCGTCTCCTACGGCCTGGGTTACAATCCGGCTGCCAAGGAACACAAAGTCGTAAGGCTCTTCTACCTCGACGGAGGACGCTCCGCCGCTGCGGTCGATCACTACCTGTGAGGTATTCTCAATTGGAGGGCGCCAGGCGTGCGCGCACTGGAGGCCAGCTGCCCAGCGCGCCCCCTCGTGCACCGTGCGTCCGTCGACGCCGGCCGTGTTCTTTAGTGGACGCCTTCACTTCCTCCAGCAGGAACCTGGCGGTTACATCGTCACCTTCGACGTCCATGACGAGACTTTCGGTTCCTTGATGCCCCCGTCCGGCCTAGACAATGTCACGTTCGAGCTGGCAGTGCTGGATGGATGTTTGTGCCTTCATTATGGCGATGCTCCTACCGGCGGCGACGACGTCCAAGACACTAGTAATTTCTACATTTGGCGGCTAAGATCATACGTTGGCGCAGGGCAATGGGAGCAGCTATGTTCCATCCGACCACAGTCTTGGCCTGAAGCTCTGGTGCACTTAGACCGGATCTCTCCGCTCGAAATCTACCATGGTGGTAACGGACACAAGAAGATTATGTTCGCCACGTCCACTTTGACGGTGTTCGCGCTTGACGTCGACGTTGATGGTGGCGGCGCGCCGGAGATCCTTCTCTCGCCGCCCACAGGTGACACTTTGGTGGATAGCTTGATTGAGTCCAACTGTGGCTCCCATAGTACCGTGGGTCTCCTGGAGGAGAGCCTAGTGCCGGTAGGCCGCGGGAGCGAAGAGATGGTCTTCTCATCGCCGTCAACAAAGGCTTGGTCGGATGTTCTCAAGTGGTTGCCGACGCGCTCCGTTGTTCCGCTGAGACGGGTGTGCAAAGACTGGCGCGCAGTGATCAATAGCGACCGGTTCATGCAGCTGCACGCTATCCATGCAAACATACTAAGCAAGAAAAGCCCCAAGATCATGCTCATCGACCCTCTCTCCGGACTCTTCTCCACTCTGCCACGACAATGGAGGGAGCTACACCCGCGGAATATGGAGGGGTTCTTCTTTTGTCCGCGCTTGGGAAGTAGAATGGTGTGTTCTAAACCGTGCCACGGTCTCGTTGTCGGTAGCTATACCACACAACAATATTCCTTTGATTTTGTATGCAACCCCACCATGGGTTACTACAAGGAGATGCGCCTAGATCCCGGCGGAGATGCCAATTTTCTTGCCGGCATGATCGGACTAGGCTACGACTCGAGGACGAACAAGCATGTACGGGTACGCCTTGTTTACCACGAAAGAAACATGGACACTAGGAACTATCAACTTGAGTGCTGTGCTATGTCCATCTCACGGACACAGAAGCGGCATGGAGACCGATCGCATCTCCACCGAGGCCGGTGGCTGAAATGCCACTACTGTACGGTCCATATTTAGGGGCACTTCAAAGTGCCCTAATAGGTAGCCAAAGTGCCCCTAATTACTTTTAGGGGCACTATGAAAAGTGCCCCGGATGCTTGTGTCCCTAAATGTATTTGGGGCAATTTGAATGAAATGCCCCAAATACATTTAGGGGCAGTTTGAAAAGTGCCTCTAAAGGTTTTTAGGGGCAGTTTGAAAAGTGCCTCTAAAGGTTTTTAGGGGCACTTTGAGATTTGCCTCTAAAAGTTTTTAGGGGCACTTTGAGATTTGCCTCTAAAGGTTTTTTGGGGCAGTTTGAATTTTGTCTCTAAAGGTTTTTAGGGGCACTTTGAGATTTGCCTCTAAAAGTTTTTAGGAGCAGTTTGAATTTTGCCTCTAAAGGTTTTTAGAGGCACTTTGAGATTTGCCTCTAAACGTTTTTAGAGGCACTTTGAGATTTGCCTCTAAAGGTTTTTAGGGGTAGTTTGAGATGTGCCTCTAGAGGTTTTTAGGGGCAGTTTGAGAACCGCCCAAAAAGCTTTTAGGGACATTTAGCCGCAACTCTAAGAAATGCCACAAAACACTATTAGAGGCAAATCTAGGAAAATGCTTTAATCTAACAATACATGCAAATATAAACAGCAATGTATGCACATAATTCAAATATACAAATGTACCAAAAAAGTATTCAATCCTGTAATACATATATACTCCCTCCGGCCCGATTTACTTGACTCGACCCATGCACAACTATAACTTAATGAAAATCCATCTTGGCCCGTACGTCGCCCATTCTTGATGTCCAGCCTCTACCAGGTGCATTGCAACTCAGCCCATTCTTGATGATCATTATTTCTGAGTTTTACTCCTTCACTTTGATATCCTTCATAGATATTCCAGGAATGCACTTTATCTGCAATTGAGATATAGATCATCGTAATCATTAAAAGAACACACACTAATTGACAAATATTGGTACAAGAAGGAATTTCTCGCTAGATGTCATGGGCTAAAAGGATGAAAAACATCTGCCACTAATTGCAAACTGATGCAGTAACTGAAGACTAACAGCTTGTTTGGATGGCGACTTGGCAAAAATTTGCTGGCCCAGGCCAGGCTCCACTTCTTCCCAGGCACGAACGCCAGATGGCAAACAAAACTTACCCTAAATGCTAACAGGCTAGCATGGTGGATTGGTGTTGTGTTGTGCCATGGGCATGGACTGAACTGGTGGTGTGTGTTTTCCATTCCTGCCTGCCATGGACAAGGATGTCTCAACTCATGCTGTACTCTCACTTGCTTTACACCCTGTTCATCTAAGTTGTGTTCGAGATAATAGGTCAGAGCATCTGAATTTTACATGAACCAAGTATTAAGCTAGACAAAAGCAAAAAATGTATTAGCTGCTGATTATGATCGACGGCTTTCTAGCTACATACCACAAGTATCTGCGTGTGCCATGTCTGTGTAAGTGAATCTCTGAACCTTTTTTTTTCTTTTTGGCGGTGGCAATCTCTGAACCTTTGATGTGCCTGCTAGGTATATGTACCTTATGATCGATGGATTTGAGTAAAGTGAACGAAAGACTTGGGATTCCACTGAATCTTAGGAATCTCTCTAGTTCCACTCCACATGAAATTAATTCTTTGCAGCGAGCAAGCAAGCAAGGATCTATAAAACTTTTACATTATCAGATTTCCTTATCAGATTTAGTTTAAATGTGGTTACACGCAACTTACTTCATAACTGATACTGAGAAAATCTGAAGCTTTATGAGCTGAATTAGAAGTAGAACAAAAATGTAAGTAAAGATACCTGAACTTCAGGTGCCCACGCGCCTGCTACCTCGAGGCCCATGATAACTGAGTTCACCTTCGCCTAGCCAGAAGAGTCGGCAACACTGCAAAGAGTAGCTGGTTCATAAATCATGAAAGTAAAGCGATGAACCTGAGGTAACAACATGAAAGTAAAGCGATGAACCTGAGGTAACAACATGAAAGTAAAGCCATGAACCTGAGGTAACAATGCTAGAATAGTTTGTTCGTCAGTTTCAGAGAAAGAACGTATAAGAGTAACAAAATTACAATGCAAATCAACTGGACTAATATCATAGCTATATCTAGTGCCTCTATATCAGTAAACCTCAAGCTGATGCGGTCAGTAACTTGTTCCTGGGCAGTTCGGTAAACCAAGCTCATCTATGATACTTTTTGCATCCAACCCTCCCCTTAACAGCCTTGCTAACGATGTTCATCCTCAATAATATCAGCAAAGCACTAGTCAAATTTAAGCCCTGAATTATGAAGACTGGAAAAGGCGACGTTCCTGAAATAAATCTTAGAGAAAACAAAGAGTGTAGTCTACCTTTGTTAGCACTGTCATCCTCATCTTGCTATTTATCCCAGTGAACCTTCAGGGCAACAGCCGCCTTGCTCTCCTGCAAAAATAAACAACATTAGCATCTATGAAAGCTCACGTTTTATTGACTAATAAATCACACGGCATCTCCTTTTATTCAATCCACACCTTGTTGTAGTTTGTGTACTTCATGGCAATTCTTCATCTGTGAGATCCTGATGACCATTGACTGCAGGTTGACACTGTACTTCACAAGCGATTCAAGAGTATTCAGCTTTTGCTCAGCATTGAGAGGCGAGGGCACTGTGATCAGAAGCTCTTCCAAGCAAGGGATGGTGAATCTTGAATACAACTGCATCCACAAATCACAGGAATTAGCCATGGTCACACATGTCATACAAATAATTGGTACTGTACTACGATGTTGCAACATAGCAACAAACAGGGCAGGTCACTCACAACAAGCATGAAAATTTAAAACGAATAAACACTTACAAAAATAATTTAGCTAAGATGCACTAAATATTGCGTGCAATTTGTGAGGAGTAAACATTTTGAAAGATGAGTTAACCGACACAATATATAAATATGTAGTCACAGTAATTTTCATTGTGTTATAGGTGACAACACACATGACATACAGATTACAATAGCAGGTTCAGTATGTTCGCAACTTTAAATTGCGGTAATCATAGATAATCACTATAAGGTAGTACGGTTAAATTCAATATGGTCAAGATAGCAAGGCAAGGAAACGGCTAAGAGGAACATTGTTCATAGGCAAACTGATCTTGCAGATCTAGTAGAGCCAGTTTATATAACTCATGCGAGCTCTTCGTTGTTTTCCAACAACATTTTTACATGTTGGCATGCATGTCCAAGATCAAAAGTTACGCTTTTGAACAGTTAAAATGTCATACTTATGGCTTCGGCTTCATCACCTTGCCCTTGAGAAACAGCTATCGAATGCGTGATCAAAAACCCAATGAGAAAATGATGCCATTGTTTTGGCAGCAAGAACAAAATCCTTTTGCAAATCATTTTCCAAGTACTCTTTACCCTCCTGGTTTGTTTCTAGTCTCTCAGGAAGATCCTCTCTATCATCCTCCACGTACCTTAGCTCTCCGTTGTTTTCCAAATACCTTTTGCGAATCTTTAGTGGCCCACAGGCTAATAAATTATAAGGAATAACATGTCCAGTAAAAACCAAAGTATTACTTCAGGTCTAGATTAAATGCAGATTACCTTTTAAGTAAGCTAACTTTTGATAAATAAATGACAACCCATCGGTTAATAAATCTGGCAAGACCATAACCAAAAAGTGTGTAGAAAGTGCCACACATCTTAACACTAAATATTATTACATATATTTTAGTCACTTTCACGAAAGATGAAGAAAGAAGAAAAGGTATTCGATATATTATCTAGCATACAACTAAGAACTCACATTTAATTTATTATTCTGGATACTTCTCGTACACAATATAAGTTCTTAGATCAATGTTAGTGAGCTTATATACATGATATATGCATGTTGCAGACACTATTGTACCATGTTCAAATCAGTGCATTTTCTCTTCTTCAGAAATGTAAAAACTGGTAGCCACGAATAAATAATGGCGGAAGAACTAGAAACACCTTGGTGGTCTTTGATCCTGGAAGTCTTATTCTTTAAAAAAACATAAGACCCACCTGTAGGAACAAAAATCATATGAGAATACAAAAATATAAAGTAGAAACCGATGAACAATATAACCATGAGAAAGCAAGGTTAGGCTCCTAATTTAAGCTACTTCGGAACTCGGATCTAGGTTTTGGAAATAAAAGAAATCTGGGCATAGCAGACAAAGAAATAACGACAACCCAACGACAACAACATATCAGATTATTTAAATGTCACCTAACATGGGATCACTTTATGTGGTCTATGCATTTACTGCATGAAGGAAAATGAGCAGAAATTATATGCAAGAGTATGACTAAAATATATGAATATTAAATAAGAAAATTATGCAGTGTAACTACCTATAATCTATAACAATGCTTCTCAAGGACAAGGTTCTCTTGAGTTGATGCGGTGGATATCCATAAATGAGGTACAGAAGTGGACGATGAATAGTATACCACAAGGTCCATGGCCAACATGGAAGCTGCGTGTGCTTTAGCATCCTTTTTTATTTTGCCGCAACCATGCCTGACAAGGAGCTATAGACATGGTTGACTACTGGTACACACATACTTTCATGCTAATATATTGTAGATCACAATTTCTCTTTGGTACACGCATACCTACAGGTCTAAATATATTAGCACATATCATATCTATACCTTCATAAGGCTATAAATGACCGAGTCTAGCTACAAGGAAAACTGGTTCTAAATAGTATTAATTGCGTAGCTACTCAGTTATACACTACAGACCAATGCATCGTTCAGTCAATGAGACATGTCAATACAAACAACTGTGACTACTGAAGGCCAAAATTAAAAATTGCAAGGGCAACTAATCTTAGCAGGCAACAAACAGGACATAGTCTATGGCTCTATGCTCTAACAGGTAATTTTTACATCCTATGACAGGTGATAGCCATGGCAAGAAAGAACAAACAACACCAATCAGGATAAAGTTTGCAGCTAAACAATAAAAAAAAAGATAGGAAATGGCAAGAAATAACAGGAGGCCGCTGGCTAAAAAAATTTAAAAAAAGAGTTTGCAGATACAAAATAAAGAACCAGAATAGCGCCACAGCGAAGTAAAGCGGGGCGTGGAGTATTAATTTTTGCAAGTACCTAGCTAGACTACTGGCAGTCAGTTGAAGAGGGTTCACAACAGAATATAGTAATGGTAGTATTCTCTAAATAGGATTACAACTCACAGAACTGGGTTCATGACAAACATTTCAGAACAAATAAAAAAAGCACAGATTAGAAAACACAAATTTGTAGTATCCAAATTTCATACTCATTCCATTTTGAAAAGGATAATAATGATTACTGGAATGATCTGAAACTGTTAACTGACAAAGATCTATTTGTTTGAGTAATAGCATAAGAGTACATTAGCTAGGCTCCATAACAGAAATTATAGAATAGAACTACCTAGGGGAGGCACAAAGATTATTCTTGATAAAAATCATATGCCAAGGTCTAGTAAAGGAGGACTTGGGGGTATTGATGCCTTGCTGCGGAGCTTACCGTGCATACATGTGAGGATCATGCCAAGGTCAATGGTGGGCGTAACGAGCACGCGCACGTCCGTGCTGGCCAGCATCGTTAACCAACCGTATTCTCCGGGTTCAACTACAGTAGTTAAACCAAAACCTAGAAAATTTCATATAATACAACAATTGTTTCTTTGTGGTTATGTTTAATCATATGTAAACCCTAATTGATCATTACTTCTACATATAATTTCAAAACCTAGAAAAGAATTAAAATATATACCCTTATTTCAACTACTATTTAAAACCCTTAATTGCATTTACCTTATTTATCATTTATTTTAAATGATAAAAAATATTATAAATGCCTGACTCAATAATAACTTGAACTTAGGATTTACTGAATTCAATTTGCTCATCAATTTATTATATAACAAATAGGAAATCCTAATTCCATAATTCCAAATGCAACCCTAATTTTATTAGGAATAAAACCCTAACTCCATCATTTTTTGTGAAACTCTAAAATCCTAGGAATTGTGAAATGCGATCATATGAACTTAACATTCACTCATAGATCTATAATTAGCAACTAAATAAATATTCTTGTTCTCATAAAATAGTAGAAGCCATATTGAGAACAAGCAAGTGCGTGTATGTTTGCCCTACTCCAGAGCCCTCCACGATAGACACCTCGCGGAAAGGGTTACTAGTTTTTATTGGTCGTAATATGCGATAACTCTCCTCTCGCACACTATCTCTCCTTCACACGCAACATCTCCCCCTCCCGATGGCACACCGCCGCCGCTGCTCCATCCCTTCCCGGGCGCAGCAGCCCCTCCATCGTCTCTCCTCAGGTGCATCATCCTCCCAGCTCCTCCCACTCCTCCACGCATCCCCGCCCTCCCAGTCTCGCATCCTCAATCCAGTACTCATGCATGAGAACGTGTTTGCCCCATCCAAGTAGGTTGTAGTGACAGGGAAAGGCGGCGAGGGGTCGAGGCCATTGGCGCTGGATCTCCTGGCGGCGTAACCGATAGAGTCCATTTTTCTTGTATTTACTTGCAGTTATAAATATTCGGCAAGTGCTCGGCTCAGCTACTCATGTGCACAATATATTACTCTCCTTTTGTAGAAACACAAAGTTGTTTGTCCTAAAGTTTTATTCATTAGAAGAAGTAATACCGGAATGCCCTTTTTCTGCCCCTGATTGGTGACATAACTCAGTGTTATGATAGACCAAGGTCACCTATCAGACATAGTCGATTCATATAATTAGAATACAGAGAACTATTTTGCAGCTTTCCATTTATTTCTTGTGTTGATATTATAGTATGTTCATTTGGAACTGCAAGATACGAATGAATTTGCTAATCTCACCTTTCCTTTTTTAGCAATACTATTGTAAAGCATATGAGATGAATGGAGTTGATTCAACTGTTTTGATCAAGATATATCCAATGCAGGAGTACATAAGTCTCAACTTTGTTAGATCATCAACTAGTGGGGGCAACTAGCTAGTTCAGATTATCAAGTAAACTTATTCAGGTTAAACTTGTTACTGCCCCAATAGATGTATATCAATTGGGGCACTAGTCAAACTGCCCCAATAGGTGTATAGCAATTGGGGCACTAGTCAAACTGCCCCAATAGGTATATAGCAATTGGGGCACTTTTTGAAACTGCCCCAATAGGTGTATACCTATTGGGGCACTTGTCCAAACTGCCCCAACAGGTGTATACCTATTGGGGCACTTCTCAAAACTGCCCCAATAGGTAGGGTATTAGAGGCATTTTGGCAAAAGTGCCTCTAAAAGGGGGTATTTAGGGGCACTTTAAAAAGTGCCCCAGGGCAAAGTGCCCCTAAATCCCTACCGTGTAGTAGTGTGCAGCCCGTCCATGTGGACGGCAAGCTCTACTGGATGGTGGATCCAAATCTTGCTGGGACAAAGTCTTCTCCAACTCCAGGCAGCGGGTGTGAGATTCTGGCACTCGACGTCGGCAAGGAAGAGTTTGAGGTGCTGCAAGGACCCCGATGGAGCAGCTATGATGAGATCACGTCCATTGTCGAGCTCGACGGCAACGTCTGCGTCGTGTGCTCGGACAGGTGCGCAAACGCGCTGGTCATATGGACGTTGGATGCAGGCAATGTATGGGCTATTAAGCGCCGAGTAGAGCTCCGGGAGTTTTCGCACGAGTATTCCTCACAAGAGACCGCACCCATGGCTGTCGATCCTACGGACGGCAGGTTGCTGCTCAGTACAGGCAGGGCGCTAGGCTATTACAGCCCCACGACAAGAACGGTAGAGACCATTCACCGTCTTGTCGATCAAGATGCCATGAAGTTTGCTCCACTTCTCAGCGAGGAAAGCTTGATCTGCCCGTATATTCGCTTCCAGAAAGCCACCTACTCTGTAGGCATGTAACGGCAAGTACCCTTGCCCATGAACGAACCAATGTACGTCTCTGTATTTCATAGTTTTGATGTGAGCATGTAATCTGATCATTAGCCTAGTCCCTTCCGATTAATATTGTGTCCGGGCTATATTTCTAGCGTATCATAGACAGTGTATTCCAATATTAATCAATCAGCTTCCTTAAGTAAATCCTTAAGTACAAGTTCCAGCAAGCATAATTTCCATGCTAATTAACCATAGCAATTCCATGTATAAACACATGTTTCAATTCCATAATGAGGTAACAGAATATATGAAATTCCAAATAAATTGAATATAGTTATAGGACACATATTTCCTACAAACCCATGAGTGACACATTAGCTCGCCAAAACATCTTATAGAACTTAGATTCCGGGGAAAGGCGTTTTTTTCTTCGAAATAGGGGTATCCCTGGCCTCTGCATCGGTTGATGCACACAACCTTTTATAAAAAAAAGGAAATATTCAAGAGTTACAATCACGGATCAACGATATTCGATACAAAAATCAACCATGTGAAATTAAAAAAAACATGATAAGCACACTAAGCATCTTCCAATCTCTTAATAGGCCGCCAAGTAGCCTGGTAGAAAATATCATGGGCAACCATTTAAAGGCGGTTGCATCCAGAAACCATGCACTCCCGCTGGTCCTCCGGGAGCAAGAAGCGCCAAAACTGGATCCAATGGACCATAGTGTGAATAACCTGCAGAAAATTTGTAGAATCCCTTTTGTTAAACACAATATCATTCCTGCAATTCCATATTGACCAACATAAAGCTGAAACACCAATGCGAATCCTAGCTTTATCTATTTTGTTCGTTCCGTTAAGCCAATTCCCAAACATATTTGTGATATTGGATGGAGGAGGAATATTATATGCAAAATTACTCGCCAAATGAGTCTAGCAAACGGACATGAAATAAACAAATGTTCAATTGTTTCCTCGGTGTCACAGAAATAACATTTTGTATTTCCAATCCAATTCCTCTTTACTATAGTATCACGAGTCAACAGAACTTTTCTACTAAGGAACCACATGAAGATTTTAATTTTTAGTGGGATTTTTAATTTCCAAAGATATTTGCGTAGGTATCTTGCATGACCATTTAACATATCAGCATACATAGACCTCACAGTGAAAATCCCTGATGATGTTAGACCCCAAACAAACTTATCTTGTTCTTCATTTAAATTTATCTCCATCAATCGTTGACATAAATGCACCCGCTGATCCCATCTATTACCCAAAAGTTGCCTCCAAAAACCAATATTCAACGGAACCGAACTCATAACATTTCCCACCGTATTATGTTTACGATAAACTATGTTATAAAGCTATGGGTATTGGGATACGAGGGTTTGCTCTCCAAGTGTTGCGTTGATGGTTTCGTCGATTGGTCAGACAAACAAGGCTATCCAACAGATTTATTATGAGCCTAAAGCATCGTAAACTAGAACAAGCTAGAGTTTACAGCAATAATTTGATATCCTCCCGCTAGCTCCTCCTAGTCTTTATATAGGAGGCTCGCCTCAGAGTCCAGCCCGGGTTGGTTCACATATGTTTCTTGCATAACAAGAAATATCACTACTAGGAAAAGGCCTATAGATGGAATAGCACTACCGGCGCACTAGCAAACCCATGCGCCGGTGGCAAATAGTGTCGGCGCACCTATATGTCGCCGCGCCGGCGATGGTGTCTTACTGCCGGCGCACAAGCAAGAAAGATGCGCCGGCGATAAAGTTCAAAATGGACCAGAGCAGATCCAAAAAATCGAGCCCCTTACCACCCGCGCACCACCATGTTGGTGCGCTGGTGGTAAGTTGCTTACCACCGGCGCTGCAGCATGATGGTGCGCTGGCGGTAAGGGGTGCCATGATTTTCCCTCGCCACCCCTCCCCCCTGGATCGCCTTTTCAGTTTTGGAAAAAAGAAAACAAAATGGTAGAAAATTCAAAAAAATAAAATCCTTTGAACTGCCCATGTATTATGTAATCTAGTTTTAATAAAAATTTAAAAAATGAATTTCGATATATTATGCAAAATGGCGTCATATTTCGGTAAAACGGGATTTCTGGTTGCATACGACCTTCGATGAAAAACTTTTTTATATCAAAATTTATCTACGCGAAATTTCCTATCTGAATTCAACCACCTACGGTCGTTTGGACAAAAAAATGGATCCGGCAAATTCAAAACAGAAACATGACTTTTTTGAGCTTTTAGATTTTGATGAAAAAAAAGAAAAAAATTACCCCCGGCGCACCACCATACTAGGTGCGCCGGCGGTAAGCAGTGCTATATAGGCACAACTCAGCCCGCGGTGATCACTTACCCCTATTCCTTCTCTATTCCTCCTCCTCCTCCTCCATCTCCTGCTCCTCCTCCTCTACACCGAGCTTCTGCGGCGAGCTGTGGAGGCGAGCTACTCCGGCGACCTACTCATCCTCCTCTTGCACCGACGACCACGACGTCCTCCAGCCTCCTCCACCACCTCCGGCCTCCTCGACGTCCTCCGGCCTCCTCCAACACCTTCGGACTCCTCCATCAACTCCGGTCTCCTCCATCATCTTCGGCCTCCTCCACCACCTCCGGTGTCAACACCCGGATTTTTAAGTCCAGATGCCTATTATGCCATTCATCGCAATCCCATGAATATTGTTGTTGCGAGACATAACAGTCGATATCATAAGTCATCATTCATTACAAATCATACTTGTCTTACAAATTCAGATCACATGATCCATATTACACAAATAGTTGATCTAATGATCAACGAACACAGTTCATAGCGGAAGCGTAAATAGAAGGGACTATCTAGTCCACAGGCCAACGCTTGACGTCGGAAGACTCCTAGTTGTCGTAGGCGTCCTGCTGGTCGTCACCTTGGTAGTTCTGCTCCTCTTTATAGTCTGACCATTTGAATAGCTAGGGACACAGCCGTGAGTACTTTAAGTACTCGCAAACTAATACTAGTGTAAGTACTATTAATTTTAGTAAGGGGGTGCTAAGCTCTAGTTTATTTTGCATAAAGCCAATTTTAGTTCACAAGTATTTTATAAAAGACTCTTCATGTGCTAACTAACTCAAGTGGGAACATTAGTATCATTCCCACAACTCAGTTGTGATTCAAGTCAAGTCACCATTCACTTCATCCACATTTTCAAGAAATATCTGACACCGGTAACAGTATGGCCTTTCCAACCGTCCGTAACCGTGGACACAGCTATTCGAATAGGTTTACACTCTGCAGAGGTTGCACACTTGTGCCACAACATTTGATTACATCCGTCGGGGATAACCCCGAATCATCGTAACTCAGTACGCGGATCATCAACCATAACCTTTCACTTACATACCCTAGTATATGTACCTCTCCCCATGAGCTTGGTCTCCCAGTGAAGACCAACTGTCAACCTGGGAACTGCACAGGGCTTGGGCCGTACATTCACCTCATTTCACATCATTTCTCATACAACGGAGGAAGCATCGGCATAACCCCTATGATGCTTGTTCAGAGGGAACCCATACTAAGATGTATAAACTTCCAGTTAAGCCCTACCCATAATCAGGTATTGTGGGGGTACTCAAAAATTGGAAAGGTATCGCATCCAAACCAATATCCGTTTTAATCAAAATTCACCATATCATTCACGTCATATTCACCTTCAAAGATCTTTCGATAGAATGACTCATCATTCCAAAGTTTTCAAAATCATTTCAAATCACAAGTTCCCATCTAGAGTAGTCATTTTTAGTTGTTAGCACTAGCACTAATCATGAGGGGTGCTATCTTGCTTGGCCATCTTTGAGGCTAACTTTACTACTCTTATACCACTCTAAACTTAGACCAAAGTTAACTATAAAAGTAATTCTTTTACTAAACAAAGTAAAAACTCGTAAGGTAAAAACTTGGGATGGGATCATTGCACATAAGGTAAAGGTAATGTGGCCTTGCTCTATTAGAGCTTTGCCCTTGCAAGAATATTAGCTTGCCTTGAGTGGGGTAGTTATCACAGTTCTCTTCGTCCTCTTCTTGGTAGAAGCCTTCCTCCTCTTGGTATTCTCCGGTACTAGCGTCTAAAAACGAATACGAGATACAATCACCCGACAAGGTTCAAGAGCTATACTAAGCACACCATGGCTTCACACCAACTATTCTAGTGTCATGACACACATCACATATTAGTTGCATTGAGTTTTGTTTCTTTCTTTAAGAAAAATAAATTCCTCTCATTACATATGTAAATGATAGTTTCCATTTAGTTCTTTGAGGAAATAATTTCCTCTCATTGAATGTTGTTAAGATTTAATTTCCTCCAACAATCATGCATGAATTCATGTTGACCAAGGTCAACCATTCATCATCATTATTTGGGAAAATAATTTAAATGAGGTAGAATACCTCATACCATTTAACAATACCACTTATGTTTTAATATCACCAAGTAATTCCATGTGAGAGTAATTAGACCAGGGTCACAACTTCATATGAAAGTACTTGGGACAAGATTTAAATGAGAGCAAGCCTCTCATACAATTTACATAATAGTTTTGGACAATATCATTTGACTAAAATAGCCATATAGTCCTTTCTTTAAACTAGGCCATGATCACACAAAGTAACCATGCCATATTTTCGCATAAAAAATTAGAGTATGTGAAATGTGATCTATGAGAGTTGAAATCAACTCAATAGCATTTTTGGTTGATTTTTAATAATTGTTTGAAGTTGAAAAATCTTCTGACTTGTTATTTTTGTCACATTAATTCTACAAAAGATGTTGGTGTGAAACCAGTGTGGTTAGATAGAGCTTTTCATAAGCTTCCAACAATATAAAAATGGTCAAATTTGGTTTGGTAGATTTTGTTTTATTTAAATTTAAAGAGGACACCAATTTGCATTTTTATTGAATTGAATTAAAGCAATTTCAAATTATTGGGCTCGCGCGGGAAAATTAACAGGCCGAACGGGGGAGAGAGAGGTGGGCTGGCCCAACAGCGCGTCTCGCGCGACAGGCCACCTGACAGGTGGGGCACGTGTGTCAGTGGGTTTTAAAACCCGAAGCGGTACGGGAGGATGCGGGCCGTCGGATTAGAACGCGATCGTGCGGTGCACGATCGTCGTCTTCTCCGGCGAGAGGGGCTTACGGGTGCGGCGAGGCTAGGGGGTCGACGGTGATCAGGGGCTCCGACGATCAACGGCGTCGATGCTGCTGGTCGTTGTCGACGACGGCGAGCTCAAGGGTGTTCAGGGGAGCGCTTGAGGAGGACTCAATCGTTGGCTTGATCTGCGGCGGCTCACGGGCGGCGATGGTGCAATTGGGCGGCGGTGGTGAGTAATGTGGAGCGGAGAGGGTGCGAGGAGAGGCAGAAGAGAGAGGGGAGTGGAATGGCGTGCTCAATTGATGAAGGGGAGCTCCCCTTTTATAGGCGCGAGAGGTGCCCGTGGGGGTGCGGCGAGGTCAAGCATGGTGACGGTGCTCTGGTGCTCGAAGGGGCAAGAGGAGTGCAGGGCTAGGTAGGCGGCATCCAGGCGATGCTAGTGAGCATGCTAGCTAGGACGGGGGCTGTCGGGTGAGTGCTGGCGATGGCGATGCCGTGCGGCACGGGTGCGGGAGAACGGCGATGATGTCGACGGCGGCAGTGCTTGCGCGGGCAAAGGGGCGTGTCTGGTGGGTTGCGGTCGTCCAGGGGAGCGTGTTTGCGAAGAGAGAGGGCGAGAGGGTGCCTGGGTCGACGGCGCACGTCGACGCTCTGACGCGTCCATAGCATGTCCGGCGCGCGTCCTGGCATGTTCTGAGCGCGTCGGGCACGGCGCGTTCCCGGCGCTGGCGGGTTCCTCTTTGATCATGGCGGGCACATGCGTGTTTAGGGGAGCCAGGGGGAGCAGAATGGCAGGGTTGGCCGAGCTAGAGAGGGGAGGAGCTAGGGTTGGCAAGGGCTAGATGCTCCATGGCCGGCATGGCTTGATATGGCCATGATGGGCTTAGCCCTAGGGTTTCTATGCATGGTTTAGGTGAGAGGGGGGCCAGGGGACATGCAGGAGCCAAGTGGTGGCATAGGGTTGGCCAACACTATTTGAAATAGTGTTTTTGGGATTGGTGCATATTTGAAATTTCAAGTTTTTGTCAAATTTTGCTTCATGTCAATGCATTTGGAAAATTTGGATGAGATGAGTTGGACTTGCTTCAGATGCTCAACACACATTGGTGGTGGCATTTTAAAAATAAAAGAAATGCAAACTTTTCAAAGTGGGTTGATGTTGAATTTGTTAGAAAGTCTCAACTTTGCTTGAGCATAGTTTTTAATCCAAGATGAATTTGATATGGTGGTCTTTACAAAAGTTGTTCACCTTTATGTGTACTTGGATGAGGTGCAAAGAATTGGAATTGTTTGGTTTGAAAATCTCAAAATACAGAGGCTCAAAGTAGTGACCAGACTGAAATTGGCAGATTTGACCATTAGTGCATGTGATCACAATTTGAGTTCAAATTTGATTTGATTTGAATTTCTTTGATTCCAAAAGTGTTAATAAGTGTTTTGCAACATAATACTGTAGGATAACGTTGCATAGAAAACAAAAATTTTCCTACGGCGAACACGCAATCCAAGCCAAGATGCAATCTAGAAGACGGTAGCAACGAGGGGATATCGAGTCTCACCCTTGAAGAGATTCCAAAGCCTACAAGAGGAGGCTCTTGTTGCTGCGGTAGACGTTCACTTGCCGCTTGCAAAAGCGCGTAGAAGATCTTGATCACGATCGGTTCCGGCGCCACGAACGGGCAGCACCTCCGTACTCGGTCACACGTTCGGTTGTTGATGAAGACGACGTCCACCTCCCCGTTCCAGCGGGCAGCGGAAGTAGTAGCTCCTCTTGAATCCGACAGCACGACGGCGTGGTGTCAGTGGCGGTGAAGAAGTCCGGCGGAGCTTCGCTAAGCTATGCGGGCAATATGGCGGAGAGGAGCTTGGCTAGGGTTTGGGAGGGGTGGCCGGCCACTCTATGGGGGGCGGCCAACTTGTGGTCTTGGGGTGGCCGGCCCCCTCCCTTGGCCCCTCATTATATAGGTGGATCCCAAGTGTTGGTGTCCAAGTCTTCGAATAAGACCCGAAACCAAAACCTTCCATAAGAGGTGAAACCTAGCCCAACTAGGACTCCCACCCAAAGGGTGGGATTTCCACCTCCCATGTGGGGGGGTGGCCGGCCCCCTATGGTGGAGTCCACTTGGGACTCCACCCCATCTAGGGCTGGCCGGCCATGGTGGTGGAGTCCCATGTGGACTCCACCTTCCTTGGTGGTTTCTTCCGGACTTTTCTAGAACCTTCTAGAACCTTCCATAGAACCTTCCGCGACATTTTATTTCACATAAAATGACATCCTATATATGAATCTTATTCTCCGGACCATTCCGGAACTCCTCGTGATGTCCGGGATCTCATCCGGGACTCCGAACAAATATTCGAACTCCATTCCATATTTCAAGTGCTACCATTTCAACATCCAACTTTAAGTGTGTCACCCTACGGTTCGAGAACTATGCGGACATGGTTGAGTACTCACTCCGACCAATAACCAATAGCGGGATCTGGAGATCCATAATGGCTCCCACATATTCAACGATGACTTTAGTGATCGAATGAACCATTCACATATATTACCAATTCCCTTTGTCTCGCGATATTTTACTTGTCCGAGGTTTGATCTTCGGTATCACTCTATACCTTGTTCAACCTCGTCTCCTGACAAGTACTCTTTACTCGTACCTTGGTATGTGGTCTCTTATGAACTCATTCATATGCTTGCAAGACATTAGACGACATTCCACCGAGAGGGCCCAGAGTATATCTATCCGTCACCGGGACGGACAAATCCCACTGTTGATCCATATGCCTCAACTCATACTTTCCGGATACTTAATCCCACCTTTATAGCCACCCATTTACGCAGTGGTGTTTGATGTAATCAAAGTACCTTTCCGGTATAAGTGATTTATATGATCTCATGGTCATAAGGACTAGGTAACTATGTATCGAAAGCTTATAGCAAATAACTTAATGACGAGATCTTATGCTACGCTTAATTGGGTGTGTCCATTACATCATTCACACAATGACATAACCTTGTTATTAATAACATCCAATGTTCATGATTATGAAACTAATCATCCATTAATCAACAAGCTAGTTTAAGAGGCATACTAGGGACTTCTTGTTTGTCTACATATCACACATGTACTAATGTTTCGGTTAATACAATTCTAGCATGATATATAAACATTTATCATAAACATAAAGATATAAATAATAACCACTTTATTATTGCCTCTAGGGCATATCTCCTTCAGTCTCCCACTTGCACTAGAGTCAATAATCTAGTTTACATTTGTAAAGATATAACACCTTGGCCTTATGGTGCTTTATCATGTATTGCTCACGGAAGAGGTTTTTAGTCAACGGATCTGACACGCTCAGAAACGTATGTATTTTGTAATTCATTTGCGTCTCAACGCATCACTCATTTCCAAATGAGTTGGCATTAAATATGTTTGATCTTATGGTGGAACCTTAATTCCGCGGTCTGAAATAAGTCACTAATATTGTCACATACAATATAGCTTCAAAGTTCTGACACTATCGGAACTACACCAAGTTCTCAAAGAACTTCTTGACTCAACATCCTCAGTCATTTGTCAAAACAAATGACATACTCTGCCTTCGTTTTGTAGAATCCATCACAATATTTAGAACTCTTCTAAATCTAACATAGACAACTTCTAGTTCATTGTGCTACCTTTAAAACAACACTTAGTCTAATTTGAGATTGAAATTCTATTTTGATATGTGACAAAATAAATATCGGTGTAACACCTTACAGCGATTTGTTTGTCATTTCTTCATACAAAAATATATATGTATATCCTTAGTTCTTCTAAAGTACTCAAGGATATTCTTCTTTGTCAAATCCTATGATCATCTTATGAATCATTCCGGTATATGCTCATAACATTTTAGAGCACAAGATATCTGATTTTGTACATTTTATTTGTGATCTAAAATCACTCATGTATTTTTACTCATCGAGTGTCGATACACTCAAGTCTTGTTAAACCTTCACATGACAAGAACATTTTCTTAATATTTCTATATTGAACTATTTCAATATCCATTCTATGTACTTTGACTTAAACTTATTATGTGTTTCAATCTATCTTCATAGATCTTGACACTAAATATGTTTTAGTCCATATCCTTTCATTGAAGTTAATTTTCAATGAAACCTTTTAATCAAGTATGTAATTACATTATTTATAACCAACTATATGTCTTCTACATAAGTATTATAAATATGTCTCAGCGCTCCCACTTAATTTCTTGCAAATGCAAGCCTCTTCATCGTCTCTGATGAAATCAAAAACTCTTTGACTATTTCATCCAGTGAAGATTCAAACTCCGCGATACTTACTTCATCCAATTGAAGTTCGTATACCTATCTAGTATTTCACGGACCAGCAAAACTCTTGGTTTGTATCTAGTATACACCTTTAATATACACTTCTGTTAAGTAGTGTATTTTGCCATCCTACTAACATATCTCATAAAAGAAATATGTAGTGATTACTAGAATAATCCACATAGACTATAAGCATTGCTACGGAAGATCTAATCTTATCGTAGTCAACTCTTTGAACTTTGTCGTAAACAACTTTTCAATAAGTTGAGCTTCTTCAAGGATATTTCATCCAAGTCCATCAATTTCATAGATCCATTTACTTTCAAAAAGTATTCATCTATCTTGGATTTTATGGCGTATAGCCATTTTAACGAAGTCAGGGCCCATCATAACTTCTTTGTTTGTAGTTGGTTTATCATTGTTCAAAATCAATCCTTTGTCCACAAATCATTTATTTGATCACAAAGTAAACCATACTTACAAGGTTCAATATGTACTTCGATCTCCATGGCTAAAACACTTTGTAGTCATGAGAGCCATGATCGTCGTGGCCGCTTCCGAAACCAATTCCAATGCTGCGCTACTCTGATCATTATGCTTAGGTTCATAAACCTTATCAAATTATATTGTCCTCCCACTCAAATACTTCACTCGAAACAATTTCTCGGAAATAAGAAACATTGACAAACACTTTTGTCTTTGTCTCGTGGGAAGAATTCCCAATTAAATCTCTGGGATAACCAACAAAGACATTCATCCGATTTTGGTTGACTATTAGGGTTTATACCCATGCCATAACTTGTATGGTGTCATTTCAACGGATCATGATGATGCTCTATTCAGTGTAAAAGCGGTAGTCACTAAAGCATAATCCACAAAAATATAATGGCATCAATATTTTATCTCATCATTGATCCAACAAAATTTGGATATATCTCTTGGATACTTCATCATCACTATGATACTCCAAGAAACGTAAGTTGTAGAACAATTTCATAACTCTCTTAGATGTTCGCTAAAACTCGTAATTCAAATATTTCCACCATGATCCAATCATAGATATTTGATTTCTATTACGATGATTTTCACTTCATACTGAAATTTATTTGAATCCATTCAAATGTTTCAAACTTCTTCCTTATTGAATATATAAACATATATATACTCAATTCATTGTTGAAAGTTTTCATGAAGTAGAAGAATCTCCCGCACACAACTATGCCCAGTGAACCACATACATCATCATGTATTTTTCCACTAAGTTAGTTGTCCGTTCTACTTTTGGCCTATGAACGGTATTTTAATCATTCTCTTTAGAAAAGATTTGCAAGCGCCAAATGATTCAAAAATCAAATGACTCCAAAAATCCATTTGCATGGAGTTCCTTCATGCGTTCCTTTCTAACATGACCTAAATGGCGGTTCCACAAATAAGTGGAATTCAAATCATTTGCCTTATGGCATTTTAGCATCAGTGTTATGTATGTGTGTTTCACCATTAAGATTTATAATAATTTATCCATCGTATATGGAGTAATGTCATAATTTGAACAACTCATTGTTTTCATTTGACCAGAGCAAAATAACAATTATTAAGTTCTTTATTATAAATTCTAAGGGCTAGATAGAATGCTAACGACGAACATAATAACACTTTATTTTGTTCCAGGCGAACATTCTTATCATATTCCTTGTCAGTCACTTAGGCCATTGTATTCTTGTATTGCGTTGTTTTGTATGACACTTCATACCAACCAATATAGTACTAATACCCAAGAATTTCATAGTGTGACTTAACTAGAAATACAACCATAACATGTATATCATTTATATACACCTGAGCTAGACTTTCTAGTCTTTTCGTTTTCTTTTTGCCAAAATATCTTTTGCAATTTCTCTTTTAGCTTTCCTCATTATTCAGAGAAACATATCAACTTCAATAACTTCTCGGTTTGTTGGTCAAATACCAATAACCTTGAGGTTCTTACTTTGAAGTTGATCATCATATGACAAGTGTTCCAGATTTCACTATTAGTAACTTTGTAATATGATGAACAATTTCACTCATAATTTTATCCATCATATCATGACGACTTTCCGAGACCATGTCTGTACATGCTAGGCTCGTAAAGTTTTAACCTTGGTATTTGCATGTGCAAATCTAGCTTGCACCTGTTGTATGCACTCGTAGAATCTATCACACCCGATCATCACGTGATGCTTCGAAACGACGAGTCTTAATAACGGTGCATATTAAGGATGGTCACTTCATGGATATACGAATATTGTTAGTGCCCCAATAGTTGGAGGATTGTGACGCCTGGCGTCTTCAACCTTCATACATTCCCATAAAACTTATGAGTTTATGTAGTCTCACCAAATTATATTCTATTATCTTGTAATAAGGTCTTAGATATCACATATATCTCATACCTTGATTATTTCTGAAAACTAAATTTTCAGCTCCTTACTTTTCAAACAAATTTTAACTTCAAGTTTGACGGAGACAAGATAACTTTAGGTACTAATTGAAAACATAGCTCTTTGAATCAACAATGTGAGGTTTACTAAAAGTTTGCAATAGGACTTAATCAATTCTTGATTCTTTAACAATACGGTACCAATCCGTAAAGTTTCTTGTCAGATTTTAACAGTATTTCTATCTCAATAACAAGACTAGCGCATGGTAGAAAACGGATGCCAATACTACAAAATTAATTCAAAATACTACTCAGACTATGTTTATGATAATTAGTTCATGTTTTAATCTAATTACTAATGAACTCCCACTTAATACAACATCCCTCATAGTTGTTAAGTGGTACACGATCCAAATCCACTACACCAAAACCGATCATCACGTGAGATGATGTAGCTTCAATGGTGAACATCAACATGTTGATCATATCATCCATATGACTCGTGTTCAACCTTTCGGTTTTTGTTGTCCCGAGGCCATGTCTGTACATGCTAGGCTCGTCAAGCAAACCCAAGTATTCCGCGTGTGCAACATGGCTTACACCCGTTGTATGTGAATCGTTGAATCTATCACATCCGATCATCACGAGATGCTTCGAAACGACGAACTATTACAACGGTGCATACGAGGGGAGAACACTTTATTATCTTGATATTAATGTGAGGGATCATCTTATAATGCTACCGTCGCGATCTAAGCAAAATAAGATGCATAAAAGGATTAACATCACATGCAGTTCATATGTGATATGATATGGCCCTTTTGTCTTTGCGCCTTTGATCTTCATCTCCAAAGCACGGACATGATCTCCATCATCAACGGGTATGATCTCCATCATTGTCGGCGTAGCGTCAAGGTTCATGGTGCCGTCTTCATGGTTGTTCACCTCATGTAGCAACTATTACAACTACTTTGAAATACTACTCAACATGAAAATTAAAGACAACCATAAGGCTCCTGCCGGTTGCCACAATACAATAATGATCATCTCATACATATTCATCATCATATCATGGCCATATCACATCACCAAACCCTGCAAAAACAAGTTAGACGTCTCTAATTTGGTTTGCATATTTTACGTGGTTTAGGGTTTCGTGTAAGATCTAATCTACCTACGAACATGAAACACAACGATGATACTAGTGTTGTCAATAGAAGAGACAGACACCCGCAAAGCCTCTTATGTAATACAAGTTGCATGTCGAACGAGGAACAAGTCTCATGAACGCGGTCATGTAAAGTTAGTCCGAGCCGCTTCATCCCACTATGCCACAAAGATGCAAAGTACTCAAACTAAAGACAACAAGAGCATCAACGCCCACAAAACCATTGTGTTCTACTCGTGCAACCATCTATGCATAGACACGGCTCTGATACCACTGTAGGATAACGTTGCATAGAAAACAAAAATTTTCCTACGGCGAACACGCAATCCAAGCCAAGATGCAATCTAGAAGATGGTAGCAACGAGGGGATATCGAGTCTCACCCTTGAAGAGATTCCAAAGCCTACAAGAGGAGGCTCTTGTTGCTACGGTAGACGTTCACTTGCCGCTTGCAAAAGCGCGTAGAAGATCTTGATCACGATCGGTTCCGGCGCCACGAACGGGCAGCACCTCCGTACTCGGTCACACGTTCGGTTGTTGATGAAGACGACGTCCACCTCCCCGTTCCAGCGGGCAGCGGAAGTAGTAGCTCCTCTTGAATCCGACAGCACGACGGCGTGGTGTCAGTGGCGGTGAAGAAGTCCGGCGGAGCTTCGCTAAGCTATGCGGGCAATATGGCGGAGAGGAGCTTGGCTAGGGTTTGGGAGGGGTGGCCGGCCACTCTATGGGGGGCGGCCAACTTGTGGTCTTGGGGTGGCCGGCCCCCTCCCTTGGCCCCTCATTATATAGGTGGATCCCAAGTGTTGGTGTCCAAGTCTTCGAATAAGACCCGAAACCAAAACCTTCCATAAGAGGTGAAACCTAGCCCAACTAGGACTCCCACCCAAAGGGTGGGATTTCCACCTCCCATGTGGGGGGGTGGCCGGCCCCCTATGGTGGAGTCCACTTGGGACTCCACCCCATCTAGGGCTGGCCGGCCATGGTGGTGGAGTCCCATGTGGACTCCACCTTCCTTGGTGGTTTCTTCCGGACTTTTCTAGAACCTTCTAGAACCTTCCATAGAACCTTCCGCGACATTTTATTTCACATAAAATGACATCCTATATATGAATCTTATTCTCCGGACCATTCCGGAACTCCTCGTGATGTCCGGGATCTCATCCGGACTCCGAACAAATATTCGAACTCCATTCCATATTTCAAGTGCTACCATTTCAACATCCAACTTTAAGTGTGTCACCCTACGGTTCGAGAACTATGCGGACATGGTTGAGTACTCACTCCGACCAATAACCAATAGCGGGATCTGGAGATCCATAATGGCTCCCACATATTCAACGATGACTTTAGTGATCGAATGAACCATTCACATATATTACCAATTCCCTTTGTCTCGCGATATTTTACTTGTCCGAGGTTTGATCTTCGATATCACTCTATACCTTGTTCAACCTCGTCTCCTGACAAGTACTCTTTACTCGTACCGTGGTATGTGGTCTCTTATGAACTCATTCATATGCTTGCAAGACATTAGACGACATTCCACCGAGAGGGCCCAGAGTATATCTATCCGTCATCGGGACGGACAAATCCCACTGTTGATCCATATGCCTCAACTCATACTTTCCGGATACTTAATCCCACCTTTATAGCCACCCATTTACGCAGTGGTGTTTGATGTAATCAAAGTACCTTTCCGGTATAAGTGATTTATATGATCTCATGGTCATAAGGACTAGGTAACTATGTATCGAAAGCTTATAGCAAATAACTTAATGACGAGATCTTATGCTACGCTTAATTGGGTGTGTCCATTACATCATTCACACAATGACATAACCTTGTTATTAATAACATCCAATGTTCATGATTATGAAACTAATCATCCATTAATCAACAAGCTAGTTTAAGAGGCATACTAGGGACTTCTTGTTTGTCTACATATCACACATGTACTAATGTTTCGGTTAATACAATTCTAGCATGATATATAAACATTTATCATAAACATAAAGATATAAATAATAACCACTTTATTATTGCCTCTAGGGCATATCTCCTTCAAATACAACTAATGGTGAAAGTCAAATTGGTCTAGGTTAAAGATTTGCAAAATGTCCATAAGCATATGTGTGTGTTGAATTGGATTTTTCTTAGTTTTCCATTTTCGTTCACTTGATCCAATTGGGCATGTTGTTAGGATCTATTCAGGGTTAGATTGAGTTTGATAAAAGTATTAAACCATTTGGGGAAAATGTGGGTGCCTAGGTCAAGAATTGGTATTATGGCTAAGTGCCACATATGCCTCTATGCATATGTTTATTTTATTTTTTTTTCTCAATTGGATTTGTTGGTAAGTACTAGGTTAGGTTTGTTGAGGTATTTCAAATCATCTACACAAGGTAGCAAGGCTTAGGTAAAAGTTTTACCAAAAATAGTCATGAGCACATAGGCCCTTTTCTTATTTAATATCATCTCTTTTTATTTTGTTTTCAAAGGAGGGTGATAAGAGGGGTGAGGTTTAGGGTTTAGTGGAGTTTACAATGGTTCACCACCATTTATAAAAGTAAGAAGGGTAGGGGTCAAGATTTACATATTAGGGCTATATGCCCACCTATGTATTTTTATTTATTTTTAGTTTATTCATATTTGATCCACTTTGGTTTTGAGATGGTTAGGGTTTAAGAACATATCAAAGTAGTTCACAAAAGAATTTTGGCAGAAACATAATCATCAAGCAAGAGCACTATGCATATCACCTTATTCAAGAAAAGTTTTTGTTGGTTCCAAAATTTGGAAAGAGGGAAATTCATTTTATCTTTGTTTTAAAATTTGGGATGTTACATCCGGCCTCCTCCACCTCCTCCAGGCTCCTCCACCTCCGGCCTACTCCTCTCCTCCTAAACCGGCCCGACAACCTGTTGGCGTCCGAAACCCACTGGCGAGCTACGGCTGGCAACACGAAGAGCCGGGAACAACCTTAGGGCTGCGGCTGGCCCTGGTCCCTCCGAGCGACGGCCCGCAAAGTTCCTGGTACACACGTCCCGATGCTGGTGCAAGGGCGTGCCACCTGATCTATACCTGATCAGGAAGGTGATGGACTTGCTTCGCTAAGTTCCCTGCATGGCATACACGTAAACATTAAATACGAGCCTCGATCGGCTCTCAGGTTTTCCCGTGAATCGGCTCAAGGAGCCGATCCACCCATGACTCGTAAAGGGTTTACGATAGCATGTTGGTCCTGCTTGATCAACATGTAGCTAAAACGATCTACAACGATTTAGGGTTTTCACCGCATAATCGGAACATCCTACTCGTGATTGAGCCTAGCAGCCACGCACGGTGACAGTAAACCAACCCTAGATAAGGCCTAAAAACCAACATGAAGTTGATCCCCGGAACATCTTATCTAGGGCTAGCAAACTACACCCTACGTGCCGCCGGATCCGTCAACCCGTTTGCAAGGCCTAACTATGCAGATATTAAACTAATCCTTGAAGAACAAGGAGCGACCATAACGGATCGGATCTACTAAATAATGATCAAGCAAGGTGCCGCCCTTACACCTAAGAAAGGTGTAAGGACGGCTAGACGTCTAAGGGTTGCATGGACGGAAGCATGTAGCACGGTAGAACAATGCTAACCCTAACACATCTACGATAACTACGTTGCTCGCCATCAAAAAGGCTTCAGTACGAGCAACGCATGAACGACGAATAAACGTATACTGCCTAGATCACAAGATGCGATCTAGGCAGTATGATACTTACCCGGAAGAAACCCTCGAAACAAGGGGTCGGCGATGCGCCAAGATTGGTTTGTGATGAACGTGATTGTTGTCTTTCTTGATAACCCTAGATACATATTTATAGTCCGTAGACTTTCTAACGTGGGAATAATCCCAACCGTGCACGAGCCAAACTCTAACTGACCGACACGTATCCTACTATATTTACAGATACAAGGGCAAACTGCCCAATCTTCGTGTATAAGGCCGGTTCACGTATTTCTTCCATGTGTATTTCTTCAAGCCCAATCTTGGTCGCGGCCCACCTCTGACTTGGTCAAATTCTGGTGATAACACATGCCCCCCTGGTTTTGGAATTGATAATTCCAAAATCACTCTGCTTTTTCTTCGTCGGGTCATGTCGTGGCAGAGCAGAATCGTTGCAGTATCCTTCATCATGATACCCTGCCTTCTCAACTTCTCCGCAAGATTTGATAGCTTTAGCATCACCCCCTCGGAAACTGTAATGGCATTAAATTTCCACTATGCTCCCCTTATTTAACTGTGCCGAACAGTCCACCTCTTCATCCCCTTCCTCTGTTCTAGCCATCGGCACCAAAAAACCCTCTTCCCCTGTAGCAATGTCTTCTTCTTCCTCCGTCTCCTACAGCCTCTCTTTCCAATCTTCTTCCCCGAGTGAGCCGATGTCAGAGCCAGAGTGGGACTTTGACTTCGTGCCAGATGGCCCGCCAGAAGCCCTCGTCGGATCAGATGGCGACCTGCCCCTGACTGATGGGGAGGGCGACCTCCAGTTCCTCATTGAAGGGGGGCTGGAGAGCGAGAGCGAGGACGACCTCCACTCCTGGGGAAACCCCACTTCCTCCGACAAGGAGGAGGAAGAAGACGAAGAAGAAGAGGAGGAACAGGAAGAAGAGGAGGAAGACGACTCCTCCTCCTCCGCAGGGTACCCGCCGGCGAAGCGCTTCCGCGCTTGGGCGGACAGCGAGGATGATGATGATGACGAGGAGGAAGAAGCTCCGGCCGAGGGCTGGGGCAGCAGCGACGAGGAATTCTCCGGAAGCAGCGCCGGTGGCAGCTACAATGCCGACGACGAGGGCAGCGAAGATTAGTAGAGTAGGATTAGTAGTACTCGAGCAATCGGCTCTTCTTTTGTTCCTCCTTTCTTGAGCAATCGGCTCTTCATTGTAAAAAACCCTCCTTTTATTAATGAAGAAGTATTTCCAATCAACTTTTTGCCGATAGCCAAAGTCAAACGTTCCCCCAAAAGAGCCGATGGCATCGCATCGGCCTCTACCATAAAGCGCGAGTAAGGCCGACCCAGCTGCCCCTCCAAACGGTAACCTGCGACCTCCATCTGAGAAAACAAACTCAGATCCCCAAATCGCCGCCCGAGCAGCTCCAATCTCACAGCCAAACGCATCTCAAATCTCGACCACGCCGTCCCAACTTCACAACGCATCCAATGGCGGAATCCTCCAACGCCAACGCCATGGTCTCCGGCCTGAAGGTAATCCTTAACCGCCTCTCGCCATTCGAATCAATGTTAGGTTTAACAGCAAACACCTGAATTAATGTCATATTCCATTATTAATTTTAGGTTTCAGACATCCTGCTGCCGCATCCTTCTCTCGCAAATTCTATGTGTCTAGGCCCCCGTTCTTCTGAGAGTCCCGCTCACTTAATCTCATGCGAGGCCAACAGAATCCCCTTCGTGAACCAAAATTTAGATCTGACTTCCTGGGCCGACTGCTTGCGAGCCTGGCCTAATCCTCCTGAGGGATGGGTGGCATGGTATAATAGAGTGTCCAAAACCCACTACGCCACCTGGGAAGCCATAGGGATAGCCGATGCCTTGTCATTATCATTATCTCCCCTTGAAAAGAATGAAAATATTCTGAAAACCATCGGCTATTTCTGGTCTGATGCACTGAACTGCTTCATGTTTGGCCATGGTCCTATGACACCAACCTTGCTGGACGTGGTCATGATCACAGGCCTAGACATTGCATCCTCACTGGCCAAAGGTGCTATACCTTCTTTGATGCTCTGGCCGTTCCAATCCCTCACAACCTCCGTTTCACCTTCTCTACCGATGGTTTCGAGACTTGGTGGTCCATGTGGAAGACCCATGCCTTCAGAAGAGCTCTAGGACCGCTGCTGAGACAACTTGATGCCGAGTATGACGTTCCTGCAGACCAGGTACCATTACTTATAAATTTCTTGCAATGGCTTATGGTAATTGTCGGTAACCTGACTCTATCTCTTGGCAGCAACAAGATGGCCCAGAGCCCACGCAAGCCGATGGATCCCCCTTCGAATTCCTTCCTCCGGCCTCGGTGGTTCTCTTCTGCCAGAGCTCGCCACCCCTGAAGAAAGTCATAATGCAGAGTCGGCCGATTTCACCGAAATCAGCTCCCAAGAGTAAAGCATCTTCGGGGCCAGTTGCCCCCCGAGTCTCAACTCAGGCGAGGACGGCAGTGAGGAAAGTGGCCGCCAGAAAGACCCTGAAGCGCAAAGCTCCTGCCCAAGAAAGCTTGCACGTAAGTTGACTTGTGCCTTGACCATATTTATCTGCCATCCCAGTCTTTTGTAACATGCTTGTACTTCTTTATACAGACTTCCACCGAAGAGAACTCCAGCGGGGAAGCAGAGTCCAGCCAGAGGGATCGGGCAATTCCGAGAGGTCTACCACACAGAGCCAGACGGGCTCGCCAGCGCCGGCTTCTAAGAAAAGGTCGACTCCCGAGCCTACTGCTCCCCAGGCTCCAATCAAAACAAGGTCACGCGTGAAGCGCCGATGCGTCAAAAGGGCTCGCAAAGACCCCCAAGTTTCCTCGCCAAGCCAAGAGGTTTCCAATGTAATTACCTCACTGGTTCATATTTCATGCTGTCCCATTGCTACCTGGATCGGCTCACCATTTCTTTTGCAGATTAATGAGACCTCTAGTGACGACGTTGAAGAGGTACTGATGCCATCTGCCACGCTAGACATAGCAATGTCAGCGAGCGTGGCTGGCCAAGCGACTAACCTAGCCAAGTCCATGGAAAAGCCGATTGTCACAACATCGGCTGTTCCCCCCGCTTTGGGAGAGGTACACCCTACTTTTGGGGCTCTACTCTTTTCTTTGCTGTAGACTAATGTTGTCCTTGTTCGTCTGCCAGGGTTGTGATCTTTCAAGCTTGTTGACGTTCGACCCTGAATCCATCGAACCAACTACTTCCAAGGCGGATGAAGAGCCAAGCCCTAGCGCGATCCATGGTCCACTCCAGCGTCTCAAGACTTTGCTCTCCTCCTCGGTTGAGACCCTGGTTGAAAACCCGGAGGAAGTCAAGGGTATCCTTGAAGATGTCCAGCCCCATCTCCCGATGGCACTGCAAGTGAAGCTTTGGCCAGCTGTGACTCTGTCGGTCTTCAGGTCAAGGGTGCAGTCGGCTCGTTAGAGAATTAGCCTTCGCCACGCCCAGCTTCCGTTGAGAGCCGATATTGCAGACAAGTGTCAACGGCTCAACGAGAAAAAGGCTGCCCTAGATGCCAAGACCGACACCTCTGCCAACAGTGCCGAACTCGAGACCCTGCGTAAGGAACTGGAGAACCTTGAAGAGAGAGTCAGGGTGACCAAGCAGCTCATCCAAGACAAGGAAGCCCTTATCGCCCGTTCTCAAGAGGAAGCAAAAGGTCTCACAGCCGATCTGAAGACCGATCTGGCTGAAATTCATGCCCTGAGCAGTCAGCTGGTGACGGGCAAAGACGAGGACGACGAGGCTGAGATCGCCGAGGTGGATCGTATCCGTGCTGACGCTCTTCACGCCCTCAACGCGTTTCTTCAGTAGAGCCTTTCTGTGTAAACTGTCAAATGTTTTGCTGAACTTGTGCCTCTAAAGTCGATGACTATGCATCGGCTTTGAGTCTGAAGTCGATGTCTTTGCATTAGCTGTACCTTTATTCGTGCATCTCCTCAAGTTTTCCCTATGACTTGCATGTACAGAAATGTACATAATTTTTTTTTTACTGGCCGATTTTTCTATCGGCCCCTCATATTTCACTGCCCATGTATCTCACATGTTCCTCTGACTGTGTGCCCCCCGAGCCGAATCTATCAGGTTACTGCAGATATCGGCTCTGCAGTTATCCAAAGAACTAGCCCTGAACATCGGCTCTGCAGACATGACCAATGCCGATTTCTTTGAGCTCACAAGCCGATGTACGCCCATACCCTAGCTTTCCGTCACCAGTTAGATCGACGCTGAACACAGGCAAAACGTATGGCAAGGATAATATGGGCCGATTGCTTGAATCGGCCCCCATCTTGATTGCATTGCTCAAAAGAGGTTTACATGTCACTTGTGCCAGCCGATGTCTCATCATCGGCTTTCCTTTGTTTGGGGCGCCACTCCATCTTTTGTGGCCGACCCTCTTCGTCCAGGGTTCGTTGAATTTTCGCGGCCAGATCGGGCCGCGCCTTCCTTAGCGTGTGCAGGTATAACCTTTCGGCTTCCTCCACGCCACGCAGTCGCTGAACCCTACGCTTTTGGGAACGGCTGAGTCCATCAGGGCACCACCTTGGCCGGTGGTACTTGTCCTCTTCTTCCTCATAGTCATCTTCCAACTCCTCGAGGTCTTCTTCCCGAGAGGACTCAGTTCGCTTGTTCCTAGATGGGAGAGGCCCAAGACGTTTGAACACTGACACATCTGTTGCACCCTTCTTCTTCTGTCTACATTCTGGGCAGTTGCCGATTGTAGGCAATCGGCTCATTGCTGAATCCCAGCAGTGTTTGAAGAAAGGACAGTCCCAGTGCTTGTCCACGTTGTCTTGTTCTCTTGACCTTTCCTTGGCACGGCGCTCGTATCTCTCCTCATCGCGATCATGCCGACGATGCCTCCTGGCGTCCCTGCTAGCTAGACGATCCCTTTCATCGTCGCTGTTGTACCGCCGGCGTTGGTCGTACTGTCTCACGTATTTGTTGAGGAGATGATCGGAGAGAGGTCGTTGATATCGCACATTCTTCACTTCTCCCTCTGTGATGTAGCGTTTGCCATCGTGCCGGAGCCGATCGCGTGGAGCGGCTTCCCCTTTGTCCTTGCTACGAGAGCGGCTGCCCTCGCCTTTGTCCTTACCAGAGTGGTGCCCAGGCTCGACCATGTTGATGCTCAACGAGAAACCTGGCTGGCATCCTTCGGGGTAAGCGTACTCCACCGTGTTAACGGCGGGGAAGGGGTGTGTGTCGACTTTCATGGCGTATGATGGCGTGTAACTCACACGTTCGTTGGGAACCCCAAGAGGAAGGTATGATGCGCACAGCAGCAAGTTTTCCCTCAGAAAGAAACCAAGGTTTATCGAACCAGGAGGAGCCAAGAAGCACGCTGAAGGTTGATGGCGGCGGGATGTAGTGCGGCGCAACACCAGGGATTCCGGCGCCAACGTGGAACCTGCACAACACAACCAAAGTACTTTGCCCCAACGAAACAGTGAGGTTGTCAATCTCACCGGCTTGCTGTAACAAAGGATTAACCGTATTGTGTGGAAGATGATTGTTTGCAGAAAACAGTAGTACAAGTATTGCAGTAGATTGTATTTCAGTAAAGAGAATTGGACCGGGGTCCACAGTTCACTAGAGGTGTCTCTCCCATAAGACAAACAGCATGTTGGGTGAACAAATTACAGTTGGGCAATTGACAAATAAAGAGGGCATGACCATGCACATACATATCATGATGAGTATAGTGAGATTTAATTGGGCATTACGACAAAGTACATAGACCGCCATCCAACTGCATCTATGCCTAAAAAGTCCACCTTCAGGTTATCATCCGAACCCCCTCCAGTATTAAGTTGCTAACAACAGACAATTGCATTAAGTATTGCGCGTAATGTAACTAGTAACTACATCCTTGAACATAGCACCAATGTTTTATCCCTAGTGGCAACAGCACATCCGTAATCTTAGTGGTTCTTGTCACTCCTCCAGATTCACGGAGACATGAACCCACTATCGAGCATAAATACTCCCTCTTGGAGTTACTAGCATCAACTTGGCCAGAGCATCTACTAATAACGGAGAGCATGCAAGATCATAAACAACACATAGACATAGCTTTGATAATCAACATAACAAGTATTCTCTATTCATCGGATCCCAACAAACGCAACATATAGAATTACAGATAGATGATCTTGATCATGTTAGGCAGCTCACAAGATCCGACAATGATAGCACAATGGGGAGAAGACAACCATCTAGCTACTGCTATGGACCCATAGTCCAGGGGTAGACTACTCACACATCACTCCGGAGGCGACCATGGCGGCGTAGAGTCCTCCGGGAGATGATTCCCCTCTCCGGCAGGGTGCCGGAGGCGATCTCCTGGATCCCCCGAGATGGGATCGGCGTTGGCGGCGTCTCAGTAAGGTTTTCCGTATCGTGGCTCTCGGTACTGGGGGTTTCGTCACGGAGGCTTTAAGTAGGCGGAAGGGCAAGTCAGGAGGGGGCACGAGGGCCCCACACCACAGGCCGGCGCGGCCAAGGGGGGGCCGCGCCGCCCTAGGGTTTGGGCACCCCGTGGCCCCACTTCGTTTCGTCTTCGGACTTCTGGAAGCTTCGTGGCAAAATAGGACCCTGGGCGTTGATTTCGTCCAATTCCGAGAATATTTCGTTACTAGGATTTCTGAAACCAAAAACAGCAGAAAACAGCAACTGGCACTTCGGCATCTTGTTAATAGGTTAGTTCCAGAAAATGCACGAATATGACATAAAGTGTGCATAAAACATGTAGATAACATCAATAATGTGGCATGGAACATAAGAAATTATCGATACGTTGGAGACGTATCAGCATCCTCAAGCTTAGTTCTGCTCGTCCCGAGCAGGTAAAACGATAACAAAGATAATTTCTGGAGTGACATGCCATCATAACCTTGATCATACTATTTGTAAAGCATATGTAGTGAATGCAGCGATCAAAACAATGTATATGACATGAGTAAACAAGTGAATCATAAAGCAAAGACTTTTCATGAATAGTACTTCAAGACAAGCATCAATTAAGTCTTGCATAAGAGTTAACTCATAAAGCAATAATTCATAGTAAAAGCATTGAAGCAACACAAAGGAAGATTAAGTTTCAGCGGTTGCTTTCAACTTGTAACATGTATATCTCATGGATATTGTCAACATAGAGTAATATAATAAGTGCAATAAGCAAATATGTAGGAATCAATGCACAGTTCACACAAGTGTTTGCTTCTTGAGGTGGAGAGAAATAGGTGAACTGACTCAACATTGAAAGTAAAAGAATGGTCCTCCATAGAGGAAAAACATCGATTGCTATATTTGTGCTAGAGCTTTGATTTTGAAAACATGAAACAATTTTGTCAACGGTAGTAATAAAGCATATGTATCATGTAAATTATATCTTACAAGTTGCAAGCCTCATGCATAGTATACTAATAGTGCCCGCACCTTGTCCTAATTAGCTTGGACTACCGGATCATCACAATGCACATGTTTTTACCAAGTGTCACAAAGGGGTACCTCTATGCCTTTGTACAAAGGTCTAAGGAGAAAGTTCGCATTGGATTTCTCGCTATTGATTATTCTTCAACTTAGACATCCATACCGGGACAACATAGACAACAGATAATGGACTCCTCTTTTATGCATAAGCATGTAACAACAATTAATAATTTTCTCATTTGAGATTGAGGATATATGTCCAAAACTGAAACTTCCACCATGGATCATGGCTTTAGTTAGCGGCCCAATGTTCTTCTCTAACAATATGCATGCTTAACCATAAGGTGGTAGATCGCTCTTACTTCAGACAAGACGAACATGCATAGCAACTCACATGAAATTCAACAATGAATAGTTGATGGCGTCCCCAGTGAACATGGTTATCGCACAACAAGCAACTTAATAAGAGATAAAGTGCATAATTACATATTCAATACCACAATAGTTTTTAAGCTATTTGTCCCATGAGCTATATATTGCAAAGGTGAATGATGGAATTTTAAAGGTAGCACTCAAGCAATTTACTTTGGAATGGCGGAAAATACCATGTAGTAGGTAGGTATGGTGGACACAAATGGCATAGTGGTTGGCTCAAGTATTTTGGATGCATGAGAAGTATTCCCTCTCGATACAAGGTTTAGGCTAGCAAGGCTTATTTGAAACAAACACAAGGATGAACCGGTGCAGCAAAACTCACATAAAAGACATATCGAAAACATTATAAGACTCTACACCGTCTTCCTTGTTGTTCAAACTCAATACTAGAAATTATCTAGACCTTAGAGAAACCAAATATGCAAACCAAATTATAGCATGCTCTATGTATTTCTTCATTAATGGGTGCAAAGCATATGATGCAAGAGCTTAATCATGAGCACAACAATTGCCAAGTATCACATTTCCCAAGACATTAATAGCAATTACTACATGTATCATTTTCCAATTCCAACCATATAACAATTTAACGAAGGAGAAACTTCGCCATGAATACTATGAGTAGAAACCAAGGACATACTTGTCCATATGCTACAGCAGAGCGTGTCTCTCTCCCATAAAGTGAATGCTAGGATCCATTTTATTCAAACAAAACAAAAACAAAAACAAACCGACGCTCCAAGCAAAGCACATAAGATGTTGTGGAATAAAAATATAGTTTCAGGGGAGGAACCTGATAATGTTGTCGATGAAGAAGGGGATGCCTTGGGCATCCCCAAGCTTAGACGCTTGAGTCTTCTTGATATATATGCAGGGGTAAACCACTGGGACATCCCCAAGCTTAGAGCTTTCACTCTCCTTGATCATGTTGCATCATACTCCTCTCTTGATCCTTGAAAATTTCCTCCACACCAAACTTAGAACAACTCATTAGAGGGTTAGTGCACAATAAAAATTAACATATTCAGAGGTGACACAATCATTCTTAACACTTCTGGACATTGCATAATGCTACTGGACATTAATGGATCAAAGAAATTCATCTAACATAGCAAAAGAGGCAATGCGAAATAAAAGGCAGAATCTGTCAAAACAGAACAGTTCGTATTGACGAATTTTAAAATGGCAACAGACTTGCTCAAATGAAAATGCTCAAATTGAATGAAAGTTGCGTACATATCTGAGGATCATGCACGTAAATTGGCTTAATTTTCTGAGCTACCTACAGGGAGGTGGACCCAGATTCGTGACAGCAAAGAAATCTGGAACTGCGCAGTAATCCAAATCTAGTACTTACTTTACTATCAACGGCTTAACTTGGCACAATAAAACACTAAACTAAGATAAGGAGTGGTTGCTACAGTAGTAAACAACTTCCAAGACACAAAATAAAAACAAAGTACTGTAGGTAAAAACATGGGTTGTCTCCCATAAGCACTTTTCTTTAACGCCTTTCAGCTAGGCGCAGAAAGTGTATATCAAGTATTATCAAAGGGTGGTGCATTCTCAGCGGGGTGCGGAGTTTTCTCAACCAGGCATAATATATTAGATACATAAGTTTTAGCATCTTCTTTTTCATTAGTCTTAGGCGTGCTACTCTCATCAAACAAATTTTCAGGAACAAGCCAAGCATAGTTATTTTCTAGTGCATCATTCATAGCTAAGAGTTTACATGGTATTGGTGCTTTGATCTCCCCACCATCATCAATATTATTAGTGTATCTTATTCTATCCATGTCCATCTTTTCAAGGAGACTAACAAAATTAGTATGTGAACCAAGCATATTAAATTTAGCAAAGACCTTTCTAGCTTCTCTTGCTAGACCACCAAATTCTCTAAGAAGGGTTTCTAAAACAAAAATTTTCTTTTCCCCTTCTTCCATATCACCAAGTGTGAGAAACATGTGTTGGATTATAGGATTGAGATTAACAAATTTAGTTTCCAACAGGCAAACTAAATGCGCAGCAGCAATTTCATAAGTAGGCGCAAGGTCTACCAAGTGTCTATCTTCAAAATTTTCAATGGTACTAACATGATTGAAAAATTCTTCTATATTATTTCTCCCAACTATAGACCCACGTCCTACCGGTATGTCTTTTGTGGTAAAATTAAAAGGAAACATGATGAATCAAGTAAAGTAAATGCAAGTAATTTTTTTTTTGTGTTTTTGATATAGCAAACAAGATAGCAAATAAAGTAAAACTAGCAACTAATTTTTTTGTATTTTGATTTAGTGCAGCAAACAAAGTAATAAATAAAACTAAGCAAGACAAAAACAAAGTAAAGAGATTGAGAAGTGGAGACTCCCCTTGCAGCATGTCTTGATCTCCCCGGCAACGGCGCCAGAAAAAGAGCTTGATGGCGTGTAACTCACACGTTCGTTGGGAACCCCAAGAGGAAGGTATGATGCGCACAGCAGCAAGTTTTCCCTCAGAAAGAAACCAAGGTTTATCGAACCAGGAGGAGCCAAGAAGCACGTTGAAGGTTGATGGCGGCGGGATGTAGTGCGGCGCAACACCAGGGATTCCGGCGCCAACGTGGAACCTGCACAACACAACCAAAGTACTTTGCCCCAACGAAACAGTGAGGTTGTCAATCTCACCGGCTTGCTGTAACAAAGGATTAACTGTATTGTGTGGAAGATGATTGTTTGCAGAAAACAGTAGTACAAGTATTGCAGTAGATTGTATTTCAGTAAAGAGAATTGGACCGGGGTCCACAGTTCACTAGAGGTGTCTCTCCCATAAGACAAACAGCATGTTGGGTGAACAAATTACAGTTGGGCAATTGACAAATAAAGAGGGCATGACCATGCACATACATATCATGATGAGTATAGTGAGATTTAATTGGGCATTACGACAAAGTACATAGACCGCCATCCAACTGCATCTATGCCTAAAAAGTCCACCTTCAGGTTATCATCCGAACCCCCTCCAGTATTAAGTTGCTAACAACAGACAATTGCATTAAGTATTGCGCGTAATGTAACTAGTAACTACATCCTTGAACATAGCACCAATGTTTTATCCCTAGTGGCAACAGCACATCCGTAATCTTAGTGGTTCTTGTCACTCCTCCAGATTCACGGAGACATGAACCCACTATCGAGCATAAATACTCCCTCTTGGAGTTACTAGCATCAACTTGGCCAGAGCATCTACTAATAACGGAGAGCATGCAAGATCATAAACAACACATAGACATAACTTTGATAATCAACATAACAAGTATTCTCTATTCATCGGATCCCAACAAACGCAACATATAGAATTACAGATAGATAATCTTGATCATGTTAGGCAGCTCACAAGATCCGACAATGATAGCACAATGGGGAGAAGACAACCATCTAGCTACTGCTATGGACCCATAGTCCAGGGGTAGACTACTCACACATCACTCCGGAGGCGACCATGGCGGCGTAGAGTCCTCCGGGAGATGATTCCCCTCTCCGGCAGGGTGCCGGAGGCGATCTCCTGGATCCCCCGAGATGGGATCGGCGTTGGCGGCGTCTCAGTAAGGTTTTCCGTATCGTGGCTCTCGGTACTGGGGGTTTCGTCACGGAGGCTTTAAGTAGGCGGAAGGGCAAGTCAGGAGGGGGCACGAGGGCCCCACACCACAGGCCGGCGCGGCCAAGGGGGGGGGCCGTGCCGCCCTAGGGTTTGGGCACCCCGTGGCCCCACTTCGTTTCGTCTTCGGACTTCTGGAAGCTTCGTGGCAAAATAGGACCCTGGGCGTTGATTTCGTCCAATTCCGAGAATATTTCCTTACTAGGATTTCAAAAACCAAAAACAGCAGAAACAAAGAATCGGCACTTCGGCATCTTGTTAATAGGTTAGTTCCAGAAAATGCACGAATATGACATAAAGTGTGCATAAAACATGTAGATAACATCAATAATGTGGCATGGAACATAAGAAATTATCGATACGTTGGAGACGTATCAGCGTACTGGTTGAAAATTAGACGTCCTTGTTCTATCGCCATTTGGATCTGCTGACGCCACACCCTGCAGTCGTTGGTGGTATGGGAGAACGAGTTATGCCATTTGCAGTATGGCTTTCTGTTCAGCTCCTGTACCGTGGGGATTTTGAGGCCTTCTGGTAACTTCAGCTGCTTCTCCTTAAGTAAGAGGTCAAAAATTTGCTCAGCTTTAGTCACGTCAAAATCAAACCCTCTGGGCGGACCTGGTGGCTTAACCCATTTGCAGGATACGGGGGTTGCCCCCCGAGTCCATTCAGCCACTGCTACCTCTTGATCTCCCGCAGACCCTTCATTTTCTTCTGTCTCAACCAGGACTACTGCACGCTTGAATTTGTCCTGGTACAGCTCTGGGTGGCGCTGTTCATATAATGACAATTTCTGAACCATGTGCGCCAGTGAAGGGTAGTCTGCTTGGGAAGCCATATCCTTGATCGGTGATGCGAGACCCACCACCGCCAACTCGACTGCTTCCTTTTCGGTCAAACGAGCCGAATAACATCGGTTCCTCACGGTCCTGAAGCGCTGGATGTACTCTGACACTGTTTCTCCGCGCTTCTAACGTACTTGTGCTAGATCGGCAATGCCAGCCTCGGAAGCTTCTGAGTGATATTGCATGTGGAATTGTTCCTCCAACTGCTTCCAAGTCCGGATCGAATCTGGTGGCAGTGATGTGTATCACCCAAAAGCCGATCCTGTGAGGGACTGTGCAAAGAACCTCACGCGTAGTGCATCTGCAGCTGAGATCGTGCCCAGCTGCGCCAAATATCGGCTTATATGCTCGATAGAGCTGGAGCCATCCGACCCACTAAACTTGGAGAATTCAGGGAGCCGATATTTCGGTGGTAGTGGGATCAAATCGTAGTCGTTGGGATACGGCTTGGAATAGCCGATTGCCCTCCTTTTCAGCACCATGCCGAATTGGTCTCTCAAGATCGTGCTGATCTGATCCGCGTTGCTAGCTGCAGGAGTGGAGCTCTGAAGATTCGCTGGCGTGGCATATTTAGCTAGCCACGCTTGCTTCTCAAGATCTGAGATAGCTACAGGAGTTGGGCTCTGGACGTTCGTCGGAGTGGCATACTTAGTTAGCCACGTCTGCTTCTCAAGATCTGATCCAGAAGCTCCTCCTGCTGTTCCGGAAGTCCCTGCTGTTGCAGCCTGGTTCGTGAGCGCCCGATTCTTCTGCGGCACGTATGTGCACGTGTATCCGTGAGGGATCTCCTTAGGCGCCTCATACAAGAACTGGTAGTCGCTTGGATCGCCACCGATCTTGTAGACAACGAATGCCGGTGTACTCGGCACTTCTGGTGCTGCCAGCGCGAACGGCAGCGGTGGTCGGCTCTGGAGTGGTAGCTCTCCTTGGTGAGTCCCTAGAGCAGGTCCTGACGGAGAGTACTGATGCCTCAAGATTTCATGGAGCACCCGAAGGGCGACACGCTCCAAAGTATTCACCAGGCTCTCAGAATGGCGGTGTAGCGAATGAGCTACCATAAAATTGATCTCCTGACGCAAGGACCTGGTGCGTTCTTCTGAAGGGGTGGACAGGTCAATTCCAACAAGCGCGCCTTCAGGTGTGAACCCTCTCCACCTGATGCCATGCGAGCGAGTCCTGTGGAAAGAGCCGATGAGGTCGGCTTCGAGGATAGCTTTGACGTCGTCATACTTCTTCTTGAGCTCCTCGGGCAGATCCTCGTACGTGACTGGAGTACCTTCCGCCATCTCAGGTGTAGATGGCGATGCAGTTGATGTCGAAGACTGTCCCACCGGGCGTGCCAGAATGTGTTGGCGTCCGAAACCCACCGGCGAGCTACGGCTGGCAACACGAAGAGCCGGGAACAACCTTAGGGCTGCGGCTGGCCCTGGTCCCTCCGAGCGACGGCCCGCAAAGTTCCTGGTACACACGTCCCGATGCTGGTGCAAGGGCGTGCCACCTGATCTATACCTGATCAGGAAGGTGATGGATTTGCTTCGCTAAGTTCCCTGCATGGCATACACGTAAACATTAAATACGAGCCTCGGTCGGCTCTCAGGTTTTCCCGTGAATCGGCTCAAGGAGCCGATCCACCCATGACTTGTAAAGGGTTTACGATAGCATGGTGGTCCTGCTTGATCAACATGTAGCTAAAACGATCTACAACGATTTAGGGTTTTCACCGCATAATCGGAACATCCTACTCGTGATTGAGCCTAGCAGCCACGCACGGTGACAGTAAACCAACCCTAGATAAGGCCTAAAAACCAACATGAAGTTGATCCCCGGAACATCTTATCTAGGGCTAGCAAACTACACCCTACGTGCCGCCGGATCCTTCAACCCGTTTGCAAGGCCTAACTATGCAGATATTAAACTAATCCTTGAAGAACAAGGAGCGATCATAACGGATCGGATCTACTAAATAATGATCAAGCAAGGTGCCGCCCTTACACCTAAGAAAGGTGTAAGGACGGCTAGACGTCTATGGGTTGCATGGACGGAAGCATGTAGCACGGTAGAACAATGCTAACCCTAACACATCTACGATAACTACGTTGCTCGCCATCAAAAAGGCTTCAGTACGAGCAACGCATGAACGACGAATAAACGTATACTGCCTAGATCGCAAGATGCGATCTAGGCAGCATGATGCTTACCCGGAAGAAACCCTCGAAACAAGGGGTCGGCGATGCGCCAAGATTGGTTTGTGATGAACGTGATTGTTGTCTTTCTTGATAACCCTAGATACATATTTATAGTCCGTAGACTTTCTAACGTGGGAATAATCCCAACCGTGCACGAGCCAAACTCTAACTGACTGACACGTATCCTACTATATTTACAGATACAAGGGCAAACTGCCCAATCTTCGTGTATAAGGCCGGTTCACGTATTTCTTCCATGTGTATTTCTTCAAGCCCAATCTTGATCGCGGCTCACCTCTGACTTGGTCAAATTCTGGTGATAACACAACCTCGGGAGCTTCCAGCATCCTCATGCACCTCCTGCACCTCCTACACCGGTGCATAGACGACAACCACGGTTGACTAGCTAGATCTAGATCTAGATTTGAATTTTTTTTGTTTTCTTGTATAACTTACCGCTGGCGCACTAGACATGTGCGCCGGGGATAACCCGAGTTACCTCCGGTGCACCAACTGGTGCGCCGGCAATAAGCTATTACCACCGGCTTGTTCCCACCGGCGGGCTGTAGTGCGCCGGCAATAGCCCTTTTTGGTGCGCCGGCAATAAGCCTTTTCCTAGTAGTGTGTGTCACTCCTATGATGGGTCTTTCCTTATTCAGCAATCTTCGTCATGTGGGTTTTGACTTTCATCATCACATGCTTCTCCAGAATAGGCACCATGGTGACACAAACCATATGGGTGACACAAACCGTAGACCCAATTAGGCATACTCATGTCAGTATAAATAAAAACCGATATAAAAGGTGTGCAGTTTCATTCCCCTCACCCGTTAGATAACGGTAGCTCCTATTTCAGATGACGTGGCACACTCGCGTCCACACACCCATCTAGGAGGGCTTTTACACACCCTGCAAATCCTTATCAAAACCCTATAAAACTTGGTTTGACCAATCCAGATGGGTCGGCTTGACTCAAAAAGTTGGCACTCTGCTCTCATCCAACAACCAGGGTCTCCCGGTGTCATTCCCTCTATCCGGTCACTTGGTCCCACCTCCATGGATGAATCCAACAATGGCAACCCTTGTTCACGTGAGTGCCCCAGTTGATGTTTTTTTCTCTCACCTTTTTTTATGGTACTCCGCTGGTGCCATCCCTTTCTTTTCTTAGAAAATAAAAAAAGTTTCTTTGACCACCTAGCGACAATGGCATACACTAGCATGAGCCGAAGGCGCGCCACTGTCATGGAACCTCCATCACCGGTGCCAGGAAAAGCACATCGTAGTACAGCTTGTTGTAGTAGACATACGGGAAGTCATTGTGCTAAGGCCCTAAAGGACCAGCGCACCACATCATCAAACCATCGCCAACGATGACAATCATAGATTGGAAGAGACTAACATAAAACCACAATGCAAACGCAAAAACACGACTCCACACTCATCATCCCGAAAAAGGCACTGAAAATAACCTTAAAAAGAAGGAAAGCTCTCCCCTAACAAGGTGTCATTTGTTTCATGTCAGGTACATGCTCCAAACGTGATGACTTTCTCTTTGACAAAGGCTTGCTATGTAAATTTCTATGTGCTAGCTCTGGTGTCCCTTCATTTTAGCTACTGCATCATCATCAACAACAAAACAATAAGAGAAAGTGTGATTTGTTCTTATGAAGTTTCTAAGTTGATTAATAAGAATTAGGGTACTGATAATAATGTATAAAGTTGCTAATAAATCAATGTTGGCTTAGAAAACCATGATATAACCCTAACTATTTTTTCAAAATAGCCATGTTGCTCCTAGGTACTCAAGATGGCCACCGTCCTACCATGTACGTGCATCCAAAACCCACCTAGCATATTGTCGTGGATATGACCACAATAGGTACTACAGGGTGCACCACTTCATTGTTGCGGGGCAAGGGAAGCGTATCCATCTACGGAACAATGTGCACAAGATAAGGGTTTTACCCAGGTCTAGTCCCTCCGGAGGAGTAAAAGGCCTACGTCCTGCTAAATTTGTATCGCTTGAGGTTGATTACAATTTGGGTGCTCAGCTAGTCTACGTGGCGACTAGGAGTAGGGGTTTAGGATAATGGAGATTCGATCCCCTCTAGGGTTTAGCCAGAGGGTTATATTTGCACCCCGGTCTAGGTTTTGCAGAGGATAAGATCATGCGTATATGGTTGCTAAAAGGCTGGAGGGCCTTGCTTCATTGCCAAGACTCCAACCGCTAGCTTCACGGACCAGTCGCTAGGGCTTTGGCCCAGCGACTAGACCCCCTCTTGCTCCTTCTTGAGCTGACGATTGGGAGAGGTGACTGGCCCCTTAGGGCGTATCCCCATCAGTAGTCCCCGAGCGCATCATGGACACATCCAGGCAAGACTATCATTTCTTCCAATAGGATTTTGGAGCTCCTTCATGTGGATATCTTTGGTCCTACTTTGCATGCGAGTCTTGGTGCGAAGAAACATTGTTTGGTGATTGTTGATGATTATTCAAGATATACATGGGTTTATTTCTTCAAGTTGAACAATGAGACTCAACAAACATTCATCGACTTCGACACCAAAGTGCAATGACAACACAATGTTCATATATTGGCAATAAGAAGTAACAACGGCTCTGAGTTCAAGAAATACACTCTTAATGGTTTTCTTAGAGATGAGGGGATAAGACGTCAATATTCCACTGCGTACACTCCTCAACAAAATGGTGTAGCCGAGAGTAAGAACCGAACTCTTATGGATATGTCAAGGTCTATGTTTGCAGAGTTTAAGTCTCCATACAACGTTTGGGCTGAGGCGATCTCCACTACATGTCATTCATCTAAACGGCTCTACATACGCAAAGGCTTGAACAAGATTCCATAAGAAATTCTCTCCGGGTACAAGCCTAATATCTCCTACTTCAAGGTGTTTGGTTGTAAGTGTTTCTACAAAATCAAAGTAGTTTATTTGTCTAAATTTGAATTTAAAGCTTTGGACGGTATATTTGTTGATTACGGTGTTGAATCTCACACTTATAGAATCTATGGCAAAGTTAAAGGACACAAATGCCGCCTAGAGGGGGGGTGAATATGCGGTTTAAAACTTTTACGATAGTGGCTTGAACAAATGCAAAATAAAACTAATGTTTAATTTGTCAAGCAAAAAACCTATATAACTAGGGTTCACCTATGTCTACCAACAACTTATGCTAAGCAATACAAGCAACTATATGATAGCAAGATATGTGTAAACTCAATCACGAAGGCTATCACAAAGTAAATTTCATAAGTAAAGAGCTTGGTATAGCAATAACCGAGGTGACGTGGAGGCGGGTGCTACTCTCTGTTGGAGTGGTGTGGAGGCACAATGCTCCCCAAACTCTACGAAGGCATCACCGTATTCTCCTCGATCCTTCCCATCAGAAGGGAAGTCCTCAATCTACTATGGAACCTTGAGGGTGGTCACTGAACCCGCACTAAGCTTGGGGAAATCTCCACAAATTAATTGGAGGCTCCCAAGAAATCGCCACAAAGGACTCACACTTGAGGAATCTCCGCAACATAATTGGAGGCCCCAAGAACACCACAAAGATCACTAAACTGTCTAGGATCCAAAGACCCAACAGGAACAAGCTCCCGAAGAGAATATGTCACAAACTTTCATCTCTACATATCACCACGTAGAACTCAAACTGATGAACCAAATGCAATGGCAACCAACACCACAAAGATGTTCAAATCATTTTTTCTAAAATTACAACAAAGCTACAAAGCTATTTGGGGAATAAGGGAGGAAGAACAAATAGGAAGATGAACACCAAATTTCTCTCCAAGAACTATATTTAGGGATTTTTTTCATAAAGCGTTGTGTTTTGGGTATACTTCATAGGTGTACCATTGACAGTGTCTAGACCCGGCAAGCCTGGATGGACCACCGGACAGCCCAGTTGTTGTTGATTGAAGATGGAAGATGTCCAGCCCAGGAACAAGGAGCCGGATCCAGCCCAACTTGCTCCAGGAGTCGGATCCGACAAGGCCCATGACGGAAGCTGGATCCAGTACGACAAGTTAGGTTTAGGCGGATCCTTGACGTGCACGGTTATGTAATATTCCGTAGTTAGGCAACTTGTGCTCCGTGTAGGACTCTCCATATGAACCCTAGATCCATGCGCCTATATAAAACGGATCCTGGGAGCCTTAGAGGCGGACAACCATAACTAATTGCAACAACACGAAAGCGCCCACATAATTCCAGAAAAGTAGCAGTAGACCTTTCCTCCGTGCAGCGTGTTCCGAAGCAGGGTAATTCGCGTACTCCTATCTTGATGGCTCTCTGCCCTATGCCCCCCTCTTCTTCCCCCCTCCGTTAGGATCCCTCCTCCGGGGTATTGTCGAGTAGGCAACGACAAGTGGAATTTGATTGGTGAGATTATAGATCTAGATTTCCTCTCTCTTTTCCTCAAATTTGAGGAAGGATCATGGAGGGATTAGAGGATAAAGAGCAATCTACTGAAGTTCAACAATGTAGGAGAGATAAATGGAGTACCTACAACCCATGGGGAAGAAGGGGGCCTTTTATAGGTCTCCCACACGTAAACGCAACAAGTATTTCATGTGGATCCGTTTTGATGAACGAGAGATTGTAATGAATAAGAATAAGCTCTAAAGAACCATGAGAATAATATCCAAATAAAAAAACAAGAAATATGATGCAATTAGGCAAAGGTTTGAGCTCTCTTTGAACGATACGATCGAGTTACTCACTCGAGAGCCCTCTTGATAGTATGGTCGTGTATCCTATACACGGGTCTCCAACTACACCATGAGACTGGTAAGAAACAAACCCTATCAATAAAACAAACCTTAGCCTAGCGTATTCCACTTGATCTAGAGGATGATGATCTTTACCTCTACAAGAGATGGAACACCTTCCTTGATTGTGCTTGCAATATGAGTCTTGCGGATTGCTCCCCCATATATACTCCACTATGGGAGATATTCTTCTTCGGCATATTCACATATCCATGATCACCATATGGATGGCAAGATTCAAGCACATCGTCTCTTTGAGATGGCTCATCTTGAACTTGCACACCATCTCTTATTTCTTTCTTGTGTTGATGCCTCGAGGATACGCATTAGAGCTCACCACATCTTCTTCTTCTTCAAGACATACTCGACACTTGATCTTCTTAATTTTCTTCTTCCTGCAACCTTGAAGCCAACATATGGTTCAAGCATTGTCTATGGACAAATCTTAAAAATATAACTCAATGCAAACAGTAGTCCATAGGGATTGTCATTGATTACCAAAACAACACGTGGGGGCTGCATGCACTTTCACAAAGCCTCCTTCATTGTTTTTAATTCTTGTAGTGTGGTGTTCGATGAAAATGATGGCTCCCAAGTGCGATAAATTTATGTTTGTGCAGATGATGAAATATGACGCCATATGTAGAATGGGTGTGATATTTTTCCTCCCCATTGAGGGACACCTTGTGGCTAATCGGGAAGGATTATCCTCTAGTCAAGTGGAGTCCTCATCTTCACAACAACACCAAGCTCCAAATCTTGAAGCTAAAAATGCACGTAGCCAAGAACAAGGTCAAGACCCTTCCTCTAGTGAGAATGATCAAGGACAATATCAATAAATAAATGATGAAGGTGGTTCACCTAGTTGTTGGAGATATGTCCAAGAAGTAATAATAAAATTATTAATTGTTATATCTTAGTGTTCATGATAAATGTATACATCTCATTCTATAATTGTATTAACCGGAAACATTAATACTTATGTGTTTTTTAAACATAAAAGAGTCCCTAGTAAGCCTCTTGTTAAACTAGCTTGTTGATTAATAGATGATCATGGTTTCCTGATCATGAACATTGGATGTGATTAATAACAAGATCATATCATTAGGTCAATGATGTGATGGACATACACCCATAGTAAGTGTAGCATATGATCAAGTCATTAAGTTTGTTTTGCTTCAAGCTTTAAGATACATAGTAACCTAATCTTTCGACCATGAGATCATGTTAATCACCTACACCGGATGGATGCTTTGAATACATCAAACACTACTTCATAAATGGGTCGTTATTAAGGTGGCATTAAGTTCTCGGAAAGTATAGGTTGAAGCGCGTGGACCAATAGTGGGATTTATGCATCCAAATGAAGGATAGATATACGCTGGACCCTCTCGGTGGAATGTCATCCAAATAGCTTGCAAGCATGTGACTGGCTCACAAGGGATGTCCTATCACGGTACGAGTAAAGAGTACTTATCGGTAACGAGGTTGAACTAGGTATAGCGATACCGACGATCAAACTTCGGATAAGTAAAATATCGCGCGACAACGGGAATCAGTATCGTATGTAAATGGTTCATTTGATCACAAAGTCATCGTTGAGTATGTGGGAGCCATTATGGATCTCCAGGTCCCGCTATTGGTTATTGATTAGAGAAGTGTCTCGATCATGTATGCATAGTTCACGAACCGTAGGGTGACACACTTAAGGTTCGATGTTGTTTTAAGTAGATATGAAATATGGAATGGAGTTTGAATATTGTTCAGAGTCTCGGATGGGATCCAGGACATCACGAGGAGTTCCGGAATGGTCCAGAAAATAAGATACATATGTGGGAAGTCACATTCCAAGTTTGGGAGTGGTCCGGTGAATTTATGGAAGGTTGTAGAATCATCCAGAATAATTCACTATAGCAGGTGGAGTTCCGGAGGTACTCCACCAGCACTAGCCGACCCACAAGGTGGGAAGGTGGAGTCCATGGTGGAGTCCACCACTTTGGCTTGCCACAATGCAAGGAAAGGGAGATCTTTGGTAAGTTTTGGAGTTGAACTCCAATGTGGTTTTGGGGTAAACCCTAAGGATTTACACCTATTTAAAGGGGTGGAGAGGGGAGAGGCTGGACACTACTTGGCCGCACCATCAAGGGCACCAAGGGCCGGCGCCCTAGCCCCCTCCCTCTAAACCCTAGCGACCTCCTCATATCTCCCACATGGCTTACGGTGAAGCCCTGCCGGAGTTCTCCACCACCACCGTCACCACGCCGTCGTGTTGGCGGGATTCCGAGAGAGGATCTACTACCTCCGCTGCCTGCTAGAACAGGGAGAAGGACATCTTCATCGACACCGTACGTGTGACTGAGTGCGGAGGTGGTGCCCGATTGTGGGACCGTCAAGATCTTCTACGCGCTTTTGATAGCGGCAAGTGATCGACTACATCCACCACGAGATTTATCTTGTTAACGCTTAGCGATCTTCAAGGGTATGATGATCTCACATCGTTGCTACCATCTACTAGATTAGATATTGGCTTGTTATTCGTTCTTGCAGTAGGAATTTTTTTGTTTTCTATGCTATGAATCCCTAAAGTGGTATCAGAGTCGTGTCTATGCATAGATTGGTTGCATGAGTAGAACATAATGGTTTTATGGGCATTGATGCTTTTGTTGTCGCTTGCTTATCATGTACTTTGCATCTTGCGGCATGCTGGGATGAAGCGGCCCAGGCTAACCTTACATGACCGCGTTCATGATACTTGCTCCACGCTAAACATGCAACTTGTATTGCATAAGTGGCTTTGCGGGTGTCTATCTCTGTCACCATAGTTAAGATCCACTTTACAATCTGCACTTGACAACACTTGTATCAGCGTTGTGGTTCATGTTCGTAGGTAGATCGGATCTTACTCGAAAACCCCAAGCCACGTAAAATATGCAAACAAAATTAGAGACGTCTAACTTATTTTTGCAGGGGTTGGTGATATAATATGGCCATGATGTGATTGTGATTATATTTGATGTATGAGATGATCCTTATTGTATTATGGCAACCGACAGGAGCCTTATGGTTGTCTTTAATTTCATATTGATTCATCATGTAGTAGTTTTATTTGAAAGTAGTTGTAATAGTTGCTACAAGTGGTGGACAACCATGAAGACGGCGCCATGGACCTTGACGCCCCGCCGACGATGATGGAGATCATGCCCGTGCTTTGGAGATGAAGATCAAAGGTGCGAGATAAAAGGGCCATATCATATCACATTATGAATTGCATGTGATGTTAATCCTTTTTATGCATCTTGTATTGCTTAGATCACAACGGTAGCATTATAAGATGATCTCTCTCACTAAAAATCAAGAAAATAAAGTGTTCGTCCTTAGTTAGCACCATTGCTAAGACTCATTGTTTCGAAGCATCACGTGATGATCGGGTGTGATAGATTCAACGTGTGCATACAACTGGTGCAAGCCAGATTTGCACATGCGGAAACTAAGGTTTAACTTGAAGAGCCTAGTATGTACATACATAGCCTCGGAACACGGCAAACCAAAGGTTAAGCATGAATCATATAGATGATATGATGAACATGTCGATGTTCTCCATTGAAGCTACATCATCTCTTGTGATGATAGGACTTGGTGTAGTGGATTTGGTTCGTGTAATCACTAAGGCAACATGAGGGATGTTGTTTTGAGTGGGAGTTCACCTAGTTAATTTAAGAACTAATAGTAAACTCAATTGATCATGAAAGTCTAAATTTTATTTGAATTAAATTTTATAGAATTGGCATCCGTTTTCTACCTTGCGCTAGGCTTCTAACTGAAATAGAAACACTGCTAAATCTGACAAGTAACTTTAGGGACTGGTACCGTATTGTTAAAGAATCAAGAAATGATTAAGTCCGATCATAAACTTTTGGTAATCCTCAAATTGATATTTCAAAGAGCAATGGTTTCAATTAGTATCTAAAATCATCTTGTCTCCGTAAAATTTGATGTTCAATTCCGTTTGAACGTAAGGAGCTGAAAAGTTTGTTTTCAGAAAAAAACAAGTTGTGAGATATATATGATATCTAAGACCTTATTACAAGATGATACTCATAATTTAGTGAGACTACATAAACTCATAAGTTTTAGTGAGACTACATAAACTCATAAGTTTTATGGGAATGTATGAATGTTGAAGACGATAGGCATCCCGATCCTCCAACTAGCTGGGCACTAACATTATATGGGTATCCATATGAGCCATAGTAGCTTCATCATGAAATTGTCATGATTTGATGGATAAAATTATGAGTGAAATTGTTCATCACATTAAAAGGTTACTAATAGTGAAATCCGGAACACTTGTCATGTGATGATCAACTTCAAAGTACGAACCTCAAGGTTATTAGTATTTGACCAATAATCCTAGAACTTCTACAAAATATCAGGAAAGTCGAAAGAGAAACTACAAAATGATTTTGGCAGAAAGAAAGAAAAGACTACAAAGTCTAGCTCAGGTGTATATAGTGGTCACACAATGGAATTCTTAGGTATTTGTACCATATTGGTTTGTATGAAATGTCATACAACACAACGCAATACAAGAATACAATGTCCTAAGTGAATGACAAGGAATGTGGTAATAATGCACGTCTGGAAAAAAATAAAGTGTTATTGTGTTCGTCGTTGACATTCTACCTAGCTTTTCAGATTTATTATAAAGAACTTAATAATTTTTATTTTGCTCTGGTCAAATAAAAACAATGAGTTGTTCAAATTATGACCGTACTCCATGTACGATGAATAAGTTATTACAATTCTTAATGGTGAAACATACATGCATAACACTGACGCTAAAATGCCATAAGACAAATGATTTGAACTCCGCTTATTTGTGGAACCGCCATTTAGGTCATGTTAGAAAGGAACACATGAAGAAACTCCATGGAAATGGATTTTTGGAGTCATTCGACTTTGAATCGTTTAGCACTTGCAAATATTTTCTAAAGAAAATGACTAGAATACCGTTCATAGACCAAGAGTTGAACGGGAAACTAACTTAGTGAAAACATACATGATGATGCATGTGGTTCATTGGGCATAGTTGTGTCCGGAAGATTCTTCTACTTCATGAAAGCTTCCAACAATGAATTGAGTATATATATATGGATATATTTATTCAATGAGGAAGAAGTCTAAAACATTTGAGTAGATTCAAGTAAATTTCAGCATGAAGTATAAATCATGATAATAGAAAATTCAAATATCTATGATTGGATCATGGTGAAAATATTTGAATTACGAGTTTTAGCGAACATCTAAGAGAGTTGCGAAATTGTTACACAACCCACGTTTCTTGGAACACCATAGTGATGATGAAGTATTCGAGAGACGTATCCAAACCTTGTTGGATTAATGATGAAATAAAAATAAAATGATGCCATCATATTTTTGAGGATTATGCTTTAGAGACTACTGCTTTTACACTAAATAGAGCGTTATCATAATCCGTTGAAATGACACCATATGAGTTATGGCATGGGTATAAACACTAATAGTACTTTCTTAAATTTTGGTACGCATAGCATAAGTAAATGAGTCTACAACCAAAATTGGATGAATGTCTTTGTTGGTTATCCCAGAGAACAAAATGGGAATTATTTCTACTATGAAGTCAAAGACAAATGTGTTTGTCGATGTTTCTTGCTTATTTTCAAGAAATTATTTCTCACGAAATAATTGAGTGGGAGTACAATAGAACTCGATAAGGTTGATGAACCTTACCATAATGAGCAGGGTAGCCCAACATCGGAAATGGTTCCGGAAGCAGCCACAACGCTCATAGCTCCCATGTCTACAAAGTATTATAGCCATGGAGATCGAAGTACCTATTGAACCTTCTAGGTATGGTTTACTTTATGATCAAATAAATGATTTGTGGATAAATGATTGATTTTGAACAATGATAAACCAACTACATACAAAGAAGTTATGATGGCCCCTAACTCCGTTAAAATGGCGAAGAGCCATAAAATCCAAGATAGTATTTATAATCAAGCTTGTAGCTTGGTAAACCTTCTGAAGGAATAAATATTTTTTGAAAGTAAGTGGATCTATAAAATTAATGGACATGGATGAAATATCCTTGAACAAGCTCGAATTGTCGAAAGTTTGTTTACGACAAAATTTAAAGAGATGACTGCTATAAGATTAGATCTTTCACAGCGATGCATATAGTTTATAAGGATTGTTCTAGTAATCGTTACATATTTCTTTTATAAGATATGTTAGTAGGATGATAGAAATACATTCCTTAACAGAAGTGTGTATTAAAGGTGTATACAAGATACAAATGAGAGTTATGCTAGTCCGTAAAATGCTAGAAAGGTATACAAACTTCACTGGATGAAGTGAGTATCACGGAGTTGGAATCTTCACCGCATTTGCAAGAAATTAAGTGGGAGCCCTGAAACATATTTGTAATACTTTATGTGGATAACATATCATTGATTATGAATAATGTAATCATGTACTTGATGTGATTAAAAGGTTTCAGTGAAAATTAACTTCAATGAAATGATATGGACTAAAAACGTATTTAGCATCAAGATCTATGAAGATAGATTGAAGCGCATAATAAGTTTAAATCAAACTACATAGAATGAATATTGAATTAGTTCAATATGAAAATGTGTTGATCGCCAAAACCCACCGGCGGGCAGCGGCCTGTCAACACGGTAGAGCCGGGAAGAGCCTAGAGCTGCGGCTGGCTGAGACCCCTCCGAGCGACGGCCCGCAATGCTCTTCTGGTCACACGCGGAGATGCGAAGTGCAAGGGCGTGCCACCTGACCTATACCTGGTCAGGAAGGTGATGGGGATGCCTCGCTTAGTTCCTGCATGGCATACACGTAAACATTAAATCAGAGCCTCGATCGGCTCTCAGGCTATCCTGTGAATCGGCTCAAAGAGCCGATCCACCCATGATCCGTACGGGGTGCACGAATACTTGGTGATCCTGCTTGATCAAGATAAAGCTAATGAGATCTACGACGATTTAGGGTTTTCACCGCATAATCGGATCATCCTACTCCAGGTTGGGCCTCGCGGCCACGCACGGTGCTCGTAAGCCGATCCTAAACAAGGCCACACAACCAACGTGACGTTGATCATCGGAACATCCTGTTTAGGACTTGCGAACGCCACCCTACGTGCCGCTGGATCCTCCCCCCCTTCGTAAGGCCTAACTATTGCAGATATTAAACTAATCCTTGCGGAGCAAGGAGCAATCGTAACGGATCAGATCTACTAGATGATGAACAAGCAGGGTGCCGCCCCCACACCTGAGATAGGCATGAGGGCGGCTAGACATGCGAGGGTTGCACTACGTAAGCATGTTTATACGAAGAGCTATGCTAACCCTAACACATCTATGATAACTACGTTGCCCGCCATCAAAGACGCTTCAGTACGGGCAACGCATGAACAACGTGGGGCTTGTGCTGCCTAGATCGCAAGATGCGATCTAGGCAGCATGTCGCTTACCTGATTGAAACCCTCGAGACGAAGGAGTTGGCGATGCGCCGAGATTGGTTTGTTTTGGGGTGAACGTTGTGTTGTTGTTTATTCCATAAACCCTAGATACATATTTATAGTCCGGCAGACTTTCTAATTCGGACGTGCACCTAACCGTGCACGAGTAAAACTCTAACTTTTAATCTAAAGATACGATCCACTAAATTACAGATACAAGGGGCAATTCAGCCCAACTTCGTGTATAAGGCCAATTCTTGTTTTTCCTTTCATGTATATCTTCAAGTCTTTCTCAATCGTGGCCCACCTCTGACTCGGTCAAATTCTGGTGATAACACATGCCCCCTGGTTTTGGAATTGGTAATTCCAAAATCACTCTGTTTTCCTTCGTCGGGTCATGTCGTGGCAGAACCGTCGCAGTATCCTTCATCATGATGCCCTGCCTCCTCAACTTCTCCGCGTGATTTGGCAGTTTTTTTTTTCTTAGGCACCTCTTCCTCGGAAACTGCTGTGGCATTGAATTTCCACTATATCTCCTTTTATTTAACCGCTACGCACAGTTCTCCTCCGTATCTCCATCGCACTAGCACTCCAAAAAGCCCTCCTGCCACCATGTCCTCTTCCTCCTCTGCTCCATCGGGTCCTTCCAGCCAGTCCTCCGCATCCCGTGAGCCGACGCCGGAGTACAATCCGGCAGAGGTCCATGCAGCGAACATCCGCCGCGCCATTGCGGCCGGGGAGGAGCCAGACCACGACTTCTCCATCTGGTCCGAGGACGACCAGTCCTCGACGGACGGGGAGAGCGACCTCCGCTTCCTCGCCGTTGGGGCAACGGAGGAGGAGAGCGACGACGACAGCTTCTCCTGCGACTTCACCTCTTCCGGTGAGGAGGAGGAGCAGGAAGAGGAGGAGGAGGACGACAACGAGAGCTCCTCCGACGAGCCGCCGGCCAAGCGGTTCTGCCCTTGGCCGGGCAATCTTAGCGACTTCGACAGCGACGAGGACGACGCTGACGAAGAGGATGAAGACAACGAGGACCCGGTCGGCGGCCATTGGAGCGACGACGAGCCCGCCGGGAGAAGCGCCGACAGCGGCGGCGACGGCGACGACGAGGGCAGTGATGGCCCGTAGATAGGACTTCTAGAATAGGGCCAGTAGTAGTAGATGGGGCAATGTATCCCCTAGTACTTCCTTTTGAGAGCAATCAGCTCTTTTATGTAAGAAATCTAATCAATGAAGAACTTTCCCCAATTTGATCTTGCCGATTCCCTTTGAGTTTAATTTAGCCGATTCCTCCTTCTACTGACCTTGCCGATTCGTCCCCTTTGCCAATGCGTAATGAGCCGATAGTACCACATCGGTCCTTTGAATTTCACCCTTCCCTTCCTCAACTGATGCAGGATCTTTCAGGAAAGCCTTTGAACTTTCTAACCAAACCCAATAATCCTCTTCAGTACTCATCATCGTGAAGAAGGTTGCAATGAAGGATCAGCCGATAGTATCCCCAATCGGCTCTTTAAAGAGAGCATCCACCAGGCCTGCTGCCCCCCGAGCCTTACTCGAGGCGAGAATGTCAGAGAGAATGCGCCAAAGCCGATCCTTTTTCTTCCTCCGTCAGCCGATAATCTTTCGTCTCAGCTGAACTAGCCCCAAAGATTGGAAATCCTTGACAACGGGGTTCAGGAACCCGGATCGGCTCGAAGTAGTGTTTTTTTTTTTTTTTACTGGCCGATTTTCTCCTATCAGCCCCCAGTATTCATTGCACACATGTGCCCCTGCATCTGTTCCAGTATTCAGGTGCCCCCCGAGCCGAATCTGTTAAAGAATGGCAGATATCGGCTCTGTAACTCGCACGTCGGCTCCTGATAGGGTCAAAGGTGAACACAAGCAGAACATGTGGTGAGGATAATTTTGGCCGATTGCTGGGATCGGCCTCCATAATGATTGGAGCGCTGACTGAAGGTTCTGTAATGTCCCTTCATAGACCTTTGGGGCCGATCACAAGGATCAGCCTCGCCAAGTTACACGTCGCTTTGCTTCGACTACATGGTCAGGCCGGTGGATAAAACCAGCTTAACCCTTCCCTTTGTCACATCGATGCGTTCGCAGTCGTCTAAGTTGATGCCTGAGAGGGGTTCTTGGCCTGCTGCTTCCCATGCGTTCATGCCAGCCGTTGAAACTTCAACTGAATCATCGGCCTGGACGACTTCTACCTCATCTCCATCCCACTGTATTATGCATTGGTGCATCGTGGAGGGAATACAGCAGTTGGCGTGGATCCAATCTCTTCCCAACAGCACAGCATAACTGCTCGTGCTATCGACGATGAAGAACGTTGTAGGGATAGTTTTCCTTCCTACGGTCAGATCCACGTTCAGAACTCCCTGTGCCTCAGACGCTTGGCCGTTGAAATCGCTCAATGTTACATTGGTCTTGATTAAATCCGAGCTAGAGCGTCCCAGCCGACGTAACATAGAATACGGCATGATGTTAACTGCCGCTCCGGTGTCTACCAGCATCTTGTTCACAGGCCTCCCATCGATATATCCTCGCAAATATAGGGCCTTCAGATGCCTGTAGCTCTTATCTTGTGGCTTCTCAAAGATAACCGGCCGTGGGCCGCAGTCAAGTTGTGCCACGGATGTCTCATCTAACCCTGGAGCACTGAACTCTGAAGGGAGGATGAACACCATGTTCGTGCCAGCCGATGTTTCATCATCGGCTCTCCTTTGTTTGGGGCGCCACTCCATTCTCCGTGGACGACCCTCTTCATTCAGGGCTCGCTGAACCTTTGCAGCCAGATCAGGCCGTGCCTTCCTTAGCGTATGCAAGTATAACCTTTCGGCTTCCTCCAGGCCGCGCAACCGCTGAACCCTGCGTTTCTGTGAACGGCTGAGTCCGTCAGGGCACCACCTTGGACGGTGGTACCTGTCTTCTTCTTCTTCTAGTCCCTCGTCTTCTGAATCCTCAAGATCTGCCCAACGAGGTGACTCAGCGCGTTTGCTTGGTGGTGGGAGAGGCCCTAAGCGCTCAAACACAGACACGTTGGCTGCCTCCTTCTTCTTCTTGTTGCATTCTGGGCAATTGCCGATTGTGGGCAATCGGCTCATTCCTGAATCCCAGCAGTGTCTGAAGAAAGGGCAATCCCAGTGTCTGGCGTTGTCATCTTGCTCCCTTGGCCTGTCCGCGGCACGGCGCTCGTGCTCCTCCTCATCGCGATCCTGCCGACGATGTCTTCTGGCTTCTCTAGCCAGACGATCTCCTTCATCATCATAGTTGGACCGTCGGCGTTGGTCATACTGACTCACATATTTGTTGAGGAGGTGATCAGAGAGAGGTCACTGATATCTTATGTTCTTCACTTCTCCCTCTGTGACGTAGCGCTTGCCATCATGATGGAGCCGATCGCGTGGAGCGGCCTCTTCTGTGTCCTTGCTATGAGAGCAGCTGCCCTCATCTCCATCTTTGCCAGAGTGGTTCCCAGGCCCCACCATGTTGATGCTGAACGTGGGACCTGGCTGGCAGCCCTCGGGGTAGATGACTTCTACCATGTTAACGGCGGGGAAGGGCTGGGTGTCTACCTTCATGGCGTATTGGTTGAAAATTAAACGCCCCTTCTCTATCGCCGCTTGGATGTGCTGACGCCACACCCTGCAGTCGTTGGTGGCATGGGAAAGCGAGTTGTGGAATTTGCAGTACGGCTTTCCGTTTAGCTCTTGTGCCGTAGGGAACTTGAGACCTTCAGGAATCGTCAACTGTTTCTCCTTAAGCAGGAGGTCGAAGATTTGTTCAGTCTTGGTCACGTCAAAATCAAATCCCCTGGGCGGCCCTGGTGGCTTTACCCATTTGCAGGATACGGGGGTTCCTCCCCGAGTCCACTCAGCCACTGCTATTTCTTGGTCTCCCGCAGGCACTTCACCTTCCTCCGTATCGACCATGACTACTGCACGCTTAAACTTGTCTTGGTACAGGTCTGGGTGGCGCTGTTCATATGCCGATAGTTTCTGAACCATGTGCGCGCCGAGGGATAATCTGCTTGGGAGGCCATGTCCTTGAGCTGTGTTGCAAGGCCAGCTACCGCCAATTCGATCGTTTCCTTTTCAGTTATACGAACCGAATAACATCGGTTCCTAAGATTCCTGAAGCGCTGGATGTACTCTGTCACCGTTTCTCCGCGCTTCTGACGTAGTTGTGCTAGATCGGCAATGCTAGACTCGGAAGCTTCTGAATGGTATTGCGTATGGAACTGTTCTTCCAATTGCTTCCAAGATCGGATGGAGTTTGCCGGCAAAGAGGTATAACATCCAAAAGCCCATCCAGTGAGGGACTGTGAAAAGAGCCACACCCGTATCTGATCCGACACTGAAGCCGGTCCTAGTTGCGCCAAAAATCTGCCCAAGTGCACCATTGAGCTGGAGCCAACAGATCCCCCGAAGTTGGAGAAGTCGGGAGCCGATATTTAGGTGGCAGCGGGATCATCTCGTACTCGTCGGGTACGGCTTGGAATAGCCGATTGCCCTCCTTTTTGGCATAATGCCGAACTGGTCTCTCGGTATGGTACTGATCTGATCCACCGTGCGGCTGCAGGAGATGTATTCGAAGATTCGCCGGGGTGGCGTACTTAGCCAGCCATGTTTGCTTTTCCAGCTACGAGCCAACTGCAGGAGCTGGGCTCGGGAGTTTCGTCGGGGTGGCGTACTTAGTTAGCCACGTCTGCTTCTCAAGCTCGTTGCTGACGTTCCTCCCGTTTGCGCCGGAGTCCCCGACGTTGTGGCCTGGTTTGAGAGTGGCCAGTTGCCACTTTCTGGCACATACGTGCACGCGTATCCTTGAGGGATCTCCTTGGGCGCCTCAGCCAAGAACTGGTAGTCACTAGGGTCACCACCGATCTTGTAGACGACGAATGCCGGTGTAGCCGGCACTTCAGCTGGTGCTGCCAACGCGTATGGCAGCGGTGGACGGGACTGGAGTGGCAACTCTCCTTGGTGCGTCCCGAGAGCTGGTCCTGACGGCGAGTACTGGTGGCTCATGATCTCCTGGATCACGCGCAGAGCGAGACGCTCCAACACGTTGACCAAGTTTTCAGAGTGGCGGTGTAGCGAGTGAGCCACCAAGTAGTTGATCTCCTGTCGAAGGGCCCCGGTGCGTTCCTCCGACGGGGCAGAGATCTATCCCATCGAGTGCACCTTGTGGTGAGAACCCCTTCCATCTGATGCCATGGGTACGGGTTCTCTGAAAAGAGCCGATGAGGTCGGCTTCGAGGGTGGCCTTGATCTCGTCATGTTTCTTCTTGAGCTCAGCAGGCAGCTCCTCGTAGGTGACTGACGTGCCGTCCGCCGCCATCTCAGATGTAGATGGCGATGTGGTTGATGTAGAAGATTGTCCCACCGGGCGTGCCAGAATGTGTTGATCGCCAAAACCCACCGGCGGGCAGCGGCCTGTCAACACGGTAGAGCCGGGAAGAGCCTAGAGCTGCGGCTGGCTGAGACCCCTCCGAGCGACGGCCCGCAATGCTCTTCTGGTCACACGCGGCGATGCGAAGTGCAAGGGCGTGCCACCTGACCTATACCTGGTCAGGAAGGTGATGGGGATGCCTCGCTTAGTTCCTGCATGGCATACACGTAAACATTAAATCAGAGCCTCGATCGGCTCTCAGGCTATCCTGTGAATCGGCTCAAAGAGCCGATCCACCCATGATCCGTACGGGGTGCACGAATACTTGGTGATCCTGCTTGATCAAGATAAAGCTAATGAGATCCACGACGATTTAGGGTTTTCACCGCATAATCGGATCATCCTACTCCAGGTTGGGCCTCGCGGCCACGCACGGTGCTCGTAAGCCGATCCTAAACAAGGCCACACAACCAACGTGACGTTGATCATCGGAACATCCTGTTTAGGACTTGCGAACGCCACCCTACGTGCCGCTGGATCCTCCCCCCCTTCGTAAGGCCTAACTATTGCAGATATTAAACTAATCCTTGCGGAGCAAGGAGCAATCGTAACGGATCAGATCTACTAGATGATGAACAAGCAGGGTGCCGCCCCCACACCTGAGATAGGCATGAGGGCAGCTAGACATGCGAGGGTTGCACTACGTAAGCATGTTTATACGAAGAGCTATGCTAACCCTAACACATCTATGATAACTACGTTGCCCGCCATCAAAGACGCTTCAGTACGGGCAACGCATGAACAACGTGGGGCTTGTGCTGCCTAGATCGCAAGATGCGATCTAGGCAGCATGTCGCTTACCTGATTGAAACCCTCGAGACGAAGGAGTTGGCGATGCGCCGAGATTGGTTTGTTTTGGGGTGAACGTTGTGTTGTTGTTTATTCCATAAACCCTAGATACATATTTATAGTCCGGCGGACTTTCTAATTCGGACGTGCACCTAACCGTGCACGAGTAAAACTCTAACTTTTAATCTAAAGATACGATCCACTAAATTACAGATACAAGGGGCAATTCAGCCCAACTTCGTGTATAAGGCCAATTCTTGTTTTTCCTTTCATGTATATCTTCAAGTCTTTCTCAATCGTGGCCCACCTCTGACTCGGTCAAATTCTGGTGATAACAAAATGTCAAGAATGTGTTCTTTTCCATGTGGATTTTTAACAAGACATGAGTGATTTTAGATCACGAATAATATGTACACAATCAGATGTACTATGCTCTAAGGTGTTACGAGCATATAACAGAATGATTCATATGATGATCATTGGACAACAATAAGAATATCTCTGAGTGCTTTGTCAGAGCCAAGGATATAAATATATAGTTTTATATGGGGTAATGACAAACAAATCATTGTAAGCTGTTGCACCGATATTAGTTTGGTCACATATAAAAATGAATTTTAATCTCAATTAGGCTAAGTATTCATTAAAAGGTAGCACAATGAGTTAGAAGAATTCTATGCTAGATTTAGATGAGTTCTAAATATTGTGACGGATTCTACAAACAAAGGCAGAGTATATCATTGTTTTGACAATGACCGAGGGTGTTTGAGTCGAGGAGTTCTTTGAGAACTTGGTGTAAGTCCGCTAATGCAGAACTATGAAGCTATATTGTATGTGACAATATTGGTAACATATTTCAGACCGCGGAATTAAGGTTCCACCAGAAGACCAAACATATACGATTAATGCCGACTCATTTAAAAAAAACTGAGTGATGTGTGGAGATGCAACTGAATAACGAAATACATACATTTCTGAGCATGTCAGATTCGTTGACTGAAACCTCTCCCATAAGCAAACATGATAAACACCAGAGGGCCAAGGTGTTAGATCTTTACAAATGTAAACTAGATTATTTACTCTAGTGCAAGTGGGGGACTATTGGAGATATGCCCAAGAGGAAAAAATAAAAGTGTTTATTGTTATATATTAGTGTTCATGATAAATATTTACATCTCATGCTATAATTGTATTAACCGGATACATTAATACTTGTGTGTTCTGTAAACATAAAAGAATCCCTAGTAAGCCTCTTGTTAAACTATCTTGTTGATTAATAGATGATCATGGTTTCCTCATCATAAACATTGGATGTTATTAATAATAAGATCATATCATTAGGTGAATGATGTGATGGACATACACCCATAGTAAGCGTATCATATGATGAGGTCATTAAGTTTGTTTTGCTTCAAGCTTTAAGATACATAGTAACCTAATCCTTTGACCATGAGATCATGTTAATCACCTACACCGGATGGATGCTTTGATGACATCAAACACTACTTCATAAATGGGTAGTTATAAAGGTGGCATTAAGTGTTCAGAAAGTATAGGTTGAAGCGCGTGGATCAATAGTGGGATTTGCCCGTCCAAATGACGGATAGATATACTTTGGGCCCTCTCAGCGGAATGTCATCCAAATAGCTTGCAAGTGTCAACACCCGGATTTTTAAGTCCGAATGCCTATTATGTCATACATCGCAATCCCAGGAATATTGTTGTTGCGAGGCATAATAGTTAAGTATCACAGTCATCATTCATTACAAACCATAAGTCTTACAAATTGGAATCACATGATCCATATTACACGAATAGTTGATCTATTGATCAACGAATAAACACAAGTTCCTAGTTCAACATAGCGGAAGCGTAAGATACAAGGACTCTCTAGTCCACAGGCCAACGCTTGACGTCAGAAGGCGCTTAGTTGTCGTAGGCGTCCTGCTGGTCATCTCCTTGGTCATCTTCATACTCTGGCCATTTGAATAGCCAGGGACAAAGCCGTGAGTACGTTGAGTACTCGCAAACTAATACTAATGTAAGTGCTAGACATTCTAGTAGGGTTTGCTAAGCTCTAGTTTATTTGCATAAAGCTAGTTTTAGTTCACAAAGTTTTGAGAAAAGCTTACTCAATTGCTAACTAACTCAAGTGGGAACCTTAGTGTCATTCCCACCATTCAAGTGGTGATTTCAATTCAATCCACCACAAGTCATTTCACCATCACCTTTCAACATCATTTTCAAAGATATGACATCGGAAACTGTATGGCCTTTCCAACCGTCCGTAACCGTGGACGCGGCTATTCGAATAGGTTTACACTCTGCAGAGGTTGCACACTTGTGCCACAACATTTGATTTCATCCGTCGGGATTTCCCCGAATCATCGTAACACAGTACGCGGATCATCAACCATAACCTTTCACTTACGAATCCTAGTATGAGCACCTCTCCCCATGAGCTTGGCCTCCCAGTGAAGACAGACAGTCAGCCTGGGAACTGCACAGGGCTTGGGCCGGACATTCACCTCATTTCGCATCATATCGTATCGTTTCTTTTGTGGTAGAGGCAGCTTTCGGCATAACCCCGATGACGCTTGTTTAGAGGGAACCCATACTAAGACGCATAAACTTCCAGTTAAGCCCTACCCATAATCAGGTATTGTGGGGGTACTTAATAATTGGAAAGGTATCGCATTCAAACCAACATCATGTTTTATCAAAAATCACTATCTTCTCGTGGTCATATTCACCTTCAAGAATCATTCAATGGAATGCATCTTCATTCCAAGGTTTCAAAATCCTTTCAAAAATCACAAAGTTCCCATCTAGAGTAGTCAAGTTTAGTTCATTAGCACTAGCTCTAATTCATGAGGGGTGCTATCTTGCTTTGCTTGGAAAAGATTAGCTCACTACTCTAAAAACCAACTTGTATTTTGACCAAAGTTAACTATAAAAGTAACTCATTTAGAAAACAGGTAAAAACTTGTAAAGTAAAAACTTGGGATGGGTTCACATAAGAAAAGATAAGAAACATGGTGCCTTGCCCCAAGGGGCTTTGCACTTTGCAAGAATATTAGCTTGCAAAGGTAGTAACTTGCAAGAGTATAGCTTGCCTTGGTAGTTCTCAAACTGTTCCTCCTCCTCCTCCTGGTAGCAACCTTCTTCTTCGGCGTACTCTCCGGTGCTACCGTCTAAATTTGAATACGAGTACAATTACTCACTAATTCAATGGCTATTCCACACATCACAAATAAACACACACAAACTACTCTATGCACACCAAATAAATAAACTAGGGTGCATGGGTTGTGGGATTTAAATAGAATTTGTATTCCATATGTAAATGATAGTTTCCATAGGGTTTTTGAGAAATAATTTCCTCTCATTGAAATCTTCTTAAGATTTAATTTCTCCAACAATCATGGATGAACTCATCTTGACCTAAGTCAAATGTTCATTATCATTATCATTTGAGAAAATGATTTAAATGAGGTGGATCACCTCATACCATTTAAATAACACTACACTTGATTTAAATCTCAAGAAATTCATATAAGAGAGTTTGGAACCAGGGGTCCAAACATCCCATGAATTCATGTGAGACAAGTTTAAATGAAGTGTAAGACTTCACACAATTTAACTTTAATAGTTTTGGATAATATCAACTAGTTAAACTAGTCAAAATATCCATTCATTAAACCATGGCATGATCATGCAAAGTGACCACACCATTTTATTGCATAAACAATTAGTGTAAGTCAAAAGTGAGCTATTAGAGTTGGAATTAACTTAATATCTATTTTGGTTGATTTTTAAGAATTATTTGAATAGGGAAAAGTCCCTGCCTTGTTATTTTTGTCAAATTAATTCTACAAAGAAGTTGACCATGAGGCCAGTGGCATGTTGTAGAGAATTTCAGTGGCTTTCTAACCATATAAAATTCCCTAAATTTGGTTTAGCCAATTTGAAATGGTTGAATTTCAAAGTGGAGGCAGTGTTGGAATTGATTTGAAATAATTGAACTGGTTTTGAATTAAACAGGCCGGCGGGAAACTAACTGGGCCGAAATGATTTGAAAACGGCCCGAGCCAGCCCAGCAACGCATCCAGTGCGCGCGGGCCTGCTGACAGGGTGGGGTCCGCCTGTCAGCGGCTCATAACGCCCGAAGCGGTATGTTTCAAAGTGAGCCGTAGGATTAGAAGGGGATCGGACGGCGCTGGTGCGTCGTCTTCTCCGGCGAGAGTGCGCAGGGTCTGGCGGCGAGGGTAGGGGGTCGGAGAGCTTACGGCGGCTCCAGCTAGGGTTGGCAGTGTGCGCGGTGAAGGTGTAGACGACGGCGAAGCTCCAGGTACTGGCGGCGTCTCCTGGATCGGCTTCAATCGACGGCGAGCTTCCGCGGCGTCCGGCGGCAGTGAGGTGGCGATTGGGTGGCTACGGCGGTGAATGTCGATGGTGAAGTGGTTCAGGCGGTCGAGTGAGAAGAGGGGAAGGCGATGGTGTGCTTGGATTGACGGAGGGAGGTCTCCTTTTATAGGGACGCGAGGGTGCTGCGGGGCCGTGAAGAAGTCGACCATGGCGCGGCTTCTCCGGTGAGCGGTCGAGCTAGGCGAGGTGGTGGCAGTGTTCTACGGCTCCTGGCGATGCTATTGGCGGCGACAGCGGGGTCGGGCGGTGGCTAGGTTGGTCGCATTGCTTCCATGTCCGTCGCGGCCGCGGCGGACCAGGGTTGGCTTCTCCGGCGACGGCGGGTACGGGTCGTGGTCGAGGGCATGTCTGGTGGCTGCATACGTGTGCGGCGGTGCTCAACTCTTGGCGAGGTGGTCCAGGGCGTGCTCGAGGTGGCCAGGCAGCGCATGTCCAGGGCGCGTCTGCGGCGCTTGCTCGCGACGTCCTCGGCAGGGCGTGGCCACCACTGGGCGCGTGTGTTCCGGCGGCTGTCGAGCTCCTCCTCGACCAGGGCTTGCTCTAGCATGTCCAGTAGGGTGCGGTGGCGTTGTTTGGCAGGGTGGCCAGGGTTGGGGAGCAAGGGGAGAGGAGGTGGTGCGGCATGGCCGGCATGTGGCCGGCATGGCCATGCCATGCTTGTTCTCTCTCCCTCCCTAGGGTTCCTATGCTGGGGTTTGTGAGATAGGGAACCAGGGAACCATTTGGTGCAAGTTGGGGTAGGTTAGTTAGGGTAGAATCACTATTTGCAATAGTGTGCAAATAGTGCCATATTTTGGAAATTACAAAACATCAAAATTTGGAAAAGTTCAAAAGGTGAAAGTTTGTGATATGTGAGTGTTGGTATTAGTTGTAAGTGACCAGAGGTGAATTGAGGTGGTGGTGGAAAAATTAGAATTCAAAAAATTTGGCCAAAATGGCTAAGTGAAGATTGTTGCACTTGTTATAATGTTGCAACTTTGGATGAGCATAGCTATGGATCAAAGATGAATTTGGCAGGGTGATCTTCATCAAAGTTGTTCACCTTGATGTTGACTTTGAAATGGTGCAAAGAGTTAGCAAGAATTGGTTTGGGAAAATTGAATTGCAGGGGCTCAAAGTGGTGATCAGACTATAATTGTCAAAATTGACCATCATCACATGTGAGTGGGAAATGTGTTTGAAATTCATTTGAATTGTGCAACCCTGGTTCCAAAAGTTGTAATAAGTGTTTAATAACATTATTCAACTAATGGTGAAGACCAAATAGGTCTAGGGTCAAAATTTATAAAAATACCATAGGGCATATGTGAGGGTTTTTAGGGTTTTTCAATTATGGGAATTTCTTCCTCTTTGATTTATTTGGTTTGTGATCTTCCTATGATCACTCTAGGGTTTTAGAGCATATCAAATACAAGTAGTAACAATCATCATGGCATATCACTCAAATGCACAAGTCCTATGCATGGTACTATATGCAAAAGAAAAGTTTTTGTTGGTTTGAAAATTTGGTTTCTGGATTTCTCTAACTTTCTTTTTATTGAAATTTGGGGTGTTACAGCAAGCATGTGACTGACTCACAAGGGATGTCATATCACGGTACGAGTAAAGAGTACTTACTGGTAACGAGGTTGAACTAGGTATAGAGATACTGGTGATCAAACTTTGGATAAGTAAAATATCGCGAGGCAAAGGGAATCGGTATCGTATGTAAATGGTTCATTCGATCACGAAGTCATCTTTTAATATGTGGGAGCCATTATGGATCTCTAGGTCCTGCTATTGGTTATTGATCGGAGAAGTGTCTCCATCACGTCTGCATAGTTCACGAACCGTAGGATGACACACTTAAGGTTGGATGTTGTTTTAAGTAGATATGAAATATGGAATGGAGTTCGAATATTTTTCGGAGTCTCGGATGGGATCTAGGACATCACGAGGAGTTCCAGAATGGTCCGGAGAATAAGATTCATATATGGGAAGTCACATTCCAAGTTTGGGAGTGGTCCGATGAATTTATGGAAGGTTGTAGAATCATCCGGAATAATTCACTATGGCAGGTGGAGTCCCTGGGACTCCACCAGTCCTAGCCGACTCACAAGGTGGGAAGGTGGAGTCCATGGTGGACTCCACCACCTTGGCTGGCCACAATGCAAGGAAAGGGAGAAATTCCTTCTTGACTAGGTTTCGCAAATTTGATAAGTTTTGGAGTTGGACTCCAATGTGATTTTCGGGTAAACCCTAGGGATTTCCACCTATTTAAAGGGGAGGAAAGGGGAGGGGCTGGACACTACTTGGCCGCACCATGAAGGGCACCAAGGGCCGGCGCCCTAGCCCGCTCCCTCTAAACCCTAGCGACTCCCTCCTCCTCATATCTCCCGCACGGCTTACAGAGAAGCCCTGCCAGAGTTCTCCACCACCACCGTCACCACACCGTCGTGCTGGCGGGATTCCAAGAAGGATCTACTACATCCACTGCCCGCTATAATAGGGAGATACTGAATAACCATTTCAACAACTAAATACGAATAAGAAACATCCACTGAGATAAAACAGTCACTCAAAAGAACACGAGCAACACCGAATCTTTCTCCATAGCAGTGTCATTTTCGCTCTGAACAATAGACTGAGAATCCAATTTAACTTGCTCCATGAGAGCACATGTTTCAACTCGTTTCTAAGGAAAAACGCATGAAACAAAGACCCTGGCAGTGCCACCAACACACAACCAAAGCACCAAAGTTCCTTGTTCAATCATAACAACATTGAAGTAGAAATCAGACATGAAACTGTGCTAATTGAGGGTCGTAATACACATAGTGTCGCAAGTATGCCTCATGAAACATGTTCACACAGATCAAACTAAAATTTCTAGTGGTATGCCCGCTGGTGAAAATTACAAGTTACAACCAAATTAAAAGCTGACTAGAGCATAGACGAAACAAAAAAAAAACCTAAGGAAGAGACCCAGAATAACATTTTAAAATTCTTAGGAGTTACTACTAATTTATTTTGACACCTGAGTTGCTACTAAATAGCACAATGATCAGCAGAACCAAAAAAAAAAGTCTATCGAAAAGTCCAGAATAGCATTTGATCACATGAAAATGCTTAGGACTTACGACTAAATTGTGCACTTAACAACAGAGGTCAAACTAACAACCTATGGAAGACACCCAGAATAATGTTCCAACAATCAAAAATGTCTTTGCTCAAAGAACATGACCAAGAGGGAATCTGTCATATCAGCAATGCATTTCGTGTATCTTAACCATGCAAAAACAAAAGTAAATTTGGCAAGGAGGGAGGAACAGAAATAAAATTCTAATATCATAGATCAGTATGAACTCCCCAGTACAGAACATTTGCAAGATGTTCTAGACATTATAATAAGAAAGCACCATATGATGACAGCGAATGTGCTACATTCTGAACAACAAAGATCAAACTACTGAATATGAGAGATACTGAATAACTAATTCAACAACTAAATATGGATAACTTTAACATCTAATGAAATGCCACTGAGATAAAAGCATTCACTCAAAAGAACATGAGCAACACCGAATCTTTCCATAGTATGCCATTTTCGCTCTAAACAGTAGACTGAAAATCAAATTTAACTCACTGCATGAGAACACATATTTCAACTCGTTTCTAACGAAAAACACATGAAACAAAGATCGTGGCTGTGCCACCAAAACACAAACAAAGCACCAAAGTTCTTTCTTCAATCATAACAGCATCTCCGCCGGTAGCTCCCAAATAGGCGCCGGCAAGGGCGCCGACACCTTCGTTTGGGGAATGCCGGCACTGCATCCTCTATTTGGGGGAGCTGTTCCCACACCGGCACTCCCAAACAGGCGGCCTCGATATAAGTTTTTTTACACAAACTACATATTATGCTTAAAGTTTCATTTTAATGTCATTTAGGATCGAGGAATGAATAATATTTTCGGGCAAATCCGAGTAAAACATTATTCACTCCTCAACCGCTGATGACATATGAAACCTGCTTCACCTCTAGCCTACTACCTCTACTAGCCACTTGGCTCTATGGAGGTGGATGATCGCCCACAGCTCTCTCCGGTGGTCTCTCCCATGCTCTCTACGGTGATCCTCCGTCGATGATCCCCTGCTCTCTCCGCTACGAACGTCAAGTAGGCGGCTCTATCCGCGGCCACCCCCTAATGATGCAGTTGCCGCTCCAGGTCCTCCCACCGACGACGGTGATCCAACTCCTGCCTCTGTAGGCGGAGCTGCAGCTCCGCCGAAAGTCACCGCTCGCAGACTTCCTCCTGAATCTGCGTCTCCTCCTGCTGCAACCGCCACAGTGCAAGCTCCTCCCACCCCCTCTGATGGTGCACCTCCCACCGGTGCTGGGTCAGCTCCTGCCGCCGCCGCACCTCCAGGAACTCCAGCTGCTCCGCCTACTCCGCCTCCTCCCGCTGTCGCCGCTCCGCCTCCTCTCGCTGCCGCGCCACCTCCTATTGCGCCACCCGCCGTCGTCGTGCCTCCTCGGTCACCCGCAGCCGCCGCTCCGCCTCCTCCCATGAATCCCACATTGTGCTATTTTCTAGGGTTTTTGCAGCAATGGCGGGGTAGGAGGGATAATATAGACCGCCGTCGAGGCGGGAAACCTCCCGCGCGGTGTCGCGGCGGGAGAATTTTCCGCGCAGCATCGTGGTGGGAGCGTCGTGGCGGTAAAATATCCCGCGCAGCGCCCTGGCATCACTGACAGGCGACTCCCACGCCCAAAAAATTCAGCCTCATGAGGCGCCGGCACGCCCGATTCGCGCCCTTGGCGAAGGGGCCGGCACGGGGTTGCCGGCTATTCTATTGGGCTCCAAAATTGGCCGGCGTCGTATGGGGCACGCCGGTGCGAGCCCATTTTCGCTCCCGGCCCCCAAATTGCTATCGCGGGCGCCGGTGGAGATGCTCTGAGTACCGTAATACATTTTTTTTCGATAAAGAGTACCGTAATACATGCAGCGTCAGAAGTATGCCCAATGAAAAATGTTCATAGATCAAACTAAAAGTTCTAGTAGTATGCCCAAGGATTACGAGTAGAAGAGTCGACCCGAGTCGTCAGGGTACCGACTCATGGACTAGTCTAATGCCCTCTGGTGGAAACGTGAGCGGCGTCCGAGGCAACTGGCGTGCTGGTCCTATGCGAGGAACGGCGGTCACTCATCACGACAGCGAATCGTCTGCGCAGACCAAAACTCGACGCATATTTGAGCCGAATGGATGATTACTAGGCTTCACGGCGCTGAGGCTGGGTTCAGACGCATATTTCGACCACGCGGTCGAAAACGTCTGGTTGGAGATGCCCTTAGGAGATGATCTGCTGGTGCCCTTAGAGCATCTCCAGCCGCGTCCCCCAAACGACGCCGGATCGAGTGTTTGGGGGACGCGTTTTCTTCGTGTCGCGTTTGGGGGACGTCACTCGCTAGCCGCATCCCCCAAACGTGGTCCCTAAACATAAATTTAAATAGTTCATATTCAAAAGAGATCGTTTCCGCCGAAGTCGTCGCGATCGAAGTAGCCGCGATCAAAGTACTGGACGCGCGATCATATTACAGACCGGTGGTGCAAGCTAAACATAAATTAGAAGAAAGGGTTCGGCGACACCAATAGCGCATCCTGAGTCCATGTAGACCCGTCGAGCATGACGAACTCGTCTGCCTTGTCTGCCTGCCCCATCGCCGAAGCTGATGCATCCCAATGCCGCCGACGCATGTGTACTAGCAAACGATGTCGCTGACACGCCTGCTGGTGCCGGCTCTGCCTCCGGGGGTGGGGGCCACTGCCTTGGCCACCGCTATTTTGTATTTGATGGATCATGCCTTTGTAGAAGGTGTGCGCCACCAGCATCCGGGGAGACATTCTAGTTGTCGACGCGGTCAGCAGGGACATGTTCTCCTTGCATTTTTTAGCAGTGTCACCCACCTTTCGTCAGTCTTTTTGTCGTGGAGAGAAGGGTCGAGGAAACCTCGGCGAGGCACTATGTGATCGGCGCCTGCGTCTTCTCGGTCGCTGCTGCGTCGTCCAAGGGGGCCTTGGTAGCCTTGTTGCCGATAGGGCTCCCTGCCGATGTTGCGAGTAGCGCATCCAGATCAATGACATCTTTCTCCTTCGACGAGGAAATACATGTCAACCACCATTTCTCGTTCATTTTGAGCTTGCTATAGCAATGCAGCAGCACGAAAGACCTATGCCCTTCCGAATTCTTCCGGTACATCGCCATGGCGAAGTTGAAGCAAGCAAAGGAAGTGCAATGAACTATCAGATCATGATTAAACGAGGCGCTAAACTTTTGGTAGGAAGAGGCGTACTGTATCGCCGACGCTCGTGCCACTGTCGCCTCTGTTCTCGAGTTCGCTATGGTACCCATGGAACATGTTCACCGGCGCCTGGATGATGGCCCAACGCGTCGACATTGCCTTTTAGCTCCTCTTCATTGTCATCGTGAAGTACTCCTTGTTGACTAGCTTGCGCTCAACGAACTCTGCCTTGATTCCCGCCCATTACTTCCCATACTTTTGGTTGGCACCGATGACCGAGTCATGGCGCACCGTCGCCCACGACTCGCAGAGGCATTCATCCTCCAGAACCTTCCACTTAGGGCCTCGTGTGCCCGAGACCTCCTTCTTCTTTCTCTTCTTCCTCACGCCGGCCACGTCAACTTCCACGAGATCCTCTGCATCCTCCGCGGCATCCTCGTCCTCGTCCTCCTCTTCGTCGCCGCCCTCTTCCGCATCGTCATCGTGGTCCTCCACCCCCTCGTCCTCCTCCTCCCCCCCCGAATGAACCACCGACACCTTCGAATTTGAGCGGACCCCTGCGGCCAGTGAATGGGGCGCCGTCCGCACCGGGGCCTGGCACTGGGGCGCTGGGTCGTACGCCGGGGAGTAAAACACGGTGTTGGGGTTGAAGCCACCATGAGGCCGAGCATCCTCGTACCGCGGCGACAAGTTCGGGGTCATGCACCCGGAAGTGGCAGAAGGGCCCTTGTTGAAGAAACCGGGCGTCGATGGGGACAACGCTCCTGAAATGTATGCGATGGCCGATGTACTCCATGGGCTTGCGGTGGAAGCAGCGAGACACGCAGACAACATGGCCTTGTGCTCCCGCCGCCCCCTTCGCTTCGCCGTTGACAGGTTGCACCGCAGGCAGTCTTGCTCCCACATTTCGTCGGTCCAGTCTTCCGGCTTCTTCCTCACCACCGGCACCTTCCGCGGCTTCACGAAGGGCGCCTTCGACCCTTTCGTCGCTACCATATTGCCCGGCGGCTTGGTGGCCGCTTTCCTAGCATTTTTTTGGGGCATGTCGGCGGCGCCATGGATGGGAAGAGTAGCGGCAGCGGGAGAGCAGAAATGTGCGGCTAGAGGGCTGGTTGTGGCGGGAGAGGCGCGATGTGGTGGGAGGGGGTGGAATTTTTTATGTGTCGATGACGTGTCGGTCTCGCCACTCCCGGCCTCGCTTCTCATTGTGTCCGGCGCGCCCGGAGCGTCCCCTGTGGACCGGGGACGGATTCGAGACGCCGAACACCATATTGTGCCGCGCCGAACGGAAAAAAGTTTTAGAGCGCACGGCTGAGAACGAAAAATTGTGCGGCCCGCCCCAAATATCTTTGGGGGGCGCGGTAGGAGATGCTCACAGGAGCTTTCAGGTGGGCAGACCATGCTGTGGTGGACTCGTGAAACTGCACTTCGGTGGCTGGCGACCGTGCGATCTGAAACGGGCGGTGCTTCATGCAACACCAACGTTGCTCGCCTGTTTCTCGTGTCCTCATCCGTCATCGCGTCACTGAGTGAATGCAGTACTAGCTGCCACTTACCTTTTCGGACCTCCACGCTAGCTATCTGCCGTTCACAAACCAGACAAAAGCAGCCTCCGTCTATCCCATCGCCTAGATCTCGCCGGAATACTCACACGGAGCTGCTCGCCGGAGAGACGCCCTCTTCCCCCACGCCGGTGAGCAAAACACCTTCTCTTGTATCTGCGCCGGCCGGAGTTCTCTCTGCTTGTGCCGATACCATCGACAAATACTGTATTTTCCATTTCTCCAACATCCACCATCTTCGTGGGTATAATACTAACGCGTGTTGTTTGGTTTTAGCTGACATGACCGACAGAGCACCGGCGATGATGATGCCCGCCGCGACCGAGCTGGATGACCTGCCCGAGGAGATCATCGTCGACAGGATACTCGTTCTGCTGCCCGCCAAGGACGTCGGCCGCTGCCGCGCCGTCCGGCCGTCGTGGCGCAGCGCCACCTCCACGCCCGCCAGCCATCCCTCCCCATCGTCGAGCGAGAACGCATGACGGGCCTCTTCCACGACACCGTCGGCGGAGCATACTACCAGCCATTCTGGCCAAATCGCGAGACTGGTCAGTATGTCCATGCCGCCAGCGACGGCTTCATTGTGGTGCGCGTGTTGTGCCGGTTCTACATCAGCAACCCAACCATCCGCCAGCTTGCTCCCCTGCCGCAGCCTGAATTTAAGCCAACCAACACCATACTAGGCCTCTACCGGCATGATGCAACCGGAGAGTACAGGGTGCTCTGGTCCTCGGTGCTGGACTGGAGAAAGCAGGACCAAAAGAAACTGCATGTCATCGCAATAGGACACAGCCAGCCCAGGAACATCGCAGCTAGAATGTCGACAGCGCCAGCGTCGCCTTCACAAGAACAAGCCTTGCTCGAGAAGCTGCCACGAGACCCTTACTCCGCATATAATCCGCCGGTCCACCACCGCGGCAGCCTGCACTGGATGTCCAACTGCCGTGCCGAGATTGTCGTTTTCGACACGGCCACCGAGTTGTTCCGATGTATGCGCGGATGCGGTGCCACCGATTCGGACTCTTCGCAGAAGTTGTTCGACGTGCATGGGAATCTTGGTTTGTGTAGCCGGGACAACCGCTTCACCTATATGGATGTTTGGGCGATGGAGGACTATGAGGCGGAAATCTGGGAGTTCAAGTACCGGATTGCCACGTCATCAATAGAGGTGTCACGGTCTCTTGATTTAGCTTCTCTCAAAAAGGAAATGATGACAGTTATCACTGGTTTCGCTACCCTCAACGAACGTGAGTTGCTGATCGGCTTTAGCGATGAACACGTGCTGCGCTGCAACATTGATGGCAAGTTATTAGGAAGCGCCAACATTGGAAGGAGACAATATAATATGGAGCTTACTCAGCATCGCCTCAAAGAGAGCATTATTCCGATTCCGTCGAGCGAGATGCAAGAAGAAAGATAAGGAGTTTCCATTATCCACAGAGAATGTATGGAAGGTCCAAGACTCCTGGTTTCTTTTCTCATCGGAACTTCTATTTATCTATCTTATGTGAGGCGTGCGTTTTGTTCTTAGCTTTTCCTATTTGCTAGTAATGCTACTAGAACAGGGTTATTCGGATGGTCGCGGTAGCACTTTATGCTATCATCTTGTGGTGCTTATTATGATGCCTTGAACATTATGTTTTATTGTTTTAGAGATATAAACATGCAATATCAGTCCTATTATTACTTTCTAATGTTCCTGCCCAACCACAAGTTTACCTTCAGTTTCTGTTGTTATGAACCACGAGTGGTAGTAATGGTGTTCACTATGGTTTCCCCACACCATTGTTGAATACCCGTAGTGCCACTCGTGTCTTTAAAAACTGGATTTGTTTCTCTTACTATATTTTAAATTACCAGATTAGGTCTGATGGCAGTGGAGACTATGACGCTAGCTCAGTTTTCATTTGCAAGTTTTCACGGGTTATACTCAACCCATTTCTGAACACCCCTCAGTGGCATTTCTGCTATTTGAATGTGGTACTTCCTAAAACAATGACATGCCATCCACCATATTTTGGTGAAAAAATAGTGTACGAACACAAGGTGTCAAGAAAACATGGAAGATTCAAATCTTTAGTCATCATTCTATTTGGCTAAATACTTCTTTCAGAGAGGGATACTCTATGCTCTTGTAAACTAATGCACATATATTTTAAGATTATCACAGTTTTGTTGTGTAAATGTTTTTTTTTCCAGTTCATGTCTTGCACAGGCTAATAGTTTGATCTTCACAGTGGGGATCCTGTTCTTTTCCACTAGTAGGTTTGTGTGAATCTTATTTACCTTGTGTAGCTGTTTGTATTCGGTTGACTCAATTAGCACCCCTTTGTGTCTGACTGTTACTTTAGTAACGACCATGTTAAAAAATTGCCAAGTAATTTCCGTGGTTTTTGTTTCTCTTTGTTCTTTGTGTCCGAGAATTGTTGTGTGCTGGTTTCTTGGGTTCAGTTAAATATGGTGTGTGCTAGTTCCTGGTTCATCTCTGTCTAGACAAAAGATTTGTAGCTTTCATGGTTACAATGTGGCTGATTTAAGAAGAACCTTTTTTTGTCTTCATGTGGCTCATGTCCGTGACCACATGGAAAACCCTGCCATCTTAGTGATATTTTCCTGGGTAGAAAGTTAATAATTTTTCCTTATCTTTTCCATGTGGATCAAGCCATCACATTGAAATCCAAAAACTTCCCAACTATTCTATGTTTCTCTGGGCTTTCAATTATGGCCAGGCTTCACGAAATATACTGTGGCGGCAGTTTAGCTTCGAAGTTTCTTTTCGGAAAATAGACTGTTGCAGCAGTGTAGGATGGTGTATTCTCCATTGTTTCTGCAAGGCAAACTGCATGGTCTGCAGTCTTTTCTACTCAAGCACACTACTTGACTGAACTAGTAGCACTGAAATCTCTTAGTGTTGTGCAAGTAACTGATACTGGTAGAATTCCTATATATCATCTTTCTTTTTCCAAAAAGAAATGCTGATATGAAGTGGAGTTGCATTATTCGGTGTTCTTAGTTTGTTTAGTTGACAAGGTGTTCGAAGTAAGCAAAGATAAGACTGAATATTGGTTACCTGCCTGAATGCTGGTTATGGTGAGTCATTCCATTGGACAGAAGTTGTGGTTTCATGTGTCCTGTGAACTGTACTTAAAATATCCCATAAAAATAGATGAGTGTAAAGCAACAAAAAAAATTATGGGAAATGTGGGTAATGATTGTTCTAAGAAAGTAATGATTCTCCTTAAAGGAAATATATATGGAGGCAGCGTCTTGACATCTGAACTAGAATTATGGTGCTTTTCGGGTATAATTATTGTACTTTTGCAGTATCTCTATTGACCTGTTGAGCTCGTTGTTCAGATTTTCGGGCTGTTTTCCCTAATTCTGTAATGCCATGTAAGAACTTCCTTCTCATAGTTGTCAAAAAATGGTTTGCTTGCGAAATGGTATCCAACTTTGAACATTCTTAAAAATACTATATTTGCACAAAATCTGAGATGTACCCTAAATCGGTAGATATGCTCCAAAGAATGGCCCTTAAATGAGAAATTACTTTTAAAAAGTATTCTTTGCTTCTCCATGTTTATTTACAAATATTACCTTAACACTAGAAGAGAGATGTGGCCGGTTGCATACGTGTTGTAACTTGTACGCTATCATCTCTGATGGTCCCATCTCGGCCAATGGATTTGCTAACTGGATCATCAGAACCATCAATGCTATATGCAACCTCTTCAGTTTTTTCTTGACCTGGCCATCGTTTTCAATCGTTAGAATTTGCATAGGTAGATTGAAGATAACTCACAACAACTTGTATGTTTTCATGGCAGCACTTGCTCTTGGCCTTCGCATTCTACGGTCTTCTGCTATCATAATTTGGTGTTCATTACGATGCCTTGATCACTATTGTTTAATGTCGTGGACTATGGACTATCTATGCTATTATAGCTTTTCTACTGCTTGTGCCCAGCATTTACTTTCAGTGTGCTGTTTTTTTGCGGTTACGAAGCATGAACGGCATTGTTAAGACGACATATTCAGTCTTGTTAATACTCTTTGAGTGCATGCTTTTGACGCCAGATATGGCATTTTGATTTGTGGTAATTGTTGGTTTGGATCTTTCTTTCCATAATCTGATAGGTCATCTTTGCTGATCAGTATGTTATACCATCTAGCTGTTCCTGCTCGTTTGTGTTGAGATTTTTTTGTCAAGCAGTGTGCTAGTGCATTGTCTGTGCCCATTTTTATCTGGGCATTTAATCATGGGCTGCTTTCGAAATGATTGTGGTGATATATCACAGTTCCTGATGGTGTTTGTCCATTGCTTCTTTCCATAAAAATTGAAAATCTGCAGTATTTTCTACTCAAGCACATTGATGGATTTACTGATACTACTGACAGAGTTGGTATCTTCCTACAAAACAGTACTTTTTAATATTATTTTTCTTTCTTTGTTGCCCTTTCACATGTTTCTGTATCCTCAAAGAAAATGTTGCTATGAACTGGTTGGGAGATTCTGTATTTACAATTTTTCTTGTCGATGAAAATGATTTATTTATAGCGTCTTATGGCATTACCATATTTTAGATGCGAGCAAGTTGGTAACCATGCTTTTAGACTTGCCTGAAACTTTGGTTGTCCATGGTTGGTTTGGAACAAATTTAGCATGCGTCGCATAGCTGTGTACGATTGGCACCCAATTAGCCTTCTGATGGTTACTTCATTAATTAGTCATTCTTGAAACGGCGCTCTGGCTTTTTCATCTTGGGTGTAAATGAACTTGTGCAATCTTGGATGTAAGATGCATTGTTTCACCTGAATGTTCTAAACTCATAGCTTGCTTCGACTTTAAATTAACGAAGTCATCAACCGGCTAGGAGTTACACCAGAAGTTACAAGACACTTGCGCAAAGCGCACAACGAAACCCAAAACAAAAGACAACACGGACAGCATCAAGCCGAAGCGTTAGCTTAATCTATGAAGAGGGAGCTTGTCTTCTGCAGCACCGGAGCAATCACGACCAAGTCCACACCAACAAACCTCCACCGCATCAAGACTGCAACCCACGGGAAACTCAACGACGAGCCGGCCACCTAGCAGAGCTTGAGGAACTAAAGGAGGGGGTCTTGCGGCGACACCTCCAAAAAAGTTGAATGGCGCAAGAATACGTCATCGTCGTCGGCAGAAACAAAGGTCCCGCAATTTTTTCACCCAGACCCGAGAGCCACCACCTGTGGAGCTCGGGCTAGGTCCAGACCAAGAACACACATCTTTCCCTAACATTGGGATAAGCACACCGGCAAGAGCTACGACCAGACGCCGCCCTAGCAAAGCCCCCCAAGGCGCTAGGAAGAGCATCAGCTACCGCAGCAAACCGTGTAAAAGCAACCAGGCCAACGCTGTGAGAGGACTGCAACACCAGCGAGAGGTCACATGGTAATCCACAAGCCACTACTAGAGAAGCATGCACAAAGTGAGAGCCCCAGGGAGAGTAGATTCAGACGGAGGGACAGAGTCCATCACTTCAAACAGGAGACATCATCGAGACGTCTTCAACAAGGGAGCAACACCCGCAGGTGACGCCGTCACCGGCACAGGCCACAACCATGTGCAGCTTTCGCTGAGGTCCAAACCCGATCAAAATTCCGGTCGCCATCGCGAGGACGTAGAGCAGACAAGTCAGCAATCGCTACTGCGCCCCCAACCAAAGCCGCACTATGAACTAGCACCAACTAGACTCGTCTGCAGGGTGAACGCAGACGCTGGCTGGCAATGCCCGGCCAGACCCAGATCTAGACGTCAATGACGCTAAATCGGCGGCAACCCAACTACCTCACCATCCCTAGGCGCACCTGCACTAGCACGATCAAACTGTTCGGAGGGAAAACCATACTACCGCCGCGGGAGCAGCAATAGTACTGGGCATGCTGCCAACCCGGCAAGCATGAGCTAGCCTAGGGACCCATCCCAGATACCAACAAGAACCTCGCCCCCAAGGGACGTCAAAACCGCCGGAGAGCCCCGAGAACCCTGGACTCCGACGGCAGCGAACGGCCAGGTCGCCGGATCCGAGCCCTCTGGACACAGATTAGGTCCGAGAGCAGACCAACATGGCTAGATCCAGTCGGGCCCTGGCAGGCCCAGATCTGGGCCCACAGGCCCAGATCCCTCCGCCACACGCCAACCCTAGGCGATCCAGCCGCCGACGGACCGAGCAGCGCCGTGCGCGAGCCCTCCACGCCGCAGCCGCCGACCACACGGCCGGAGCAGCGCCAGCCCAAGCGGGAACTGGTGCGCCTCACCGCGGCAAGGGCGAGACCCGCCCCGTCGGGCCCTTGGGGGGGGGGGGGGGGGTGAGGCGGAAGGGTGGGGGTAGAGGAGGGGGACACGGGGGCGCCCCGGTCACCCCTCGGGGGGAGCAACGGGAGCGGTTTTCGTTCTTTTTCCTCCTCTGTTGTCAAATTTTAGAAGACATGAATTTGGATGATCAATTAAGAAACGCTGCCAGGCGTCGTCACCATAATGGGAATTTTTGTGCAAACGCTAATATTTTCGCTTGTTAACCGGGGAATATTTTGAGATATTGTTCATGAAGGACTAGTTAAGGAATGAGTCAATTGGATTATTATCTTTCCTAGAGAGACAAACATGACGACATTTAATGAATATGTTGCAGAGTTAGTCACACCTCAACCGTATCAGCCTTAAGCTATGATCTACCAAGCATGGAAGTTGCTAAATAGAAATGATTATAGAGAGTGGATTTTGTAAAAGTATCTATTTTCGTCACCCAGAAAAATTAGAAGGATCTTCCTCATAATGGTTTTATGGAGTGTAATGTAAAGAAAAGTCAAACAGTCAAACCTCTTTGCTTCTTGCATTCTTCTCTCGAGTAGTATAAAGTGGAAGCGGCCCAGCTCGGCTCCTCCTCCTCACTTCATTCGCAGCAGGTTCTTGCCCGTCAGTCAGCGGCTATGGAGGAAGAGGGGAAGAGCGGCGCTGGCGGCACCAGGGTCTGTGTGACCGGCGGCGCCGGGTTCGTCGGTTCCTGGCTCGTCAGGAAGCTTCTGGAGGCAGGGTACACAGTCCACGCTACCCTGCGAAGCATCGGTACCCGCGGGGATTAGTTTACTCTGTAGCTCGTCCTGCGCGTTCGGTGGAGGAGTCTGATCCGGTTGGTGGCTGGCTGCAGGGGACGAGGGGAAAGCGGGTCTGCTGCAGCGGCTCGTCCCCGTCGGCGCGCCGCCCGACAGGCTGCTGCTGTTCCAGGCCGACCTCTACGACGCCGCCAGCTTCGCGCCAGCCATCGCCGGCTGCAAGTTCGTCTTCCTCGTCGCCACGCCGTCTGCGCACGAGGCCGCCGCCTCCAAGGTAACTGAAACTGAAACTCAAAACCCATGTTTAAAAAAAAAAAAAAATGAAACTCAAAACCACACGCTCCGATTTGTCATTTGTGGCATGGATAGATTCAATTAATCTGCAGTATAACCAGTTCATGATCTGGTCGCTGTCCGAGCATGCTCATCCTTGTGAGATTAATTTCTGGTATGTTCTGTTCTATAGGGAAATAGCATGGGGCTGTTCACAAATACATTTTCAGAACTCAGAGCCAGTACACAACTAGTACTACTCATGCTAAATTGCTGATCGGATTCAGTGTTACTGCCTTTTGTTGCCAGTACAAGACTGCGGCGGAAGCAGCCGTGGATGCGGTACAAGTGATCCTCCGGCTATGCGAGGAATCCAAGACGGTGAAGCGCGTAATCCACACCGCGTCGGTATCGGCTGCCTCGCCGCTCACAAAGTCCTCCAGCGCTGCCGCGACGGTGTACAGAGATTTCATTTCCGAATCCTGCTGGACTCCTCTCGACGTCGATTACCCTCTCCGTAACCCGCACTTCGATGTGAGTGGTCTCGTTCTTCAGATTGAACCATGGACACATGATCTGAACTTCAGAAGCAATATTTTGTCATCCGGCCAAGTGAAAGTACGTACTGTGTGATCACCTGCAGAAGTACATAGAGTCGAAGCTCGTGTCGGAGAAGGAGCTCCTAGGCTACAACGACGGCGAGATCCCGGCGTTCGAGGTGGTCACCCTGCCCTGCGGCCTCGTTGCGGGTGACACGGTTCTCAGCCACATCCCGGAGACAGTGGAGAGCGCGGTGGCGCCGGTGACTGGGCGCGACCCCTACTTCACGCTGCCGAGGATCCTGCAGAAGCTGCTGGGCTCGGTGCCGCTGGTGCATGTCGACGACGTCTGCGCGGCGCACATCTTCTGCATGGAGCAGCCTTCCCTCTCCGGCCGGTTCCTCTGCGCTGCCGCCTATCCAACAGTCCACGACATCCTGGACCACTACGGGAGCAAGTTTCCTCACCTGGACCTCCTCAAAGAGTAAGCCCTTCACCTGCAACTCCATCAACAACTGTGTGTTCTTTGTTATATATGGTACATAGTTTGCCACTCTCTCGATGGTTCGGGGTCGAGCATCTCATGAAATTCCATGATTTGTTTTGCTTCTGTCGATTGGTTGATTGACTGACTGAATTGGTGCCAGGACTGATGACGTACCTGTGAGGGTGCAATCGGAGAGAGACAAGCTGGGCGAGCTGGGTTTTAGGTACAAATACAAGATGGAGCAGATACTAGACGAAAGCATCAGCTGCGCGGTGAGGTTGGGCGCTCTGGATGCATCCAGGCTCAGCGTGCAGCAGAAGTGATGAACTCCGGCTGTGTGGAGTGCACAACAAGTGATCACAGTGATGTCCGGCACTTCACAGCCATACAAAGTAGTACATTTGTTAAGAGAAGGAAGCCGACACATAAATAAGTAAACAATGCATCGTTAGCAAACGATTGACAGCTTACTGTTTGGTTTTTTGCTATAGCAACTAGAGAAACTTGCAGTTGTGAATTACCGGTGCTATGTGCTCCCTTCTCTCCGATAGTTCATTTACATGCATGGAGAAAATTGCAGACTTGAGGTTGCTGACTTAGCAAAGACGTAGAGATTGATTTTGCTTTTCTCTGTTGTAGTACTCTTTTTTCTTTCTCTCGTTGAGGTTGGACAGCTGATGGCTCTTTTGATGCAATTCAGTTTTACATGGAGAAAGAAGAATGCAGAGTTCTTTCTTCAATCATATAGCATTGAAGTAGCAATCAAACACGAAACCGTGCTAACTAAATACCGTAATACATGCAGCGTACCAAGTATGCCCAATGAAAAATGTTCACACAGATCGAACTAAAATTTCTAGTAGTATGCCCGGTGAAACCTACAAGTTACAACCAAATTGCACGCTGACCAGCAGAGACAGAACAAAAAGGCTACGGAAGAGACCTAGAATAACATTTTAAAATTCTTGGGAGTCACTGCTAAGTTATTTTTTGACACCTGAGTTACTACTAAATTGCACACTGAACAGCCCAGAATAACATCTTAAAATTCTTAGAAGTTACTACTAAATTATTTTTTTGACACCTGAGTTGCTACTAAATTGCACACTGAACAACAGAAATCAAACAAACAACCTATGGAAAAGATCCAGAATAGTATTCAGCACAAGAAAATGGTTAGGACTCACGACTAAATTGCGCACTTAACAGCAGAGGTCAAACTAACAGCCTATGGAAGACACCCAGAATAACGTTCCAACAACTAAAAATGCCTTTGCTTAAATAACATGAAAAATCTCTCATATCAGCGATGCCTTTCGTGTATCTTAACCATGCAAAAAAAAAAGTAAATTTGGCCGGAAGGGAGGAACAGAAATGAAGTTGTAATATCATAGATCAGTATGTACTCCCCAGTACAGAACATTAACAAGATGTTCGAGACATGATAATAAGAAAGAACCATATGATGACAGCGAATGTGCTATTGCAACCATCCAAAATAAAATGTTCTAGTGGTAGCACTAATAAGTAAGAAGAGATCAATTATAAAAGGCATGCTCTCAATCCGAAGGCAAAGCAGTAGTCCTGAACATTCAGACATGCCCTGTGTAGAACGGAGACTCCTCATCTTCTTCTTGCATCCCATGATAAGGAATTGGAACAATGCTCTCTTGGAAGCGGTGCTGAGTAAGCGAAATCTGATATTGACATGTTCCAAGGTTCACAATTCCTAAGAACTTTCCATCAATATCGCAGCGCAGCACATGTTTTCCATTGAACTTGATCAGCAGCTCACGGTCGTTGAGCACAACCATATCATTGAACAATGTCACCGTTGAATCAAGCGGTGTTTTCTTTTTCCTTTTCTTTTTCAAAGAAGTTGTATAAAGTCGCCGTGATGAGTCCACCGTTGACAGGTCAATCCGGCACTTGAAAGCCCAGATCTCAGCCTCGTAATCCTGCATCACCCAGACATTTATAGTGATGAAATCGGGAGCCGAGCCGCCCCAAAAAGCAAGTGTCCCCTTCATGTCGAACAACTTCCTATTATAGCACAGCTGGCCGGGACTGCGCACCCACCGGAATGACTCAGCTTCTGTGTCAAACACAATAATGTCTCCGCCACCTTCCGTGATGTCACGGGCACCATAAGGACACCAGTGCAGGTTGCCACGGTGCTGAACTGGTGGCGGACAATGGCGCAAATCTGTCAGCCGATTCAGTAACTTCTGTTCAACAGAAGGCAACGAGACTGCTGGCATTGTGACTTTGATATGCCTTGACTCGTCAGATCCCACTGTGAGGTTGTGTAAGCTGTATTTAGGATAGTTCTGTGAGACCAAGAGCACCCTGTAATCCTTAGTTGGATGGTGCCGGTAGAAACCAATTACAATGTTCACAAAGCCTTGGCCATAGACAAGCAGGGGTAAGAGAGCATGCCTGCGGATGACAGGATTGCAGATGTATAATCGGGGTCCATAGTTGACGATGAGGAGGCCATCACAACTAGCGAATAAGGCATTATAACGGGTTTTGGAGCCCGGGAGGAAGGGCCAGAGCTGTTGACCAGATGCGCCAGCACCAGTGTAGACTGCGTAACTGGAAGGCTTCCGTTGTCCGTCTATGATGGGGAGCAATGGCTGGCGGCGGCGGTGTTCGAGCATGAATTGAGGCGTGGAGGTGGCATGGTGCCACGAGGTGTTGACAGCACGGTAGCGGCCGACGTCCTTGGACAGCAACCGGATGAGTATCTGATCGACGATGATCTCCTCAGGCAGGTCCTCAAACTGGGTCGCACGTCTCCTGTCCGACATGGTGCTCCGTCGAGTGCGGCCAACTGAAAAGAGGTGGCAAGATTTAGTACCCTTGAGGGCTAGCACCCCTGCAGGCCAGCTTAAACTAAGAAGACAAACAAGTACAGATGGTTTACCCTCGGAGACAGGACGCGCGGAGCGACGGCGGCGAGCTATGGCGGCATCTAGAGCTTGTTGGGTTCCGTCGCCTCTGGACACGAATGCAAGGGGGATTTTGAGCGCGAAAGGTAGATGGAGAAAACGCTAGGGGGTTCGAGCGACGGCGGCGATCTATGGCAGCATCTCGAGCTTGTTGCGAATGCAAGGGAGATTGAGCGCCAATGGCAGATGGAAAAATAAAAAAAGGCACCGGACAAGTGGGAGGTGGCCGGTTTCTCACCGGCGGCCTGGAGAAGTTTGAGGCTGAGTGAGGCGACGGTGGCTGGCCTCAAACCGAGCTCGATCTGGAAACCATTCCGCGAGGCGCCGAGGTGAAGGACATCGATCTGGACTTCAGGAATCAGGAGGCGAGCTAGATTGATCCCGTTGGGGAATGGGGGCGAAAATTAGGGCTCGCGGGGTCCCTGTAGGATGGAGGAGATCCACCCGGTCGCCCGGGACTCGTTTCCTCGCGGCATCTCGAGGGGCGCCATGCTCAAATTGTCCGCGGACGTCCCTTTGCCTTTGCATCCCGTGTTTGCATCGCCTGGCAGACACGAAAATAACCGCGAGGCACGAATTATCCGTTTGTGTCAGGGGCCACCCAGCATTCGGACGCATTTTAGACATCCCACTGATTTGTTTTCCTGCTCCTTCTTTTCTTTTTATTGAAGAAATCTCAATTTGTATGAATGAGCAAGTTCAAACGCGAAAACAACTAGTACTGATCACTCGAATCGAACTAGTACGGCCACCAGGTCCAACGAGGCGCTCCTGCGCCTCGTCTACGAGTACGAGGCCGGAGGCCGCAACTCGGCGGCGCAGATCAATGTCGATCGCATGCCGGTGTTGAATCGGCCGTCGTCGTTCACGAGCACGAGGCCGACCGGAGTGGCAACTCGCATCGCCGCCATCCTCGCTCTTCAAGCCGCCGGGATTCGACCGGCGGATCCCTCGACAACAGGTTTTTTTGCCCCGTCCCCAGTAGGGTTTCCGACGGCGAGGGCGGCCCCAATGGTGTCAACCTACGCTAGGAGTAGTATCTATGAAGACCCATAAAGGTAGCCAGATCCATGACGACAAGTTAGGAGTAGGTGGATCCTTGACGTGCACATCAATGTAATATTCCGTAGTTAGGAAACTTGTATTTCGAGTAGGACTCTCCGTAGAAACCCTAAATTTGTGCGCCTTTATAAGCCGGATCCCGGAGCCCTAGAGGCACAACCACAACTCACTGTAAAAACGCGAAAGCGCCCACATAATTACGGACAACCAGCAGTAGGTCATGCCTCTGTGCAACGTGATCCGAAGCTGGATAAAATGCGTACCACCGTCCCGATAGCTCTCGCTCTTTGGCCCCATTTCCCCCCTTCCGTGAGGATACCTCCTTCAAGGTATTATCAAGTAGGCAACGACATCATCTGTTGATGACTTGCTTTTACTTTTGTCGTTGCTATTTTGACTTGTATGTTTTGCAGAAGCAATCCCAAGATCACGAAGAAGTCGTCCGTGGCGAGGGATGCAACGATGGCCAAAGAAGCAGCTCTAACTACGGAGGCATCAACGGCCAAGGAAGCAGAGGTGGTCAAGGAAGCAAAACAGCCAAGGAGATGGCAATTGCCAAGGAACGGCGGTCGAAGGTGTGAATTTTAAGAGATCACGTCCCAAAATAATTCTCTGGCTCATAACCATGAGATGCTTTGATGAAACTAAAAGAAAGCCTGAAAGAGAGCTTAATACCATCAAGGCGAAAAAAATCAGAAAGTCGACAGTTTTTTAGGGGTGTTATTATCAGTGTTTTTGGTGAGAATATTTTTGACTTATATTTATCCATCACTACAAGGATATGTGGGATGCACTCGCTAAGTTTGGGATCTCGAACGCGGGTAGTGAATTATATGTCATGGAGGATCATTCCCACAACCGACGGGTCGTGAATTATGTCATAGAGGAACTACTAAATAGGTCGCCATATTAGACAAATTTCCAACACAAAAATGTCCCAAGAAATCTCTGGCCGTGTGGGACATGGTCTGCAGACCGTAAGATAAAGGTGTTCTTAGCATTGTTAATTTTAGCAAATAGTGTGATACTCTTTTGCTTAAGCAACTTGACTAACTTTATAACAAATCAGAAGTGTCGTCGGTTTAGTTGATATGGTACTCTTATTTATACATCTACGTACCAATCCTCGTGCTACGAGAGCATCTCCAGCCGTCTCCCCGACGAGACCCTCAGGACGTCTTTTTTCATCCGGATGGACGAAAAAAGCCCAATCGCGGCCCCGGCTCCTCGTTTTCATTCGAATTAGGCCTTTCATCCGTCCGGAGAGCCCAGACCAACCCCCCCCCCCCCCCCCCCCGGGTGCGCTCGGGGACTCCGGACGAGATAAAAGTGGGGACGTGCCCGCACTGTCGGCGAGAGAACAGACGAACCCCACTACTTTGTCGACGCAAATCCCTCCCCTCCCGTTGCTCTGTCGCCGCCGGCACCACCCCTCGCCAATCCGCCGGCCGGTTTCCTCAACTCCGCCGTTCCTCCACCCAGCACCCTATATTCCGCCGCTCGTCGTGCCCTCTGCCTATTTTCCGCCGCCGGGCAGCTCCCTCGCGTCGCTCCTTGTCGACACACCCGGCAGGTGTTCGTCCAATTGTCTGGCCAGACATGGACTCCGACGAGTAGGAGGAGCAGATGTTCGCCGAGCTTCTTGAAGAAGAAACGGCAGCCGTCGCCCAAGATGAGGAGCACCTGCTGATCCTAGCTTGCCTGTCCGGCTTGTACACCGAGTCGGCCATTGTTCGTCGTGGTGGGTTGGCACCAGGTCGCCGGAAGTGCAAGCCGAGGCAGCGAATGGAGGGTTACTGCATGCTCTACGCCGACTACTTCGCCGACGATCCATTGCACGGTGAGGCTGTTTTTAGGCTTCGTTTCAGGATGAGCCGGAAGCTCTTCTTGGAAATTTCGTATGCCCTTCGAGAGTACGACTCCTATTTCAGATGCAAGTTGGATTGCACCGACATGGAAGGTTTTTCCGCCCTCCAAAAGTGCACGGTGGCTATGTGGATGCTGGCATATGGAGCTCCTGGTGATTCTACCGATGACTATCTTCGGATGGCGGAGTCCACCGCCCTTGATTGTTTCTACCGGTTCTGCAGGGCGGTGATAGCAGTGTTCGGGGACATCTACTTGATATCACCGACTGTCGAAGACACTGCTAAGATCCTCGCTGTCAATGAAGCTCGAGGATTTTCAGGGATGCTTGGAAGCATTGACTGCATGCATTGAAAATGGAAGAACTGTCCGTTTGCCTGGCAGATAATGTACAAGGGTCACAAAAAAGGCTGCACTGTGATACTTGAGGCAGTGGCTACCTATGATCTCTGGATTTAGCACTCCTTCTTAGGTATGTGATACGTCTCCGACGTATCGATAATTTCTTATGTTCCATGCCACATTATTGATAATATCTACATGTTTTATGCACACTTTATGTCATATTCGTGCATTTTCTGGAACTAACCTATTAACAAGATGCCGAAGTGCCAGTTGCTGTTTTCTGCTGTTTTTGGTTTCAGAAATCTTAGTAAAGAAATATTCTCGGAATTGGACGAAATCAACGCCCAGGTTCCTATTTTGCCCGGAAGCATCCAGAACACACGAGAACCGCCAGAGAGGGGGCACAGGCCCACCAAACCATAGGCCGGTGCGGCCTAGGGGTGGCCCGCGCCTCCCTATAGTGTCGGCGCCCCTTCGACCTTCTGACGCCGCCTCTTCGCCTATATAAAGCCCCTGGACCTAAAACCTCGAGACGAAAAAGCCACGGTACGAGAAACCTTCCAGAGCCGCCGCCATCGCGAAGCCAAGATCTGGGGGACAGGAGTCTCTGTTCCGGCACGCCGCCGGGACGGGGAAGTGCCCACGGAAGGCTCCTCCATCAACACCACCGCCATCTTCATCACCGCTGCTGTCTCCCATGAGGAGGGAGTAGTTCTCCATCGAGGCTCGGGGCTGTACCGGTAGCTATGTGGTTCATCTCTCTCCTATGTACTTCAATACAATAATCTCATGAGCTGCCTTACATGATTGAGATTCATATGATGATGCTTGTAATCTAGATGTCGTTATGCTAGTCAAGTGAATTTTACTTATGTGATCTCCGGAGACTCCTTGTCCCACGTGTGTAAAGGTGACAGTGTATGCACCGTGTGGGTCTCTTAGGCTATATTTCACAGAATACTTATTCACTGTTATGAATGGCATAGTGAAGTGCTTATTTATATCTCTTTATGATTGCAATGAGTTTTGTATCACAATTTATCTATGTGCTACTCTAGTGATGTTATTAAAGTAGTTTTATTCCTCCTGCACGGTGTAATGGTGACAGTGTGTGCATCCGTGTTAGTACTTGGCGTAGACTATGATTATGATCTCTTGTAGATTATGAAGTTAACTATTGCTATGATAGTATTGATATTATCTATGCCTCCTTTCTTAGCATGAAGGTGACAGTGTGCATGCTATGTTAGTACTTGGTTTAGTCGTATTGATCTTTCATGCACTCTAAGGTTATTTAAATATGAACATTGAATTGTGGAGCTTGTTAACTTCGGCATTGAGGGTTCATGTAATCCTACGCAATGTGTTCATCATCCAAGAAGAGTGTAGAGTATGCATTTATCTATTCTGTTATGTGATCAAAGTTGAGAGTGTCCACTAGTGAAAGTCTAATCCCTAGGCCTTGTCCCTAAATACTGCTATTGCTGCTTGTTTACTGTTTTACTGCGTTACTACTGCTGCGTTACTACTGCTTGTTTACTGTCCTGGGCAAAGCACTTTTCTGGTGCCGTTGCCACTGCTCATATATATTCATACCACCTGTATTTCACTATCTCTTCGCCGAACTAGTGCACCTATTAGGTGTGTTGGGGACACAAGAGACTTCTTGCTTTGTGGTTGCAGGGTTGCATGAGAGGGATATCTTTGACCTCTTCCTCCCTGAGTTCGATAAACCTTGGGTGATCCACTTAAGGGAAAACTTGCTGCTGTTCTACAAACCTCTGCTCTTGGAGGCCCAACACTGTCTACAGGAAAAGGAGGGGGCGTAGACATCAAGCTATTTTCTGGCGCCGTTGCCAGGGAGGAAAGGTAAAAGGTACTCACACTCCGGATCTCGGCTACCAAGCTATTTTCCGCCATTGTAAGTACTCAAAGCTATTTCCTTTAGATCCTGCAATTGCATCTTTTTGTTTCTTGTTTACACTAGTTTGGCATAATGGACAAGAATGAGCTTCTTATGCTATTTCCTGATTTAAAACATGGATTGTTTGATACGAAAATTAAAAAACCTATGGAATCTTATTTGCATGCTGGTAGTAATATTAGTATGAACGCTTTGAACACCATTGTTGATAATGATATAGAAAGTTCTAAGCTTGGGGAAGCTGGTTTTCATGATCTTTTTAGTCCCCCAAGCATTGAGGAGAAAATTTACTTTGATGATACTTTGCCTCCTATTTATGATGATTACAATGATAGTAGTCTTTTGGTACCACCTGTTATGGAGGATAAATTTGATTATGATTACAATATGCCTCCTATATTTGATGATGAGAATAATAATGATAGCTACTTTGTTGAATTTGCTCCCACTACAACTACTAATAAAATTGATTATGCTTATGTGGAGAGTAATAATTTTATGCATGAGACTCATGATAAGAATGCTTTATGTGATAGTTATATTGTTGAGTTTGCTCATGATGCTACTGAAAGTTATTATGAGAGAGGGAAATATGGTCGTATGCATTTTAATAATATTAAGTTTCCCCTCTTTATGTTGAGAATCTTGAAGTTACTCGTGTTTTATCCGCTTATGCTTGCCACTTTGTTCTTCATGCATTCATTTGTATACAAGATTCCTCTTCATAGGAAGCATGTTAGACTTAAATTTGTTTTGAATTTGCCTCTTGAAGCTCTCTTTTTGCTTCAAATACTATTTCCTGCGAGTGGATCATTAAAACTGCTGAGCCCATCTTAATGGCTATAAAGAAAGAACTTCTTGGGAGATAACCCATGTGTTATTTTGCTACAGTACTTTGTTTTATATTTGTGTCTTGGAAGTTGTTTACTACTGTAGCAACCTCTCCTTATCTTAGTTTTGTGTTTTGTTGTGCTAAGTAAAGTCTTTGATAGCAAGGTTCATACTAGATTTCGATTACTGCGCAGAAACAGATTTCTTTGCTGTCACGAATCTGGGCAAAATTCTCTGTAGGTAAATCAGAAAATTATGCCAATTTATGTGAGTGGTCCTCAGATATGTACGCAACTTTCATTCAATTTGAGCATTTTCATTTGAGCAAGTCTGATGCCTCAATAAAATTCGTCAATACGAACTGTTCTGTTTTTGACAGATTCTGCCTTTTATTTCGCATTGCCAGTTTTGTTATGTTCGACGGATATTTTGATTCCATTGACTTTCAGTAGCTTTGGGCAATGTCCAGAAGTGTTAAGAATGATTGTGTCACCTCTGAACATGTGAATTTTTGACTATGCACTAACCCTCTAATGAGTTGTTCTAAGTCTGGTGTGGAGGAAGTTTTCAAGGATCAAGAGAGGGAGATGATTCAACATGATCAAGGAGAGTGAAAGCTCTAAGCTTGGGGATGCCCCGGTGGTTCATCCCTGCATATATCAAGAAGACTCAAGCGTTTAAGCTTGGGGATGCCCAAGGCATCCCCTTCTTCATCGACAACATTATCAGGTTCCTCTCTTGAAACTATATTTTTATTCGTCCACATCTTATGTACTTTACTTGGAGCGTCTGTATGTTTCTTGTTTTTGTTTTTGTTTGAATAAATGCTTGTGTGGGAGAGAGACACACTCCGCTGGTTCATATGAACACATGTGTTCTTAGCTTTTAATTTTCATGGCGAAGGTTGAAACTGCTTCGTTAAATTGTTATATGGTTGGAATTGGAAAATGATACATGTAGTAATTGCTATAATGTCTTGGATAAATGTGATACTTGGCAATTGTTGTGCTCTTGTTTAAGCTCTTGCATCATATACTTTGCACCTATTAGTGAAGAAATACATAGAGCTTGTTAAAATTTGGATTGCATGAGTGGTTTCTCTAGAGTCTAGATATTTTCTAGTGAGGTGTTTGAACAACAAGGAAGACGATGTATAGTCTTATAATGCTTGTAATATGTCTTTTATGTAAGTTTTGATGTACTAGTTTATGCTTGTGTTTGCTTCAAATAACCTTGCTAGCCTAAGCCTTGTATCGAGAGGGATTACTTCTCATGCATCCGAAACCCTTGAGCCAACCACTATACCATTCGAGTCCACCATACCTACCTACTACATGGTATTTCTCCGCCATTCCAAAGTAAATTGCTTGAAGTGCTACCTTTAAATTTCCATTCTCTACCTTTGCAATATATAGCTCATGGGACAAATAGCTTAAAAACTATTGTGGTATTGAATATGTACTTATGCATTTTATTTCTTATAAGTTGCTTGTTGTGCGATAACCATGTTCCTGGGGACGCCATCAACTACCCTTTGTTGAATATCATGTGAGTTGCTATGCATGTTCGTCTTGTCTGAAGTAAGGGCGATCTACCACCTTATGGTTAGAGCGTGCATATTGTTAGAGAAGAACATTGGGCCGCTAACTAAAGCCATGATTCATGGTGGAAGTTTCAGTTTTGGACATATATCCTCAATCTCATATGAGAAAATTATTAATTGTTGTTACATGCTTATGCATAAAAGAGGAGTCCATTATCTGTTGTCTATGTTGTCCCGGTATGGATGTCTAAGTTGAGAATAATCAATAGCGAGAAATCCAATGCGAGCTTTCTCCTTAGACCTTTGTACAGGCGGCATAGAGGTACCACTTTGTGACACTTGGTTAAAACATGTGCATTGCGATAATCCCGGTAATCCAAGCTAATTAGGGCAAGGTGCGGGCACTATTAGTATACTATGCATGAGGCTTGCAACTTGTAAGATATAATTTACATGATACATATGCTTTATTACTACCGTTGACAAAATTGTTTCTTGTTTTCAAAATCAAAGCTCTAGCACAAATATAGCAATCGATGCTTTCCTCTTTGAAGGACCATTCTTTTACTTTTATTGTTGAGTCTGTTTACCTATTTCTCTCCACCTCAAGAAGCAAACACTTGTGTGAACTGTGCATTGATTCCTACATACTTGCATATTGCACTTGTTATATTACTCTATGTTGACAATATCCATGAGATATACATGTTATAAGTTGAAAGCAACCGCTGAAACTTAATCTTCCTATGTGTTGCTTCAATGCCTTCACTTTGAATTATTGCTTTATGAGTTAACTCTTATGCAAGACTTATTGATGCTTGTCTTGAAGTACTATTCATGAAAAGTCTTTGCTATATGATTCACTTGTTTACTCATGTCATATACATTGTTTTGATCGCTGCATTCATTACATATGTTTACAAATAGTATGATCAAGGTTATGATGGCATGTCACTTCAGAAATTATCTTTGTTATCGTTTTACCTGCTCGGGACGAGCAGAACTAAGCTTGGGGATGCTGATACGTCTCCGACGTATCGATAATTTCTTATGTTTCATGCCACATTATTGATAATATCTACATGTTTTATGCACACTTTATGTCATATTCGTGCATTTTCTGGAACTAACCTATTAACAAGATGCCGAAGTGCCAGTTGCTGTTTTCTGTTGTTTTTGGTTTCAGAAATCCTAGTAAAGAAATATTCTCGGAATTGGACGAAATCAACGCCCAGGTTCCTATTTTGCCCGGAAGCATCCAGAACACACGAGAACCGCCAGAGAGGGGGCACAGGCCCACCAAACCATAGGCCGGCGCGGCCTAGGGGTGGCCCGCGCCCCCCTATAGTGTCGGCGCCCCTTCGACCTTCTGACGCCGCCTCTTCGCCTATATAAAGCCCCTGGACCTAAAACCTCGAGACGAAAAAGCCACGGTACGAGAAACCTTCCAGAGCCGCCGCCATCGCGAAGCCAAGAACTGGGGGACAAGAGTCTCTGTTCCGGCACGCCGCCGGGACGGGGAAGTGCCCCCGGAAGGCTCCTCCATCAACACCACCGCCATCTTCATCACCGCTGCTGTCTCCCATGAGGAGGGAGTAGTTCTCCATCGAGGCTCGGAGCTGTACCGGTAGCTATGTGGTTCATCTCTCTCCTATGTACTTCAATACAATAATCTCATGAGCTGCCTTACATGATTGAGATTCATATGATGATGCTTGTAATCTAGATGTCGTTATGCTAGTCAAGTGAATTTTACTTATGTGATCTCCGGAGACTCCTTGTCCCACGTGTGTAAAGGTGACAGTGTATGCACCGTGTGGGTCTCTTAGGCTATATTTCACAGAATACTTATTCACTGTTATGAATGGCATAGTGAAGTGCTTATTTATATCTCTTTATGATTGCAATGAGTTTTGTATCACAATTTATCTATGTGCTACTCTAGTGATGTTATTAAAGTAGTTTTATTCCTCCTGCACGGTGTAATGGTGACAGTGTGTGCATCCGTGTTAGTACTTGGCGTAGGCTATGATTATGATCTCTTGTAGATTATGAAGTTAACTATTGCTATGATAGTATTGATATTATCTATGCCTCCTTTCTTAGCATGAAGGTGACAGTGTGCATGCTATGTTAGTACTTGGTTTAGTCGTATTGATCTTTCATGCACTCTAAGGTTATTTAAATATGAACATTGAATTGTGGAGCTTGTTAACTCCGGCATTGAGGGTTCGTGTAATCCTACGCAATGTGTTCATCATCCAAGAAGAGTGTAGAGTATGCATTTATCTATTCTGTTATGTGATCAAAGTTGAGAGTGTCCACTAGTGAAAGTCTAATCCCTAGGCCTTGTCCCTAAATACTGCTATTGCTACTTGTTTACTGTTTTACTGCGTTACTACTGCTGCGTTACTACTGCTTGTTTACTGTCCTAGGCAAAGCACTTTTCTGGTGCCGTTGCCACTGCTCATATATATTCATACCACCTGTATTTCACTATCTCTTCGCCGAACTAGTGCACCTATTAGGTGTGTTGGGGACACAAGAGACTTCTTGCTTTGTGGTTGCAGGGTTGCATGAGAGGGATATCTTTGACCTCTTCCTCCCTGAGTTCGATAAACCTTGGGTGATCCACTTAAGGGAAAACTTGCTGCTGTTCTACAAACCTCTGCTCTTGGAGGCCCAACACTGTCTACAGGAAAAGGAGGGGGCGTAGACATCAGTATGCCGGGATGCAACAACGACATCAACGTCTTGCAGTGCTCGCCGGTCTTCACCAATCTTGTTGATGGTCATTCTCCCCCGGTTAACTTTGTGATCGATGGATGGCAGTACAACAAGGGATACTATCTTGCAGACGGTATCTATCCAAAGTGGGCAACATTTGTGAAGACTATCTCAGGCGCTGTCGTCCCGAAGGAGGTGGAGTTTGTCAAGCTACAAGAAGGTTGCCAAAAGGACGTCTAACGTGCATTTGGTGTCCGGTTCCTCGCTTTGACTTGGTCCAAAGATCAGATGCGGGAGGTGATGAACTGTTGTGTGCGCTTACACAACATGATTATCAAGGATGAGCGGAAGCATCCAGTTCCTCTAAGCGAAGAAGCTGCACCATATGACAGAGAGGGTCCTCTTGCACAGCCTAACCACCAGGTGCCGACATCGTGGGCTGCGTTCATCGCTATGCATCAGGAGATTCGAGAATCCACAATGCATCAACAACTGCAGAATGATCTGGTGGAGCACATATGGACGCTTCGAGGCAACACCAACTAGTTTCCATTTGATTTGTTTGAAAACTTGTCTTGTTTTGTTGAACTGTAACGTTTATTTGTAAAAATAAGCCAAATGTTGGCAAAACTGGTCAAATTCGTCGAATTATGCAGGAAATTTGGCATGCAGGGACATTTTTCTCCAAAATACGCCGAACTCCGGGTGTCTACCGGGGAGACAGCTGGAACTTCGGCGCTCCCCGGGCTAAACTTTCGTCCAATCCGGCGCTAAATACCGCCGGATTTCGGCCCGGGGAGCCCCAACGGCTGGAGATGCTCTGAGGCTGTGTGATTCTTTTGGTGGAGATAAGTTATTAAGCTTGTTGATGGGTTTTGAGAGGTCTCTAAAATTATGCCAGGCTGGGGTGACAAGTTTTTGTTTTGGTTAGATATAAGTGGCTTATTCTTGAGTCCTATAAGCCTTTCTGTGTGAGATTCCCATGATTGTTCTCATTTGTGCTTGACAAAAACATGTAGGCTATTGAGCTGTATGCTACTTAGGATGGATTGGAGCTTTTAGAGCATCTCCACCAGCGCCCCCCCATAGCGTCTCTGATAGCGATTTGGGGGTCGGGAGCAAAAATGGGCTCGCACCGACGTGCCCCAAACGGCGCCGGCTAGTTTTCGAACCTAATACAATCACCGGCAACCCCGTGCCGGGCTGCCGGCCCCTTCGCCAAGGGCGCGAATCGGGCGCGTCGCCGCCTCGCGAGGCTGAAAATTGTGGGCGTGGGAGCCGCCTGTCAGCGACACATTCCAAAAGTCGACGCCAGCGGGGAGTAGCAGGGCCGACATGTCAGCGGCTCATTCAATTTTAACCTAACCGTCTCCTACCTCATGACGGGAGTTATTGGGGCGCACCGGTGGTGCAGTTTCCGCAGACGCGCAACGAACCGTCCCATCGCGCCTTGCTCTTCGTGCCGACATTAATGAGCGTCACCGCTCCCCCGCCTCCCTCCGGCCTATAAAAAGGTCCGCCTCTCATCGTCCCTCTCACACACAAACCCTAGCGCCTCTCTCCTCAACCCTAGCCGCCACCATCTGAAGAGACGACGCCATGTCTGGTCGAGGCCGAGGTTGCGGCCGTGGCCGCGGCAGAGCTGCACGCTCATTGTCACTTGTCATGCCGTCATCTTCATCGTCGGATCTGGAGGAGGAGGAGCGGCCCGTGGTGTTAGAGTTCATCGTCGTCCTCAAGGGAAACCCGCACGCCATCCATAGGCTGCTGGACACGTTCGCCGACTTCATCGCCGGCGACGAGCTGGGCTTGCTGCATCAGCTGGAGGCTGCATGCGGCTGCTGCCGGTGGATCGTGGACGTGATCTACGACACGCGCGGCAAGATGTACCTCCACATCGGCTGGGAGAACTTCACGCTCTACCACCACCTCGAAGACGGCTTCATTCTCATGTTCTCCTACCTTGGCGACGGGGACATGAGCGTCAAGGTGTTCGATGAGACACGCTGCCGCCACCACTACCACGGCGACAATGCTGAGGAGGACGACGACTGAGTGTTGTTTTTTCGTAGCGAATATCGGCACACATGTTTTTGGATGTTCTTCCTCGAAAGAACCAATAGGGGCACCCTCGTCAGCTGGATTTTCCAATTTGGGTGACTAGGTGTGCCCTCGAGTGTTCTTTCTTGGCAGCGAACACACGAAACCTGCGATGACCAGCCTAGTTAGGTTTAGTGTTTTTGCAATGTTTAATATTTGTGTCAACCATGGTTCAAACTATGTATTAGTTTGTGGAAAACCATGTTCCAAACTATATCTTCGTGTAAACCACGTTCCCAATTATGTATTACTTTGTGGAATGGAATGTTTCTTCTCTTTATTCGATTTTCTATGCTTTTATTTGTGATTTTAGCTCAAAACATCTATCCGTGCCGCCGGTTTGGGGGCGCCGGTGTGGGAACAGCTCCCCCAAGTGGAGTATGCAGTGTGCTGGCGTCCCCCATACGGAGGTGCCGGAGCCTCTGCTGGCGACTATTTGGGGGGCGCCGGTGGAGATGCTCTTATGTAGACCTATGTCTGCCCAAGCCAATGAAGAATATTGTATCCTTCACGATACCCTTCCTAATAATCCTATTAGTGGAGAGAAAGATGTTTTGTCTGTCGGACATGACAACGGACAATTAAAGCTGCCAAAGATCCTTGTCGCTGCTGCCCTTCATGCAACCGCAACCGATATCCCTCGTCGTGGTGGCGATGGGCCCAGTGACCGAATGTGGTCTAGGGTGGTGGTTTCCAGGGGATGGTAGCCATGGATGCTAGGGAAGTGATGGCCGACATCTCGTCGTGCAACGATTAGGGCGGCGTCCCTGGTCGGGGAGGTAGCAGAGGTCCTCTCCCGATGGCGCCATGACCGACTATGGAGGTACATGGTTGGGCCGAGTGGTGGTGGAAACACTAGATCTCGATCTAGATGTCTCCGGTGATGCCTCCCCGGTACTCTTCGTTGCATGGTGGTGCCGAAGCCGATGGGGGTTGACCATTCTCTGCCGTCACCGTTCTCGTTGCTAGCCTAGCCCTTTGGTCTGCCGGTAGGGTTTGGTATGACGAATCTTGCAGGTTACCGACGGGTGGCGTGGGGATTTCTTGCACGGCTTGAATAAAGGAGGAGGTCCTAGGATCCCTCTCACACCATGGTGCTTGTTGCACGTATTCATTGATATGGCCGAAGTGTCGAGTTCTGGAAGGCTCCATCGGCGAACCCCAATGTACGACATGACTGTATATTGCCCGATTGCCATCGTGTGTGTTAGATTGCATATATTGTATTTACAGTAGGACTGTATTGTAATTGTACCCAAACCCTAGGCCTCTGGCCTATTATATAAACACTAGAACCCCACATCATTATACGTGTGAGGCTTTCCCCAAAACCCTTCTACATGGTATCAGCCTAATCTTGGTCCTACCCTAGCCGCCGCCCCCTCCCCAACCGTAGCCGCCTCTTCGGCGGCCGCCGTCCTAGGTCAGGCTGCCACCAATCCTAGCCCCATCCCACCTTCCGCTGCCATGGTGCTCCCTGCCCTCACCGATGGGACCTCCGCCGCCCCTGCGGCTGCTGCGTCCGCCGCCCTCGTCACCGCCGGTGGCGCCCCGCGTCATGCTGGCCCCGTCATCCTCTCCTTCGCCGTCGGGAACTACTCTAAGTGGTGCATCTACATGCGAGCTTCTCTCGGCCGCTCCGGCTACCTCGGCCACATCGACGGCACCATCGCCATCGCCCCCACCAGCGCCGAGTGGGCCACTGCCGACTACACCGTCCTCAACCACCTCCACGCCGCCATCGACAAAGACGTCGTAGACATGATCCTTGCGGGGGACCAGACCGCGCGTTAGCTGTGGCTCACGGCACGCGACCTCTTCATTGCGAACAAGGCAAACAAAGCCATCTACCTCGATAATGACTTTCGCTAGCTTGTGCAGGGATCCCTCTCCATCCACGAGTACTGTCGTTGCCAGAAGCATATCGCCGATGCGCTCGCCGACAACGACTCTCCCATGAGCGACCGCGCCCTCGTCCTCAACACCCTGCGTGGACTCGGCCCTCGCTTCGCCTCCGCCGCCACGGTCATCTCCATGACCGACCCGCTGCCCTCCTTCCTCCGCACCAGGGCGATGCTCCTGATGGAGGAGATGCAGTAGGCCAACGCGGCGGCCAACTCCGCCGCCACCGCCCTCATCGCCCAGGCCCGCGGCCCCGCCCCTCCATGCCCCGGCCCCGGCTGCCGCATTGACGGTCCCGCCCGTGGCGCCGGCGCCGGGAAGGGAAAGCAGCTGGCCAAGCAGAAGGGCCGCACCGGCGGCCGCCAGGGTGTAGGCGCCACCCAGGTCACCCAGAACGCCCGCACACCCGCCCCTGCCGGCCCGTGGGTCTGCTTCTCCCCAGGAGCTGGCCAGTGGAGCGCCCCCTCCTCTGGGTAGGGCATTCTGGGCCCTCGCCCCAGGCCTATACCGCCACCGCGCCGTCGACCTCGACGCGAACTCGTCTCTCATCGCCTCCCTCAACAACCTCGCGCTTCAGCAAGGCGGTTGGGTCATGGACTAAGGCGCGTCCTCGCACATGACCAACGATGATGGTAACCTCACTCGTTCCTCCTCTCTTCGGACTCCTCACTTCGTCACCGTCGGTGACGGCACCACCATCCCTATTGCCTCTTCTGGTTTCAGCTCTTTTCACACACCTTCTGGTCATGTCTTTCCACTCAACCATGTACTCCTAGTACCGCACATTATTCGCAATTTGCTTTCTATTCGCAAGTTTACTCGCGATAATATGTGTTCCATTGAGTTTGACGCATTTGGTTTCTCTGTGAAGGACCTGAAGACCTGTCGCGTGATTCTTCATTGCAATAGTGACGAAGATCTCTACACTTTTCCCGGGAGGGGCAGCTTTCGCCGTTCTTCCTCCACCGCCTTGGTCGTCACCGCCACCGCCGAGCTATGACACCAGCGTCTTGGCCATCCTGGTCATGATGCCATGTCGGTTGTTCAGCGTCTAGATTTTATCAAGTGTAATAAATTTAGTCGTACTCGGGTGTGTCATGCATGTCAGCTTGGCAGTGAATTCGGCGTTTTCTCTGCCGCAGCATGCTGCCACGGCAGGAATTCCGGAAGTTTCTCTGCCGCGGCAGGCTGCCACGACAGGAACTCCTGCCGCACCTCCCGCTCGGCCTGCCGCCGCACGCCGTGCCCCTGCCATGGCTGCTGCAACCTCTGCCCCGACGGCCTCCTCGAGTGGGGCCTCCGACCTTTGGCGTACGCGCTCCGGGCGCCTAGTGCGTCCCGTGGACAGGCTCAACCTCTCCGTCGTGGACTCCGACACCGACATCGTCCCCACTACCTTCCGCCAGGCAATGCAGGATCCTCAGTGGCGTGTTGCCATGTCCGCTGAGTACCAGGCTCTCGTCGACAACAACACTTGGTCACTCGTTCCTCACCCTCCGCGTTCCAACGTCGTCACTGGCAAGTGGATCTTTCGTCAGAAGTTCCACTCGGATGGCACCCTCACGCACAACAAGGCGCGATGGGTTGTTCGTGGGTACTCCCAGCGCCCTGGCATCGACTACGAGGAAACTTTCAGCCCTGTTCTCAAGCCTGCTACGATCCGTCTCGGTTTTCACATTGCTGTCTCCAGCTCTTGGCCCATACGGCAGCTTGATGTGAAGAACGCGTTCCTGCATGGCTCCCTGGACGAGGTGGTCTACTGTCAGCAACCCCTTGGGTTTGTTGATGTCTCTTGCCCTGACCACGTCTGTCGCCTCTACAAGTCCCTATATGGCCTGAAGCAGGCCCCTCGTGCCTGGTACCACCAGTTCGCCTCCTACATCGCCATTCTGGGATTTGTTGCCTCCGCCACGGGCACGTCTCTGTTTGTCCTCCACTCTGAGGCCGACACGGCGTACTTGCTGCTTTATGTGGATGACATCATCATCACTGCCTCGTCGACGAGCTTTCTTGAGGGGATCCTTGCGCGTCTTCATAGCGAGTTCGCCATGACTGATCTCGGGGACCTCCACTACTTCCTGGGTATGAAGGTCAGCCGGTCCCCTGCTGGTCTCTTTCTGTCACAACGATAGTATGCTCTGGATATTCTACAGCGGGCTGGCATGTCTGACTGTCACCCCTCACCTAGACTGGTCGACATGTCCTCGAAGCTATCCGCTTCCGACGGCGAGCTCCTCCCCGACGCCACCGACTATAGGAGCATCGTGGGCGGTCTTCAGTACCTCACACTAACGCGCCCCGACATCTCCTACGTTGTTCAGCAGGCCTGCCTTCACATGCATGCTCCGCGCACGTCTCACTTGGCTCTCGTGAAATGTGTTCTGCGGTATGTTCGAGGTACACTGGAGTTTGGCCTCCAGCTCCATGCCTCCTCGTCGATCGCCCTTGTGGCCTACTCCGACGCCGACTGGGTCGGCTGTCCGGACTCGCGCCGCTCCACCTACGGTTACTGCGTCTACTTCGGTGATAGTCTCATCTCTTGGTCCTCCAAGCGACAGACCACCATGTCCCGCTCCTCTGCAGAGGCTGAGTATTGCGCTGTCGCCCACGCCGTCGCTGAGTGCTATTGGCTCCGCCAGTTTCTCCAGGAACTTCATCGCCCCATGAGCTCCGCCACGGTTGTCTACTGTGACAACGTTTCCGCCATCTACATGTCCTCGAATCCGGTGCAACATAAACGTACCAAGCACATCGAGATAGACATCCACTTCGTCCGTGAGAAGGTGTCCTTGGGAGAGGTCCGTGTTCTACATGTTCCGTCCTCCCACCAGTTCGCGGATGTCATGACGAAGGAATTGCCGAGTTAGCTCTTCCTCGACTTTCGGTCCAGTCTCAACGTCCGAGAACCTCCCGCTGGGACTGCGGGGGGGGGGGGGGGGGTGTTAGATTGCATATATTGTATTTACAATAGGACTGTATTGTAATTGTACCCAAACCCTAGGCCTCTGGCCTATTATATAAACCCGGAACCCCACGTCATTATACGTGTGAGGCTTTCCCCAAAATCCTTCTACAGTGTGACATGTATTTGGTTCCATGGTGAAGCCAGTCTTGGAGAATGGCATGGAAGCTGACATTTGTGGACTAGTACTGGTGGTGGTAGTTCGAGTGGAGATGAGGTTTTGGCTTGATGATTTGTGACTTAGAGCAGCGGCATCGACAAGTGAGGGTGACAACAAGAGTCTAAACTTGCATGGTGAAAACCAAGGTCTGGCATTTATTGGTTGTGTCTCGCAATGATTTTGTTGAAGCCATTGTTTTGCGAGTGTGGACGTTCTCCTAGGTGAAAAACTACGATCTATGATTAGGGTGATGACGGCCTTTGCGCACTGTTTGCTTCTTGTAGGTGTCGTTTTTCTGATATTTCTGGTATTGGCTTGGTGGTGTTTGGCCTGCTGCTACAACGAATATATCACATGACTTTTATTTTATGTAATTCTTTATTTTTATCACGTGCATCTTCGTATTACCACTAGGTCAATGTGTTGCTCCCTGATTGTTCTCTTTGTTCTCCCTAATCGACCAAAGTTACCAAACCAGTAAATTGACTCAGTCGTAAGCCGTACACGCATGCATACAGTTGACTGTGTACGTGCACATGAGGCGTGTGCGCATGTACCATCTCCATGGCAATCACCTTGCTTAATTTGTCGACCTGGGACTAGCTAACCTAGCTCGTCACATATTAATTTATGAAATACACAGTGGACCGATGTCACATCGATCGACCAAGGGCAAGGGCAATGCATGCGACTTTGGAGACAGGGTAGCTCGAGCATGGCATACTATATGGTTTTTTTTCAGGCTTAGCGTACGGGCATCACCTTCTTCTCCTTGCTTTTTAATCTGTCCATTAGTACAGCTAGTTGCTAGCTACTAGGCACGTAGCTCGCTGTTATAGTCGATTTCAGTCGGTCACGCGATAGATGCCTTGTACTATGTGACCTTTGATGCACAATCTAGGGCTGTACTAACAGTCTCAGTTGTCGAAAATGGTACTACTACAACTTGATTAAATTGCACAGGTGGTGCTACTACTACTACTACTACTCTCTAGGCTATCGTTGCACAGATCAGGAGGAGCAACCATTCAGCTTGAGCCTTTCTTCTTCGCGCGCCTACCATTTCTAGCCATTTAACTAGTTTCAAGACGCCTCGAAAAGATATATTCAAGTAGCTGGAGTGTCAGTTTAGCTTTATTCTTCCATTTCTAGCTAGCCCCTTCGCTAGTTAAGGCGCCTCGAAAAGATATACTACTACTGTATATAGACCGATCAATCTATTTGCTATTTTTATCGTTTCAAAAATATCAGTTTTGCTTAAAAGGAGAAGAAAATGTTAATTCTTGGTCGACTGAGAATTAGCTTTGTTTCTCGCTCGACTCTCATATAATAGGATTGTGCCGTGATTCGTGCTGACCATAAAACTACTTGCATATGGGTTGGGTCGTAACCGAGAAAAAGAACCCTGATCGCTGGATTGATTCATGATTCGCTCTAGCCATGATTTGCAACCGAGATTCCATAAAGAATTAGTCACACCTTTAAAACAACCTCCAACATACGATATGATTGATTGATTTCCTTTTCCATTAGTTGTGTATAGCAAAGCAGTGTATGTATATGATTGATACGCTAGCCAGTTCAACCAAAAGACCGATCTAATGGAAGTAGTCTAAGCATTATAGTTCTTAGCGTGGGTTCGGTGCACAAGCCGCAAAATCTTTTCTTTTGTTTTTTATACTGCGCGAGCAGGGTCTTGAACTCAAGACCTCATGGCTATACCATATAGGTTTGATGCCCTAGCCAGTTCAACCAAAAGACCGATCTAATGGAAGTAGTCTAGGCATTATATTTATATTCAACAATATGCTCTACTAGTATATCTCCCATTTGCACGCGACAAGGGAATGAAATGTATATATACGGCGGGATCGTCCAAATGTTTCTTCTTTTCTTTCCTTGTTCTTATGTTACTATACAACAAAACGGAGCATATATGTATATACTTGTGCCGTACGTGTTCAGTAAGGGTGAACATTATTGCAATAAGTAGCTGCAGGATATAAATATATGTCTATTGTGTGTAGGTGTGTCAGCAAATCAGCGTACGTACTTCATTTTCATATACTACCCACAAGTAGCGATCGAGTATGAAACTAGTAGCAAGGGAGAGAGGGGAAATCCAATTCGGCTCACGGGGTGCATATAAGCTTGTTGTGTAAAAATATATTTTAAAGTGTCAAAAAATTGTAAAATAAAATTTTACATGTATATCTAAACATTCTATGTTCGCACACAAGTTTTCACAGAAAAGAATATTTCTTATGTCCAGTGTAAATGAGATAAATTTTGATGCTCCAACACGACTACGTATAAGCCATTTTTTTCTCTTTTTTACATAAGACACATAAAATGTTGTTTTCTCACGAAAACTTGTGTATGAACATAAATTATCGAGATGTACACCTAAAATTGTATTTCATATTTTTTTACATTTTTAATTTGTTTTTTAATTCATTATTATGATAGGTGCATATGCACGTTGAGCCGAAGCACCACCTCCCAATGGAGAGATGCACACGAATAGAGAGGGTCGGAGAGAGAAGAGGGATGGCGGTCAAATCTCACATGGCGGATGGCGCCATGCCGCCATGTGCATCAGATCGACCAGTTTCTTCATCGGTACGTAAAAACTACAGTAAATAGATTTCTCTGGTCGATTTGTCTTGTCACGTTTGCTATACAAGGAACTGCAGCAGCAGCTGGCAGCCATGAACAGCCATGAACGACAACCCATCCCCTGCATATATTATACGCAAGAGGAGAAGAGAAGTGAAGCGCATATAGTCTTCTTCCTCTCCTCGTCTCCGTGCCTTGGCGTCGCATTGCAAGTTTGCAACCGCATCGATTGTTCAGTAAGCCCCATTGATTTCATGTATATTGTACATACATATCATACCAATCAATCAGCAATGTAAGTTACAACTACCACTAGCAAGATAGTCAACCTTCATACATAATCCTTCCGTTTATTTCAGTTGCAACATTAATACAGAACGCGCACATCTCCTGCGGCGGGTACATGAAAATCAGTTGCAACATGCATGTACAACCTGAGTTAATTCTAGCAAATTGTTGATTCATGTATGAAGATATGTTTGCCTGCCTTGATTTCATATTCCTCTGCAGGAAAGCCCCAAATAAGTGGGGATACTATGCATGACAGGGCAGACTCTGCGGCCTCTGATGCCGCTGCCTCGGCTGGAGAGCTCACGCTGCCCAACGGCGACCTCTACTCCGGCACGCTGTCATGCGGAGTACCGGAGGGCACGGGGCGATACGTCTGGTCCGGCAGCGGCTGCGTTTACAGCGGCGGGTGGAGACGGGGGATGAGGCATGGCGATGGAACAACAAGCTGGCCATCGGGAGCCGTCTACGAAGGCGAGTACTCCGCCGGCTTCATGGACGGCCAAGGAACACGCGTCGACGCCAACTCATCCTCGTCTTACAAGGGCCAATGGAAGCTGGACCGCAAGCACGGCCTCGGGCTCCAGGCGCACGCCAATGGAGACGTGTACGAGGGCTCCTGGGTTCACGGGCAGATGGAAGGCCATGGCAGGTACACATGGGCCAACGGCAACACTTACGTCGGCACCATGAGAAACGGCCTCATGTCCGGCAAAGGGGTCGTCACGTGGAGGGGCACCGCCGGCGGCGGCGGCGGGGACTCGTTCCAGGGGAACTGGCTCGACGGCGTGGCGCACGGGTACGGGCTGTACACCTGGGAGGGCGGCGGGTGCTACCTCGGGACATGGACCAGGGGGCTCAAGGACGGGAAAGGCACCTTCAGCCACACGGTTCCCGCGGCCCTCGTCGACGACCTGAGGATGAGGGGCGTGCTCCCTGACCTCTCCTTCGGCGGCACCGCCGCGGATGCAGAGCCAACGGCGGCGGGTTTGTCCAGGAGGAACTCCGGCCTCGGACGGCCTCCGACGAAGAAGAAGCCGTCTCTGCAGAGACGCCGGAGTATCGGAGTCACCGGAGGTCCTGACAAGACGATGAAATGTGAAGATTCTAGCTCCTCCCCGGTGCTCGAACGGGAGTACGCGCAGGGAGTTCTAATCAGCGAGATTGTGCTGGATAAGTGGAGCCTCCCGGAATCGTCCTCCAAGAAACTGAAACTTGGCCTCAGAAGGGCCGCGAAAAGGCCCGGAGAGACGATAATTAAAGGCCACCGGAGCTACGATCTGATGCTCTGTCTGCAGCTTGGAATCAGGTAACTAATTGATGCATATTAGTGCAGGGCATCCCAATCTCCACAGTTTCCTTCTCTAGCTAGTACAGTATTGCTGTAATCTATGACTATGTTCTTCCTTTTATCGACGTGACAATTGACAGAGCTAGTTTATATTCTTTTTTTGCGAAATGAGCTAGTTTATATTCGTGATCAGTAAAAGGTTGAATCGCACTACTCAGGTACACGGTTGGAAAGATTACGCCGATCCCGGAGCGTGAAGTGCGAACTTCTGATTATGGTCACCAAGCTAATTTCTGGATGAACTTCCCCAAAAACGGATCAAAGCTTACTCCTTCACATCGTGCTCTAGATTTTAAGTGGAAGGACTACTGCCCAATGGTTTTCAGGTTTGTGCCTCACTTTTCTTTCAACGTGCTATATTGTGCAGTAGTATCTTTGAACCTTGTTCTGCAATGCTATTGATTGCTTCCTTGCACTACTTTTCTTCTTTTTCAGAACATTACACGACGTACGTACGTACTAATTTATTGCCAGTGTTTGATTATAGAAATTTGAGGGAGATGTTCAAGATTGATACAGCAGACTACATGATTTCCATTAGTGGAAGTGATGCACTTAGGGAGCTATCTTCTCCTGGAAAGAGTGGGAGTATCTTTTTCTTGTCGCAGGACGACCGGTTCATGATCAAGACTCTTCGGAAATCAGAAGTGCAGGTTCTCATTGTCTACTGAACTTCAGCTCTTGATATGTAGGAATAGGAAGATTTCAATGATCTGGAGCTTGCTTGTCTCACCCAAAACACTTGATCCTAAATGGACATTGAGCTTTTAGCTTATCTGAATTAGTTTCCTAGTTCACCTTATGAATCATATTAGCATTTGAATTAAACTTTTCTTTCTTGCATACTAAATTTCTTACATGTGAGACATTGTATTTACTTGATACCATGCAGGTTCTTCTGCGTATGCTCCCATACTATTATCGTCATGTCCAAACCTATGAGAATACACTCGTAACTAAATTTTTTGGCCTCCACCGGGTGACACCTTCCAGTGGTCGAAAGGTAGCTAGTGACATGCATTATTAACTGTTATTTCTACTCCCTAATGTCTTATTTCAAAAGTAAAAAAATCTTCGAATTTGTAAAAAAAAAATGATTTCAACTGGTACTACATACAAAACTCTTTAATCTGATCATATCAAAATAATACTATTGAATTTTCTGGGGACATAGTTCAATAATATAATTACTTTTTGAATTTAGATAACATGTCACCGTTGATAATGATAGCCAAAGTTGCACATATACTGTCTAAAGCTTCTTATATATTTTTTTAACAGGTAGTACTTTTCGTTCAATCTTAAAAGAATATTAGTTGTTATATATGATATTTCCTATTCTAATTACTGCTTCTGAAATAATGTAGAAACTGAACTGTTGATTTTTGTTGTTTATATGTGCAGTTTCAATTTGTAGTAATGGGCAACATGTTCTGCACAGAACTAAGAATTCATCGAAGATTTGACTTAAAAGGTTCATCTTTGGGACGTTCTACAGAGAAAATTAAAATCGACGAGAACACGACGCTGAAAGACTTGGATCTGAATTATTCGTTTCATCTTGAGCCTTCTTGGCGGGGTGCTTTGCTTAAGTAAGCATGTTTACTCTAAAATAACAGATTGTATATTATCATGACCAGTTTTGTTTGTAACAATCATGTTTTGTTCTTACTCTATGTAGGCAGATTGAAATCGACAGCGAATTTCTAAGGAACCATGGTATAATGGATTACAGCTTACTTCTTGGTTTCCATTACCGAGCTCGTCGAAACCTACAAATAGGATCATCATGTCGTGAAAGCATTTTGCCAGATAACTTAACCGTTCTTTCAGAAGCAGGTAAGCATGGAATGTATATCTTAATTTCTCAGTAAGTTATCCAGTTAACCTATTTTGCAAAAGCATTTTTTTTCCTTACTGAAATCGGTAATGCAGATGTCGCAGAGGAGAATTCCGTTTATAACTATCAAGACGGGCTGATTTTGCTGCAGCGAGGCAGCAACAAAAATGGTCCAGCTTCTGTCGGCCCACACATCAGGGGAAGCCGCCTGCGTTCGTCATCGGCATGTTTCGAGGAAGTTGATCTTCTGCTTCCAGGCACAGGAAGGTCATCATTAGTTAATTTCTCTAGGTCAATACTCATGTTCTTCCAACGCTAATATATGATCTGAGATGATTTAATTTTTTGTGAAATTTGATAGGCTTCCGATCCAGCTAGGAGTCAACATGCCGGCGAGAGCGGAGAAAGAAGATAAACAAGAGGATGGCAGCAAATCGCTCCATCATGTTTATGATGTCGTACTCTACATAGGGATCATTGATATTCTGCAGAAGTACAACATGACGAAGAAGATTGAGCATGCATATAAGTCCATCAAGTATAAGTATAACCCCTTGTCAATATCTGCTGTGGAACCTCGATTCTACTCGGAGCGCTTCTTCAAGTTTGTCGGCACCGCCTTCCCCGAGAACTCATATAATCAATAAATCATCTTTCTTTCCTCATCTTGGTCAAGTATTATTTAAAAAAAATAGAAAATCCTAGGGAGTCTGTTTTTTTTTAAGAATAAGAAGTGTTTTTACCTGATATACTGATGCTGCGCAAGTGTATGCTTTGAGATTGTTGGAAGCAATGCATGCATGTATTTGTCAAACACAACATTCATAGCAACTTGGAATCAGTGAGGGCTCATTATGAATGGATTTAGGTGGGATTTCTTCCATATTTTGTGGCGAAATTGCAGGTGAAGAAGAACGGCACTCTAGCGCTGGGGTTTAGAAGGGGTCGTTCCTTCCTGGAGTGCAGAGTGGTCGGCTTTGTGGCTGTTAGGCGAGATGCGGATGATGTAGCACATAGTCTGGATAAATAGTGAAATAAAATTTGGGAGGAGGATGACCCATGCCCACAACCATATTATTGATTATCCAACAAGTGCATCTTAACCATGCAATCTGCAAGTAAATTTGGGTGTAGGAACAATAGAAAAGTTTCTGATAATACTTACTCCATAGTTCATAACATTAAAATGATGTCCAAGAAAAAAAACATAAGCACCAACTGTTATTGTTAGCGTCGGGTTATTAGTTGTTCGATTTTAATTCTGGAAACAAGAGAAAATGCGCTGTGAATTTGCAATGCTAGTTGTTCACTCCAGCATTTAAGTTGCGTTGAGAAATCTACTCCGGAGTAGAGAGAACCACTTTTTGTGAGTAATGCTACACCTACGGACAGGCTTTACGGAAATCTCTTACGGACCTATAACGTGGCGTAGCATGAATGGGTGAAACTACAAACCACTCCCGGTTTTTCAGCAAGTTGATACAAGATGCTGAAAAACCAGCTAACAGGAACCGAAAGCTACAAGCAAAACAAGAAAAAAGAGTGAAACACAGCTTGAGCTCCGAGATCATTGTCCAGTCTTGCGATCCGACTAGAGAGGCGTCGAAGCTGGTGAAGAAGGCTGCCATTGAGGGACTCGCACCATCGTCAACCTCCAGAGGCCAAGCAAAGCCCAGGCACCATCTGTTTCCACCTCCAAAGAAAGCTCCCTGCTTTCTCGCCCCGGATCAGAGGGCACCGTACCTGTCGGAGGTAGATCGCTCTCCCTGAGCACGCATGGAAATTGGAAGTTACCGCCGGGGAGAAAGACTCCGAGCACTCGCCTCGCCTCGAGCTCATCCACCCAAACCCACTATCTCAAAACGGCGCCTCCAACGAGGGAACGGCACCACCCGGGCGCCGTGATGCCTCCACCGTGATGCCTTTCTTCTTCTTCTTGTAAGAAGTTAAGTAAAGTTGCCGTGATGCCTCCACCGTTGACACATCAATTCGGAATTTGAAGGTCCAGATCTCGGCCTCGTAGTCCTGCATCACCCAGACATTTATAGCGGTGAGGCGGTGGTCGATGCTGTACAGAGCAAGCTTCCCCTCCATGTCGAACAGCTTATCCAAATAAGCAAGCTTGACAGGGGCGTGTATCAACCAGAACGACTCGGCTTGTGTGTCGAACACGATGATGTCCGCGATGTCTGCTTTGTCCGTGGCGCCACGATGTCTGCGCATCCAGTGCAGATTGCCACGGTAGTGGACCGGCGGATGATCGGTGGCGGCGCCGGTGTAATGGGTGTCCCGGGGTAGCCCCTGGATCACTGCCTGCTCTAGGGAAGGCGAGGACGGCATTGTGACCCTAACGCTCCTCGACTCATTGTATCCCACAGTGACAACGTGCAACGTTGTTTCATGCCCCCTCGTTGAAGACCAGAGCAACCTGTATCCCCCGGTTGCTCCGTGCCGGTAGAGGCCGAGTATGTTGTGGCACGGGAGACTATGCTCGGGCTGCGGCAGCAGAGCGTGCCGGCAGGTGGCCGGGTTGTAGATGTGGAACCGGCATCCGTGTGAGACAACGAGGAGCCCATCCGTGGCGGCGTGTAGGCAGATCGAGCCACTGAGTGTGTGGTTCGGGTGGAAGGCCCAAAGCTGCTGGTCGGAGACGGCGCCGTCGCCGCTGCCAGCACGGAGGACGACGAAGCGGGAGGGGAGCCCGTCGACGATGGGGAGAGAGGGCTGGCGGCGGTGGTGCGCGAGCGTGAACTCGGGCGTGGTGGTGGCGTCGCGCCAGGACCTGCGAACGGCGCGGCAGCGGCCAACGTCCTTGGGCCGCAGACTGACAAGGATCTTGTGGACGACGATCTCTAAGCATGAAACATTTTACTCGTCTCCAACAAAGTCTAACAAGCTTCCTTTTGCACCACTATAAGCATGAAACATTTTACTCGTCTCCAACCACTGGTAGAAAAAGGGCAATTAATCCCGGTTCGCAACAGCCATTAATCCCGGTTGCGCAACCGAGATTAAATATGCACGACTAAAGGCCCCCCCTTTAGTCGCGGTTGTTTACGAACCGCGACTAAAGGCCCGTCCACGTGGGCGGCAGGCGTGCGTCGGGGCCAACCGCGACTAAAGACCTCCGCATGTTTAGGGTTTTAGCCCCCCCCCCCCCCCCCTAAATCTGGTCTCTTTTTAATTTGTATTGTTTTATTTCTTTTATATTTTATTTTGTGTTTTATTTTAATTTTGAAGAAGTTTCAGTACACATATTCTACGCTACTATATACATGCATATGAATGTACAATTTCAAACAAGTTTGAAATTAGAACCAAGAAGAATTCAAGAGGAATATACAATATATATTCAATCTCGGATGACCATATACAATTTCGAACAAGTTTCCATACACAATTTACGGCATCAGAAGTTCTACGTCCTCGTAACAGTGTTCTCCTTTAGGATGGAGGACTTCCCTCATCAAAAATCCTGCTAGTTCCTCTTGAATTGGTCGGAAGCGAGCTTCTGGACTAAGCGTCTTCCGGAAGTTATTCCTCTTGACGTTGTTATCCGACGGCTTCCGCTCAGAGGTGTATCTCCGGATGAACTCACAAATATAGTATCCACATAGATTGGTCCCCGGTGGCTGAATATCCCCAGACAGTAACCTTCTAAATTCTAGCTCTTTTTTGAATTCACCGACCGTTTGATCTGAGAACCGTCTCCAAACCCTACAGGGCAAAGAAAATTAAATGAACAAGGGAGTTATTAATTACTTCATATTAGGAAATGAACGAAAGAGGCCGATCGATATAGAGCGCAAATGATTGAAAATAATTACTTTTGCAGCATATTTCTCATGTCGACCCAAAGCTTTGGATCCATATTCAGAGAGTCCATGATGAGAACTCTGGAGGTGTGAAATTCAATTATGAGCAGAATCCAGTGGAACCTGCGGACACAATACATGCACAGTCATGCATAACTCATCGATTAGACATACCATGCATGGAGTAAACAAAAGAGAATGTGCTCAAGACAGAAACACTCACCCAAAATGGTAAGGGAATAGAATTTGATTTTTGAGTTGCTGCTTTGTAAGAAAATCCCACAGGTTTTGCTCCACGTCGCGAGGGTGTCTTTCTAACACATATCCATTAACGATATGTGGGTCAATGAACCCAACATCATGGATGTTCCTTTTTTGGCATTCCCCAATCTTCATTCTGCATAATAGCGTACACAACAATATAGTTAGGACAATATATATAGTGCAGGCAATGAACAAGATGAGGTAGAAATAAATCACTTACAGAACGTAGCAACTGATGATAGATTTGTCGAGCTCGCGCAGATTGAACAGCTGGAACAATTCACTCATATGAACTGTTACATAGTAATGTTTGAAGTGATGCTCATGTCTAACTTCCGCATAAATATTTTCTTTGCCGGCGTTATTTTTTATGTAACCCTTGTACCAATGTAGCAGATTTTGCATTTATGCTGGTAGATCCTCTTCCTGCGCAGGCTCGACGAGAGGCCCATTCGGTACATATGTAATTGCTAACTCACTCATTGGCGCCTCCTCAAGGCCTAACACTGCACGAAGAGTCATACCGATCTCGGCCGCTTTTTCTCTTGCACCCGTTACAGTCATTCCCTGTGCTGCCGCAGCTTCTATGATAGCGGGGTCCATTAGTTCAGCATCCGGACCGGCGGCTTTCACTATGAGCGGGGGGATCGATTGTTTATTTTGTTCCCCGAGCTGGGCAACTTGTTTCCCGCTTTTTTTACTTTCTTCTTTCTCCTTCTCCAAGGCTTTCTTCTCCTTCTCCGCCAAGTCTTTCTTCTTCTTCAATATGAGTGCTTGCCTACGAAGTTCACGTCCATAGTCGTCAGGCATATTCTTCTCGGCTTGGGACGGTGTGCTCAAAAATGACTTAGCCCAATTTTTTTTCCTTCTCAGAAAATACTGGCTTGGGCTCAGGCTCTCTTTTCGCCTTCATTTCCGCCTTCCATTTCTCATGGTGAGCAGCCGCGGCCGCGTCACTTTCCTCGACACTACGTTCCCAAGGCCTTGGGAGGAGAGGCTTCAGTGATGGCTCCGGTACCTTTGTGGTCTTAGGTACATAAGGGTCCGGGTTAATAGTCCAGGACTGCTTCTGCTTCTTCGCCGGAGGTGGATTATTGGGGGGCGGCGTGCCCGCCGGAGGCGGACTGGGGGGCGGCGGCTTCTTACCCGCCGGAGGTGGATTGGGGGGCGGCGTCGGCTGACGTGAAGGAGGTGATGGGATTCGTAGCATAGAAAACAAAAAATTTCCTACCGCAAGAACGAATAACAAGCCAAGATCCAATCTAGTAGATGGTAGCAACGAGAAGATCATGAGACTAACCCTCGAAGATTTCCAAAGCCTACGAGATTAGATCTCGTTGTTGATGTAGTCGATCACTTGCCGCTTGCAAAAGCGCGTAGAAGATCTTGACGGTGCCACAATCGGGCAGCACCTCCGTACTCGGTCACAGTTCGGTGTTGATGACGACGTCCTTCTCCCCGTTCCAGCGGGCAGCGGAAGTAGTAGATCCTCCTCGGAATCCCGACAGCACGACGGCGTGGTGGCGGTGGTGGTGGAGATCTCCGGCAGGGCTTCGCCTAAGCGCTGTGGGAGAAGATGAAGGAGGAGAGAGGCTAGGGTTTGGGAGAGAGGGGGGCTAGGGCGCCGGCCAGGGGAGCCCTAGGTGGTGCGGCCAAGTCTAGGGCAGCCCCCTCCCTCTCCTCCTCATTATATAGGTGGAACCCCAAGGGTTTGCCCAAAGTCTTCGAATAAGACCCCAATTCAAAAACTGCCTTATGGACGAAACCTAGAGGGACAGGGACTCTCCCCTTCCCCCCTTGTTGGCCGGCCAAGGGTGGTGGAGTCCACCATGGACTCCACCCTCCCACTTGGTTGGCAAGTTAGGGTTGGTGGAGTCCAACCGGGATTCCACCTTCCATGGTGATTTCTTCCGGAAGGTTCTAGAACATTCTAGCGCTTTCCATAAATGCACCAGATCATTTTCCAAACTTGGAAAGTGACTTCCTATATATGAATCTTATTCTCCGGACCATTCCGGACCTCCTCGTGATGTCCTGGATCCCATCCAAGACTCCGAACAACATTCGAACTCCATTCCATATTCCATATCTACTTAAAACGACATCAAACCTTAAGTGTGTCACCCTACGGTTCGTGAACTATGCAGACATGGTTGAGACTCATCTCTGACCAATAACCAATAGCGGGATCTAGAGATCCATAATGGCTCCCACATATTCAACGATAACTTAGTGATCGATTGAACCATTTACATACGATACCGATTCCCTTTGTCACGCGATATTTTACTTGTCCGAGGTTTGATCATCGGTATCTCCATACCTTGTTCAACCTCGTTACCGACAAGTACTCTTTACTCGTACCGTGGTATGTCATCTCTTGTGAACTATTCACATGCTTGCAAGCTAATTAGACGACATTCCACCGAGAGGGCTCAGAGTATATCTATCCGTCATTAGGATGGACAAATCCCACTATTGATCCATATGCCTCAACTCATACTTTCCGAATACTTAATCCCATCTTTATAACCACCCATTTACGCAGTGGCGTTTGATGTAATCAAAGTACCCTTTCGGTATAAGTGATTTACATGATCTCATGGTCAAAGGATTAAGTTACTATGCATATTAAAGCTTGAAGCATAAAGAACTAAATGACTTGATCATATGCTACGCTTATTATGGGTGTATGTCCATCACATCATTCACCTAATTATATGACCTTGTTATTAATAACATCCGATGTTAATGATCAGGAAACCATGATCATCTATTAATCAACAAGCTAGTTAAATGAGAGGCTTACTAGGGACTCTGGTTGTCTACACAACACACATGTATCAATGTTTCCGGTTAATACAATTATAGCATGGAGTGTAAACATTTATCATGAACATTAAGATATAACAATAACTGTTTTATTATTGCCTCTCGGGCATATCTCCAACAGTCTTCCACTTGCACTAGAGTCAATAATCTAGTTTACATATGTAAAGATATAACACCTTGGCCTTCTGGTGCTTATCATGTCTTGCTCACGGGAGAGGTTTCAGTCAACGGATCTGACATGCTCAGAAACGTATGTATTTTGCAATTCATTTGCGTCTCAACGCATCACTCATTTTCCAAATGAGTCGGCATTAATCATATATGTTCAGTCTTCTGGTGGAACCTTAATTCCGCGGTCTGAAATATGTCACTAATATTGTCACACACAATATAGCTTCAAGGTTCTGACACTTTCGGAACTACACCAAGTTCTCCAAGAACTTCTTGACTTTAACATCCTCAGTCATTGTCAAAACAATGACATACTCTGCCTCCGTTTGTAGAATCCGTCACAATATTTAGAACTCATCTAAATCTAGCATTGTGCTACCTTCTAATGAACACTTAGCCTAATTGAGATTTGAAATTCATTTTTATATGTGACCAAACTAATATCGGTGCAACACCTTATAACGATTTGTTTGTCATTTCCCCATACAAAACTAATATCCTTGGTTCTTCTAAAGCACTCAAGGATATTCTTACTGTTTGTCCAATGATCATTACATGAATCATTCTGGTATATGCTCTTAACACCTTAGAGCACAGGACATCTGATTTTGTACATATTATTCGTGTGTTTTTACTCATCGAGTGTCAAATACACTCAAGTCTTGTTTAAACCTTCACATTAAAAGAACACCTTCTTAATATTTTTATATTGAACTACTTCAATATTCATTCTATGTACTTTAACTTAAACTTATTATGTGTTTCAATCTATCTTCATAGATCTTGACACTAAATATGTTTCAGTCCATATCCTTTCATTGAAGTTAATTCTCAATGAAACCTTTTAATCAAGTATATAATTACATCATTTATAATCAATGATATGTCATCCACATATAATATTATAACTATGTCTCAGCGCTCCCACTTAATTTCTTGCAAATGCAAGCTTCTCCATCGTTTCTGATGAAATCATAACTCTTTAATTATTTCATCCGGTGAAGATTCCAACTCCGTGATACTCACTTCATCCAGTGAAGTTTGTATGCCTTTTTAGTATTCTACGGACTAGCAAAACTCTCAGTTGTATCTTGTATACACCTTTAATACACACTTCTGTTAAGTAATGTATTTTTCCATCCTACTAGCATATCTCATAAAAGAAATATGTAGCGATTACTAGAACAATCCGCATAGACTATAAGCATCGCTGCTGAAGATCTAATCTTATCGCAGTCAGCTCTTTGAACTTTGTCATAAACAACTTTTCGACAAGTCGAGCTTCTTCAAGAATATTCCATCCAAGTCCATCAATTTTATAGATACATTTACTTTCAAAAAGTATTCACCTATCTTGGATTTTATGGCTCTTAGCCATTTAACAGAGTCAGGGCCCATCATAGCTTCTTTGTATGTAGATGGTTTATCATTGTTCAAAATCAATCTTTTGTTCACAAATCATTTATTTGATCACAAAGTAAACCATACCTACAAGGTTCAATAGGTACTTCGATCTCCATGACTATAACTCTTTGTAGACATGGGAGCTATGATCTTCGTGGCCGCTTCCGGAACCATTTCCGATGCTGCGCTACTCTGATCATCATGCTCAGGTTCATAAACCTTATCAAGTTCCATTGTCCTCCCACTCAAAATACTTCGCTAGAAACAATTTCTTGTAAATAAGTAAGAAACATCGACAAACACTTTTGTCTTTGTCTCCATAGTGGAAGGAATTTCCAATCAATTCTCTGGGATAACCAACAAAGACATTCATCCGATTTTGGTTGTAAACTTATTTACTTATGCTATGCATACCAAAATTTAAGAAAGGACTATTAGGGTTTATACCTATGCCATAACTCGTATGGTGTCATTTCAACGGATTTATGATGACGCTCTATTTAGTGTAAAAGCGGTAGTCTCTAAAGCATAATCCACAAAATATAATGGCATCAAATATATCATCATTAATCCAACAAAGTTTGGATACGTCTCTCGAACACTCCATCATAACTATGGTGTTCCGAGAAACGTGAGTTGTAGAACAATTTCATAACTCTCTTAGATGTTTGCTAAATATCGTAATTCAAATATTTCCACCATGATCCAATCATAGATATTTGACTTTTCTATTACGATGATTTCTACTTCATACTGAAATTTATTTGAATCCATTCAAAAGGTTTCAAACTTCTTCCTTATCGTATAAATATATCCACATATATATACTCAATTCATTGTTGGAAGTTTTCATGAAGTAGAAGAATCTCCCGCACACAACTATGCCCAGTGAACCACATATATCATCATGTATGTATCCACTAGGTTAGTTGCCCGTTCAACTCTTGGCCTATGAACGGTATTTTAGTCATTCTCTTTAGAAGAGATTTGCAAGCGCCAAACGATTCGAAAATCAAATGACTCCAAAAATCCATTTGCATGGAGTTCCTTCATGCGTTCCTTTCTAACATGACCTAAATGGCGGTTCCACTAATAAGTGGAATTCAAATCATTTGCCTTACGGCATATTAGCGTCAGTGTTATGTATGTGTGTTTCACCATTAAGATTTGTAATAACTTATCCATCGTACATGGAGTAAGGTCATAATTTGAACAACTCATTGTTTTTATTTGACCAGAGCTAAATAACAATTATGAAGTTCTTTATTATAAATCTCAAGAGCTAGGTAGAATGCCAACGACGAACACAATAACACTTTATTTTGTTCCAGACGTGCATTTCTACCACATTCCTTATCAGTCACTTCGGCCATTGTATTCTTGTATTGCGTTGTGTTGTATGACATCTCATACCAACCAATCTGGTACAAATACCCAAGAACTTCATTGTGTGACCAATCAAGGAATACATTCATAACATGTATATCATCTATATACACCTGAGCTAGACTTTCTAGTCTTTTCTTTCTTTCTGCCAAAATCTTTTGTAGTTTCTCTTTTAGTTTTCCTCATTCTCAGAAAACACTTCACCTTCAATAACTTCTAGGTCCATTGGTCAAATACCAATGACCTTGAGGTTCTTACTTTGAAGTTGATCATCATATGACAAGTGTTTCAGATTTCACTATTAGTAACTTTGTAATGTGATGAATAATTTCACTCATAATTTTATCCATCAAATCAAGACGACTTTCCGAGACCATGTCTGTACATGCTAGGCTCGTAAAGTTTAACCTCGGTATTCGCATGTGCAAACCTGGCTTGCACCCGTTGTATGCACACATAGAATCTATAACACCCGATCATCACGTGATGCTTCGAAACGATGAGTCTTAGCAACGGTGCATACTAAGGATGACCACTTCATGGATATGTGAATATCGTTAGTGCCCAACTAGTTGGAGGATTGGGATGCCTGGCGTCTTCAACCTTCGTACATTCCCATAAAACTTATGAGTTTATGTAGTCTCACTAGATTATATTCTATGATCTTGCAATAAGGTCTTAGATATCACATATATCTCATACCTTGCTTATTTCTGAAAACAAAATTTCCAGCTCCTTACTTTTCAAACGGATTTGAACTTCAAGTTTCACGGAGACAAGATGACTTTAGGTACTAATTGAAACCATTGCTTTTTGAATCAACAATGTGAGGTTTACTAAAAGTTTGCAATAAGACTTAATCATTTCTTGATTCTTTAATAATACGGTACCAGTCCGTAAAGTTTCTTGTCATACTTAACAGTATTTCTATCTCAATTACAAGACTAGCGCATGGTAGATAACGGATGCCAATTCTACAAATTTAATTCAAAATACTATTCAGACTATGTTCATGATAATTAGTTCAAGTTTTAATCTAATTACTAATGAACTCCCACTTAATACAACATCCCTCATAGTTGTTTAGTGGCACACGATCCATATCCACTACACCAAAACCGATCATCACGTGAGATGATGTAGCTTCAATGGTGAACATCAACATGTTGATCATATCATCCATATGACTCGTGTTCAACCTTTCGGTTTCCTGTGTTCCGAGGCCATGTCTGTACATGCTAGGCTCGTCAAGCAAACCCAAGTATTTCCGCGTGTGCAACATGGCTTACACCCGTTGTATGTGAACGTAGAATCTATCACATCCGATTATCACGAGATGCTTCAAAACGACGAACTGTAGCAATGGTGCATACGAGGGGAGAACACTTTATTATCTTGATATTAATGTGAGGGATCATCTTATAATGCTACCGTCGCGATCTAAGCAAGATAAGATGCATAAAGGATTAACATCACATGCAATTCATATGTGATATGATATGGCCCTTTAGTCTTTGCGCCTTTGATCTTCATCTCCAAAGCACGGACATGATCTCCATCATCGTCGGCGTAGCGTCAAGGTCCATGGCGCCGTCTTCATGGTTGTCCACCACGTGTAGCAACTATTACAACTACTTTGAAATAATACTACTACATGAAATATAAAGACAACCATAAGGCTCCTGCCGGTTGTCACAATACAATAGTGATCATCTCATACATATTCATCATCATATCATGGCCATATCACATCACCAAACCCTGCAAAAACAAGTTAGACGCCTCTAATTTGGTTTGCATATTTTACGTGGTTTAGGGTTTTCGAGTGAGATCCAATCTACCTACGAACATGAACCACAACGGTGATACTAGTGTTGTCAATAGAAAGAGTAGATTGAATCTTCACTATGGTGAGAGAGACAGACAGCCGCAAAGCCACTTATGCAATACAAGTTGCATGTCGAGCGTGGAGCAAATCTCATGAACGCGGTCATGTAAAGTTAGCCCGGGCCGCTTCATCCCACCATCCCGCAAGATGCAAAGTACACTAACTAAAGACAACAAAAGCATCAACGCCCACAAAACCATTGTGTTCTACTGGTGGAACCAATCTATGCATAGACCTGGCTCCGATACCACCGATGGGATTCGTAGCATAGAAAACAAAAAAATTCCTACCGCAAGAACGAAGAACAAGCCAAGATCCAATCTAGTAGATGGTAGCAACGAGAAGATCATGAGACTAACCCTCGAAGATTTCCAAAGCCTACAAGATTAGATCTCGTTGTTGATGTAGTCGATCACTTGCCGCTTGCAAAAGCGCGTAGAAGATCTTGACGGTGCCACAATCGGGCAGCACCTCCGTACTCGGTCACACGTTCGGTGTTGATGACGACGTCCTTCTCCCCGTTCCAGCGGGCAGCGGAAGTAGTAGATCCTCCTCGGAATCCCGACAGCACGATGGCGTGGTGGCGGTGGTGGTGGAGATCTCCGGCAGGGCTTCGCCTAAGCGCTGTGGGAGAAGATGGAGGAGGAGAGAGGCTAGGGTTTGGGAGAGAGGGGGGCTAGGGCGCCGGCCAGGGGAGCCCTAGGTGGTGCGGCCAAGTCTAGGGCAGCCCCCTCCCTCTCCTCCTCATTATATAGGTGGAACCCCAAGGGTTTGCCCAAAGTCTTCGAATAAGACCCCAATTCAAAAACTGCCTTATGGACGAAACCTAGAGGGACAGGGACTCTCCCCTTCCCCCCTTGATGGCCGGCCAAGGGTGGTGGAGTCCACCATGGACTCCACCCTCCCACTTGGTTGGCAACTTAGGGTTGGTGGAGTCCAACCGGGACTCCACCTTTCATGGTGATTTCTTCCGGAAGGTTCTAGAACATTCTAGCGCTTTCCATAAATGCACCGGATCATTTTCCAAACTTGGAAAGTGACTTCCTATATATGAATCTTATTCTCCGGACCATTCCGGACCTCCTCGTGATATCCTGGATCCCATCCGAGACTCCGAACAACATTCGAACTCCATTCCATATTCCATATCTACTTAAAACGACATCAAACCTTAAGTGTGTCACCCTAAGGTTCGTGAACTATGCAGACATGGTTGAGACTCCTCTCTGACCAATAACCAATAGCGGGATCTGGAGATCCATAATGGCTCCCACATATTCAACGATAACTTAGTGCTCGATTGAACCATTTACATACGATACCGATTCCCTTTGTCACGCGATATTTTACTTGTCCGAGGTTTGATCATCGGTATCTCCATACCTTGTTCAACCTCGTTACCGACAAGTACTCTTTACTCGTACCGTGGTATGTCATCTCTTGTGAACTATTCACATGCTTGCAAGCTAATTAGATGACATTCCACCGAGAGGGCTCAGAGTATATCTATCCGTCATTAGGATGGACAAATCCCACTATTGATCCATATGCCTCAACTCATAATTTCCGAATACTTAATCCCATCTTTATAACCACCCATTTACGCAGTGGCGTTTGATGTAATCAAAGTACCCTTTCGGTATAAGTGATTTACATGATCTCATGGTCAAAGGATTAAGTTACTATGCATATTAAAGCTTGAAGCATAAAGAACTAAATGACTTGATCATATGCTACGCTTATTATGGGTGTATGTCCATCACATCATTCACCTAATGATATGACCTTGTTATTAATAACATCCGATGTTAATGATCAGGAAACCATGATCATCTATTAATCAACAAGCTAGTTAAATGAGAGGCTTACTAGGGACTCTGGTTGTCTACACAACACACATGTATCAATGTTTCCGGTTAATACAATTATAGCATGGAGTGTAAACATTTATCATGAACATTAAGATATAACAATAACTGTTTTATTATTGCCTCTCGGGCATATCTCCAACAGGAGGTGTAGGTGAACCACCGCCACCACCACCACCACCGGAGGGGGGTGGACTTGTTGGCCTTGGCGCCTCGCCTGGAAACTTGATGAACTTCTTTTTCCATAGAATGAACTGGCGCTTGAAATCTCCAAGTCTTTTCGCCCCTTCGGGTGTAGCATAGTCAATCTCCAGGTCCTCAAATCCTTGGACTATGTCTTCCACCGTGACACGAGCATAACCATCTTCAATGGGGTTGTTGTGGTGGAGTGCTCCAGGTGTACAGGGTAAAGCAGTGCCGATGGCTACCTTCATAGAAATGTTCCCCATTGGATAATGCAGATCACATTCTTTCATCTCCTTTACATCGTCCACGGGGTAGCGAGGAGGCTCCGGTGCAGTAATATCGATCGTCGGTGCATTAGCACCAGCCGGGGCCAGCAAGGGTGCATTAGCACCAGCCGGGGCCAGCAAGGGTGCATTAGCATCAGCCGGCGGGGCCTCCGTGGAAGCCACGCTGCTTCTCCGCTGCTGGCTTCCGACATACGCTGGATGATCTTCATGCGGCCATGACGATGATCTTTCTTTTACTAGTTCAGTCACAATTTTCTTCATCTCATAGAGTTCCGATGCCAAGTGCCCCACAAGATCTGCATCCCGATCCATCTTTCTCTTACGGCTTCGGTAACTGTATGGGTCATTTTCCTGGGGAAACCCTACTTTCCACGGAATGACGCCTTTGCCTCGTACACATCCTCCGTGTTCAGGATTCCCGAGGGCAAATGTGAGCGCGTCGTTCTCTCTGTTGAACCTGATCTTCCCCTCTTGAGCTTTGGTCATTGCGTCAATAAGGGCTTCGGTGGGTTTAAACTTTGTCTGTCGGTGAACACACTCCCCTGTCACCGGGTCTAGCGATCCCCCATGCCCGTACCACCAGCTTTTGGCCCTTGGGTCCCATCCCTCTGTACCTAGAGGGATTCCTCGCTGCCTCAGGTCGTCCTCCATCTTCTGCCACTTAGGCTCCGAAAGGCGGTATCCTCCTGGCCCCATAATATGATTGTACGTTTTCTTAGCCGCATTTGCCTTATTTTTTTCCGATATGGCCTTGAAATGCTCCGATTGCTTTTGCCTCACAAATTCGGGCCAATCATTTTTCAGCTTCTCATACTGTCCATTGAAATCCGGAGTCTTCCCCTTCTCGACATATTTAGCCGCTAAATTTTTCTTGTATGTTCGGAATGCTTCGGCCATCTTCTGAAGAGCGAACACTTTGACTAGCCTTCTCCTCTGACGTCCACCCTCCACCTCGTTACCCTCTTCATCGTATTTGTTGTATTCCGGAGGTAGAATGAAATGCTCCATAAGCTTTCTCCAGCAATCCTTTTTCGTTCTCTTGCTGACGAAACTGAAACCAACACGTGCCTTCACTGGCTCATGCCATTCCTGGGCGGTGATCGGGACGTTGTCTCTAACAACGACTCCGCATTGGTTGATGAACTTGGTATAATGCGCTTCGGGCTCCAGCGGCCTGCCGGTTGCACTGATAACATCGATGTTATATGTTACTCCTTGTTTCAGCGTCTTGGTTTTGCCACGCTTTGTCTTCACCGATTTTTTCGACGATCCGGCCGAGGGCTAAAATAAGAAAGAGAGTCGAGTTAATACACATATTTATTCAAATCGGTAAATTTGTATCACCAGAGGCTCAATGTATATATATACCTCGCCGGAGGTGGTTGCTAATTGCTTATCTCCATCGTCGTTTGTCGACGGTTGACCTCCATCGACAGTGTCCGTTCCTTCACCTTCACCGTCAAGGTTCAGATAAGAAGAGACATTCTCTTCTTCATCTTCTTCGGCCAGCACATAAGGAATGTCGCCGTTTATGATGCCGAAAAGATGTGCCTCAACTTCCGCATTATAGTTTTCCCTAATCGGGTCGGCTCTATCGTCCGCCATATGTCACTCCTGAAAACATGTAGTAAAAACTAATTAATTAAGTAAAGAAGGGGGCGGTGGCGGTGGCGAAAGGGGGCGGTGGCGAAAGGGCGGTGGTGAAAGGGCGGTGGCGGTGGCGAAAGGGCGGTGGCCCTCGCCACCCCCTCCATATACACGCGGGGTCGGTGTGCATGTTTCTCTCTCTCTCTCTCGCCAAAAAAAACAAAAAAATTAACCCCGCGCGTACACGGAAGGGCGGCGCCTCGCCGCCCCCGCCCCCTCCGTATACGCGCGGGGTACCGATTAAGTTTAAATTTTTTGTTAAGTAAAAAAACTAATTCATTTCAAATTAAACTAATTCATTTTACCGTTTTTGTTAATTAAGTTATTTTTTTTACTTAACATGCCAAACTTCCAAATTCCAAACTTTGTAATTATTTGAACTAGTTGAAATTATTTGAACTAATTCAATACAATATACATTATCGCCCCGATTATTTGAACTAGTTGAAATTATTCAAATTCAAATATGATGATTTGAGTATATATTTTCACTTGGAATTAATTTTATTGCACATATTTTCCTTTTGCAAAAATGATCCTTATAAAAATGATCCTTATAATTAAGTTATTTTTTTTTGGTTAAGTAGTTAAAATTAAAAAGAACAAAAAAAACACAAAAAAAAAAGAAAAAAATTCCGGCCGGGGCCTCGTTCCTCCCTCTCTCCTTCCTCCCCTCTATCTCTCAGTGGCGCCCCGGCCTCGATCTCCCGCGCGCGCAAGCGTGAACTCAGGCGTGGTGGTGGCGTCGGGAGGGGAGCCCGTCGACGATGGGGAGCGAGGCTAATCATACCTAACTAAAGAAAACTAACAAGCGGGAGGGGAGCCCGTCGACGATGGGGAGTGAGGCTGGCGTCGGTGGTGCGCAAGCGTGAACTCAGGCGTGGTGGTGGCGTCGGGCCAGGACCTGCGAACGGCGCGGCAGCGGCCAACGTCCTTGGGCGGCAGGCTGATGAGGATCTTGTGGACGACAATCTCGTCCGGCAGGTTGTCCAGCACCGTCGCGCCTCTCCTGTCCGGCATCGTCGAGGCGGCGAGCTAGAACTAAGCAGAAAGATTTGATATTAGTGCTCGGATTGAGCGCTGCGCCGACAGTTAACTACTCCAGACGGCGTCGACCGGCTTAGATTGGAGAAATAAAGGAAACAAACAAAATAAATTGAGGAGGAAGGCGAGACGGGTTCACCTACCCTGGGAGAGGCACACAGAGCATGAGGAGGGTCCAGCGACGCCGACGTGGGCGAGCTATGGCGACATATCTTGCAATTGCCTTTGGTTATGTCGCCTGGTCTACACACGAAAGAATACGCGGATTGAAGATTTGAGCGGCCAGGTAGATTGAGAAGAGAAAACGCAGAGACGTACCGGGGGAGAGCCCTAGATAGTCGCCAGGGGGTTTGGGGCGGCGAGGATACTGACATGAGTAGGCGAAGAAGGTGATCCTGGAGCGTGGGATTAATGGGAGCGGTGGAGAGGGTATCCTCGGGGAGTGAGAAAAATTTAGGGCCCCCGAGGCCGCGGGAAAGAGAAGATTGACCGACGAACATGATTCTTTGGGTGGTTCCGAATTTGAGTTTCATAAAAATTTCAGCCATTGTCCAAATCACTGAAATATCAGTGTCTGATTTTTTTATTTGACCAAATGGCCAAAATACTATCTGAACCCAAAAAAAAGAAAAATAATTTGAATTATTTCTGAAATGATGTGTCCTTCCTCCATTCTCTTTTATTCTACATTTTAGAATAAGTTGTTATTCCATATTAGTTTATATTTTAGTTTGGTAATCAACAATAACACAGAGAAGAAGGCTATCACATTCTCTATTGTCTGTCATTAATTTTAATTATAATTTTAATGATTCTCTATTATTAAACGACTTCCTAATTAGTCCTAAAATTTCTAAAATATAGACTAAAGCAGAATATATAGAGGAAGAAGTAGTGAAATGTCTGAAATATTTTAATCGAAAGACAATTATTTCCGGATATACCGGAATCTGCAAGAAGGCCTAGTAGTTTAAGTCAAAGGAAAATGATTGTATTCCCCGGGGGATCCGTCGCTCGCGGCCTCCTGGTTGATCGCCGTTGGATGCGTTTGCATCGCGTGCTGCCAGAGTTCCACGTAGACCGGGCTAGACCTCAGCAGGCTTATCTCATCCCTCATTCTCTCCCTGTCTCGCATCCCTCTCCTCACCCACGATGCCAAAGTCTAAGTCACACGCGACGCACGCGTAGGCTACACCCCTCCCCATATTTATAGGCCTCTAGGTTTCATTCAAATTACGAAACTTGGCGCTACTTTTTTCATTTCCCGCTATATAACTTTGGTTTTCGCCATCCGTGGTCCTGCCTTATTAGTTTACGGGAAGGTAGCACAGTGGACTTACCGGGATATATAACATTAATGGGTGATTTAATCTTGTGTACCGGAGTACATGCTTCAGTTCCCTAAATCAAGGAACAGATCATGATTTAATCACGCCATTTGTCTACTGCCTATATTTAGAAAACGTATCCCCGTTGCTTGTTCGACTCTTATATTTATTAATGGATGATTTAATCCCATGGAGCACGGACGAGGATTGTCTAGCCTTAGTGTGAATCTGTGTGCCCGCGTTAGGTGAGGTTCATCCGGCGCTTCTCTCCCTTTTCTTTTACCATCCGCGCGCTCGTGATGTTTTCTTATAGTGCCAAAAAGTTGGCAACATGGAGAAATACAGCAAAAAGCCCGTTGTTAATGACGGTCATGAGTCCTAGCCCGGAGAGAGTAGCGGCAACGTGAAAGACTTTGTACTGTAGCGTCGCTGTAGTACCCAAGGATTCAACAAGCTAAAGGAGCACGAAGAGGCTAGTGTTATTAGGTATGAGCATTATGTACAGTCGTAGGATTCTCCATATTTATTTTCCAACCGAAAAATGTGACCTACGTGGGGCTTAATTTGCGAAAAACACCCAATGGATGCCACATGAACTAGGTGCACGGATGGGAGCGGCGCAAGAAAGCTCGTCCGTAGGGCACGTGGTTCAATTCCCTAAAACAAGGAACGGCTCATGATTTAATCGGCTTTTGATCATGCCATTTGTCCCCTGCATATATCTACATTTAGAAGTGTATCCCCGTTACTTACAAGAGTCTTCTATTTATCTATTAAATTATTATGAAAGCCTCGTGTGATAGTTATAGATTTTGCTTGGCCAGGGATACATAGAAGATGCCTAGAAAACAGGGTGGATGTCGTAAATTAGAATCCATCATTTGTGATTTTGGGGTATAAGGTCCTGCAAAGCATATATTTTCTACATGTGTCATTGGTCAATTGTGGATCCACAAGAGAATTAGTCTCTTGGTTTGTACATGTGAATCGGTTTTCACCGAAGAAAATGTATGTCGGCATATACGCAAATAATATAAGCATATCGTCGTTTCTATTCCTCTCAAACCTATGCAATATACACGTTTGACTGTATAAAACATATTTTTTGATTCTCATATACTTTCATATAAATGCTTTCCTGTCAAACTCGTATATGCATATTCACATGTGCATGTTGGTCTAGAAATAAATGAATGAAAACTGATCAATGAATCTTCTTGATGTAGCATGTCGTCCAACTAGTGACCATCCACACAAAAAACAACTACACATACATAGGCATAATTCATCTTGTACTGCACATCTAGCTATCCTTCCTCCCATTTTTTCACCAAGGCCCCCAAATGCCTTCTTGTACTGGCAATCCAGTAGGTTCGAGAAAGGGTAGCGTGCCTCTCGGCTTGTTGGTCTGGCCAGCTCGAGTGAGTGGGGACATGCCACTGCGGTCGCCACCCGCTCGGCCAACTGCACACAGCCTCCTGCTGATTGCTGAATATGCTCCTTCTCAGCCATACATCATCCTACCAAGAATGACAGGTTAGTAAGTTGCTTCACAGGAATATAAGAAAACAAGTTTGCGACTCACATTCTTTTTACACATGTAAAAGCAAATACATGAAAGTACTATGGATCTATCGACACAAAGTACACCACGGAAAGCTCCACCAAAATCAACACCTATGAACAAGTGTTGTGAGAGAAGCAAACATTAAAAATACAAAAGCAGTTTTAACAAATCTGAAGTTGTTTTAAGTCATATGTGATAAGTAGAGAGAAGGTTGAAGTACATAGATGGAAAGATAAAGTATGGTAGAAATATAAATGTCAAGATAAGATACACAATGAAGGTCAACACAGTCATAGGTTCAAAGACAGTCATAGTCTCATATGCTCAAAAAAGTAAACGCCCGCATGTACTTTTAATGAGAAAAGATGATTGCAGGTAGATACAAATACAGAAGTAAATGCCCCACAAGCATAATATCTGGCGCATGCACACCTTATTACAATATAAGTCCAACACATTTGTCACTCTACTCCACCGAAAAACAGCTCTGCATGTGTGAGCCAGAACCCTTTTATCCAGTTGGAAAGAAACATGAGGTTCGTTTCATGTGTTGCTTTACATCTTAAGAACAGATAATGAGCGGTTGTTGAAGGTGTCAGTTGGTAAGATCCATATAATAAACTCTAGACAATATTTTGAACCTGCATATGTACCAAATAAGATTTACTAAAATATCGCAATAATGTATGCATAATGGAACAGAGACATATGATATATCATATGTGTTAGTACCATACAACTGCTAGTCTAATCTAAAACCAACATAAACAAACCAGCCTCCTCTCAAAGCTGAAAGCACATCTGAAGCAATAATCACGTCGATGCATGTCTAGAAAGTTAAAACATTCAACAAGACATAAACAACCATATATATCTTAAGGCCATATCTTAAAAGGCTGATTTCTTGATAATCCTAATTCAAGGTTTTACCTTGAGTTAGTTAGCGGCAAGAAAATCTTGTCGATTTGGACGATTTCACTTGAGCTCCTGGTGCAAGGAATCATCACCTGTAGCACCTAGTCTGAAATGAGCCTTGGTGCAAGGAATCATCACCTGTAGCACCTAGTCTGAAATGAGCCTGCTAAAATGAATCGATCTGGAAAGTGCAGTGGAAAGAATGCAAGCATGTTTGCATCTAGTATTAGTAGATTGTGCTTGTATGGAGTAGGACTAAATCAACGTATCTAGTGCATCTTCTCTCGGGTTTTTCTTGCATCAATCAGACTGTTGTGGAAACAATTCCATCGCACACACACATGGAACTAAAGAATGGTTGGCAAAAATATTGCACGCAACCTCTAGTTCTTCTTTGAAATAGAACCATGCGGCGGTGCACAACTTGGGTTGCACTTCATCAAAAAACTGCTCTAATGCAGTAGAAACAAAAATTGAAGCAGGAAATAAAGTCACTACAAGCATGGGTGAAGAATAAAACATGTCCACCTGGCTCTTACAAAAATGCATCAAAAAAATTCTGGCAGCAGGCTCAACTTGAATCTTGTAATATGAAAATATGGAGATCTCTTTTCATCAATAAATTACAAACATCTAGTAGTTACACATATGACTACCAATAATAGATCACAACTATAGTAGACACATTATGTTTTGTGTCGCGTAGTTGTGTATATCTGGTATGCAATATTAACACCATTCTTGAAACAGAAACTACATGACTCTCGCATCTTAGGTGTAAGATGTATTGAATTATCTAAATATTCTGAATTCTGAGTATGCTGCGTTTAATTATTAGTATAACGTAGTAGAGAATAGATGATGTTGGGTCGCAGCAGATCATTTGGCCCTTAATATGGTGCCTTTAATTTGATGCAATTTTTTTGGACTAAGTAAAAACTAGGCATCAATGGGGGCATAATGAATTTCTTTATGCTAATATTGTAAGTGCTTGTTAACCAAGATGCGATTTGAGATGCCGCTAACCAAAGACCTCGGCCACATCAATACTAGGTTGCTACCAGTGAATCACACTTACATAACTACCATCCATTTGCTCTGCTGCTGCAATCGGTCATGTATCCATGCCGACAGAATTATCGATCTAGTCGATGCATCACAACTCCACACGTCCAGCGACCTGCATCTCGGCGGATCTGCATCACATGAACTTTTGATCAGCCAGAAAGCAATGGAAAGATTTAAAGATGGGGACACACTGGATCTTCTTTTGAGATAAAAGTTGTGGGAAGCATTACCTTATTGATCGGAAGAAGAACTTGCCGGCGGCCCTCCGGATATCAAATCGGCGATGGAGTGCCTCTCCTCTCAGAGTGTCCTCCTTGCCCGCCACCGTCGTAAGAGGTATGCTCCACCACTCTTTCATATTTATAGACAGGAGACCAGGGCTGAGTTTTCGTCCTTGGCGCCACTTTTTCAACTTACCCGCTATTTTTGTTTCCTTTCCTTGTTTACAGGACGGTAATTTATCCTACATAAATTTAGGAATATATCTCATTAAAATCGGGAGGATTTATTGCCATATGCGATGGTGGTCAACTCAATTAATTATGGTAGTTAATTATAGATTGGCAAATCTCTTCTTTCTATGTTAGTTGTTCAGCCGTGAGAAAAAATGGTAAGAAGACCAAAGCAAATTACAAGGTGAATGGTGCTCAGCTAAACTAAATTATGTTGCCCAAATGGTTTGATCAATCGATTGAACCTAGATAGCTACTCCAGCTAAACTCCAGCTATAGATATACATGGTATAATTTCTATTTATTTATCGCCCAAATGCTTTCAAAGTGTTATTTAGCTAATTAATCAATGTAAGTTTTATTATTACTATAGAACTCAAAAATTTGCCATAACCTTTCAACATTTTGGGGCATTCAGACCATATAACACAAAATGAATAATATGAGGGCACACATCACAGCTCACATTCAAGCGTACGATTCAAGTCAACTCGAAACAGAGAAGAGGCACTAAGACCTAATATTATTACATACGTGGCCAAGGAAACAGCTACATGACTATTAAAACTTTCTGGTCTGGATCACTCGACTACTTGCAAATGCATTTTCATTCCTCGACGCCCTTTCCCCACCGATGCCGTTGTTGGTGGCCAAGCTAGCGACGTATGCCGACGGACACAGCAGCAGGGTGATATATACATGTGAGGCTTCAGAATACACTATTTAGTAATCAGAGGCCAATATTTCACGATCATTGTTTTTCATCCAAACATTAAAAAGATGATACATTGATATGTTGAAACTTCAACAACGACTAGCTAAAACTGTTGGCATTTCATTTCTTCATGCATCGACTTTGTACCTGGTTTAATTCAGAGACACAAAAGTGATTTATAGATACACTGTATAAATGCCAACAAAATAGCAGGTTTACTATGAAACTGACGGCGAGATGCAAGCATATAAGTGTTATATAGATGCACAGTACCTCACAAAACTATAGGAAGCTGAGGCGGGTTTAGAAAACAACTACTAATCACAACCCAAAAAAATCAATCATCTTGTATTTTTTTAAATAATGCCAAATACTGATAAAGAAGTGGTCAAGCAACAGGACTAACCCATGGGCATATACGACAAACCTAAAACAAAAACTACAACAAAGTACATCATAAATTTTCTTTTCTTTTTCAATAAAGGTAAGAAAGATGTGCCTTTACTTCTGCATTTGTCCAATGATCCTTTTGCATACCTAATCTGAATTATTATCGAAATCCAACAAGAAAACTAAAGTTGGTAAGTTCAGCAAGGGTTCATTTATCATAGCAAGGGTTCATTTTTAGAGTGTATCAATCATTCAGACTATTGAATAACATACACTAAATAACCTACTGAATAATGGACCTTTACTAGGCATGTCCAGAAAATAGTGCCTAGAAAAATCCAGTCAACAAGGTTCCTACTTGGCACGTGGCACTAACTTTAACATGATGCACTATAATCCCAGCCGAGCTCATTCAAGATGGTAGCAAATCCTGGGAGCAAGCTAGAAACATGCTGAAGAAGACATTATGATTGGGACCTCGACAAACCATTTAAATGCAGTCTATTTACGGTAATTCATTAACGCTAGTAGACACACTATATGTGTATCTGCTCAAGAACCAACGGATGTGTAGATACAGTTTGTAGTACGGGGAGATAATCCAGCAAACACTCGCATTGACACACCGAACAATAAAATCAAAAGCTCGCACCAAAAGCGGGAGCAGTGGTGGTACCTCATGGTTGCCTCCGATTTAAGATCATGGATCCACCTGCAGACAGAAGGAACACAATGAGAACGGCAGCAAGAAGCAAGATCAATGGGAATTTGAGGATTTCATCGAGGAGATGAGCCTAGAGGGGATCGACATTTGCAAGGCTTACTATAAGATCACCCTTCTAAATAGTGCACTATAATATGATTTACCTCTCAAGTCTCAACTATGTCCAGAAAATATAGATAAATTCAACTCAATATTCCATCGAATGTAATTAGCAGTGACTTTGTACCGATGCATACTATGATGCTTACTGGTTAGATTAAAGATCAAGAAACGTAATTAAGAAAATATATGAGCATGTAAATCATGAAACAATATGAATCTGAAGTGTTGGAAGCTTGGAAGAGATAACAACCTTCTTCCCTTACGTGGGTTAGACATTTAAGATTTTCTTCAGCATTCGGAATCTTGTTCGAATACCTAGCAAGTTGTCCTTATTGTGCAGGAATCCGAAAAACAGAAAGTGAGAACACAAAGAGTCCAAACACTTTCAGTGGAAAGCTTTATAAAACTTTATATTGTTAAAAATAACTCTGTAATTGTCAGTATGGACTATTTTAATCATTTTAAGACACTAATGCATAAAACCGATGACTATACAAATCCCGAGAATCACATCCTATAGCACAAGGAATCTCAAATCGACCCGCAAAAAAGTGCTGATAACCTTATCTACATATTCTAGAGATGATTAAACCATCACAATTGTACAGGAATGCGTAGGTGTAGATCTTTACTGATTTTCAAGGCATTTAATTAAACAAAATAGTGGAACTCCATGTGAACCATAGCCTACATCCATGAAGAAGAAATGCTCATGTAGCTACTTTAAGCATAAATTTCCATGAATCTCAACTAGGTTTAATTAGAAAACTCCAAACAAGCCTAATGTTGTCTAATTAAGCCGTAGCGGCTAACAGTGTTGTGCATCCAAATTTACAGTGGACAGTAATGGATGCCTAATGCTGACAAAACAAAGTAAAAGATTTGATCTTTGGAAGCTGACGTCGATTAAGTCTTGAACGGTAGCATCTGGGTCACAACGGTGTTCAACGACTCCAACCGGCCATGGGATCCGGCGCGAACACGGCATCCTGCGAAGAAGCTGGCCCCCATGTACATTAGCTTAGAAGTTCAAAGTGACATAACGATGTGAGTGCATACTACCATGTAGAACAGTAACATCACATATCAAAGGTAGCTTGAATGCAAATAAAAGTTGTATTGCATTTTAAATTATCATTGATTATGCTAGTTTAAAGTCTATTCGCTGAATATCCAAACCTTAAATATGCATCTCTGCCATAAGGGTTCAGTTCCGAATGTCATGGCTAGAACAAGAAGACCAGTGGAAACATAAAAAAATTCAAAATTTTCCAGATAACACGGTGCCGAGCACCATGGAGCCCCTGTTCGTTGCAGCAAACATATATAATGAGGGGAGTATTAAATATGAAATATTAATTATCGATTAAACAACAACAAACAGGCAATCAAGCATCCCTATCCAAAATAGTTCATAGTAACATAACTATGTGAATGCATCCTACAATAAATGACAACAACACATCTCATGCATATCACTTGGGAAGTTCAACGCTTGCATTAAACCTCAAACTATCACTACTTGCTATGCTAGCTAGATAGTACAAAATCTGGCCACTGACTATCGAAACCGTGAATATGCATATCACATCATAAGAGTTCATTTCTGAATGCAGCAATTCTTATTGATACTCGGTCCCATCTAAGTAGGCCTTATGCTCAGATAAAACCTGTGCCAGCTCTCCAATCCATCACCGAAGGACCCCCTCCACCCCACGTCTGGCGAGAAGAAGGATTGGCCATGCGGCTCGTACCTGTGAAACAATCAATGGGGACAGAAAGCATATCAACGTACTATTTTCTCACCGACATCTCATAATACACGATAAACCCAGAGATCAATGTGCTCTACCTAGCAATTGGCAGCTCATGGAGGAGGATATGAAGAACCTGCAGGGCCTCTCGGTGATCCTTTGCCTGCCTTGCAGCTATGTACTGGTCGATCTAGTGAAGATCGTCCCTTGCCGCGAACCTGATCACCACCTTGAAAGTCCTATCATGCCTACATCAAAGTAATAATTAACAATCAGAAATGCGAAGACAGTAATATATCTTTAGCAACAGAGAACCATGTTAATGAGAAAGGACAGACCCGTCTGTGCCGGAACATCATCTTCGTTGAGAAAGGTGATATGAAACTCGTTCGATGTAAACAGCAGCAGCTTGGACGTGTACATGCTCTTTCTGCCATTATATGACGGGAGCCGACCTCCGAGGTAGAAGGCCTTGTGCAGCCACACCAGCTCCTCATGACAACGCGGTCAGATACCCGCGAGTCGATCTCTGGCATGGTCGCAACCTGCAAGGAAACCATACACCACATCAAGAGAAGTATGCTATCATTAGCTTATGCATTCCCTTGTATCCACGAACCACAAATTCTCACGTAGCTACCTTTCTTCCTCATGCATCTATTCCCAATGAATCTCAACTAGGTTAAACTAAAAAATTCCAAATTATGTAGACTAATGCTGTCTAATTAAACCAAAATTGCTAACAGTGTTGTGCATCCAAATTAACAGAGGTTACTAATGGAGGCCTAAATGCTAACTAGCAAAGAAAAAGGTTTTACCTTTCGATGTTGAGGTCGACAAGGTCCTGAATGGTCGACAAGTATATATTAGCAAAGAAAAAGGTTTTACCTTTTGATGTTGAGGTCAACGACTCCAACCAGCCTTGAGATCCGAAGCGACCATAACATCCTGCAAAGCCAACCGTCGGGTAAACTAGCGGTGGAGGGGTTCGGTCAGCATCAGCCGGTCATCAATGTGTCTATCGGAGGCGAACAGGAGAAGCAGGTCACCCTCTCTGCCACGGCGGCGCACTTGAAGGATCTGGTTCTCTCCCTTCTCCCTTGAGCTCCTCCTCCGATATGCTTTGAACCTGAAATATACAAATTTTCAATTTAGAAACAAGGAACAAGTTTGAGCACATCCATTTTCTATACACCCACTGTCTATGTAAGATTAGATGAGAACTTTGTAGTGCGTACACATTCTGTAGAAGAACAATAACAAATTTTAACAAGAATACATAGAGGAAGCCGGCAGCAGCATGTCGGAGTGGTGGTCAGCAGGGGCCGGAGTTCTAATGTCCTCGCTCCTCCCACGACCGGCTGCCTCACCTCCTTGCTCGAGCACGATGATCGTGGAGCTCCGCCGCCTCTCTTGCACCTGGCCCTCAGCTCGCTCGCTGTAGCTCGGCCGTAGACAACCGACATGTGTTGGGGCTCCGCCACCTCTCTTGCACCTGGTCCTCGGCTCGCTCACTATAGCTCGCTTGTTGGAGCTCCGCCGCCTCTCTTGCACCCATCATCGCCATCACCACCGTCAATAACCTGCAATAAGAGATAGTTTATGTATCTTAAACAGAAAACGACATGTGCTGCAGTTTGTCTTGGCGTGATTTGCCATAAAACAGAGCTAAAATGAACATGGCATGGTAAGGATCTTAAATAACATAGTAAGACAAATAGAGATTGTCACATGCCACAATCATGAGTGTGTTTCCACCCATGAATTGAGTTTGAGCTAACCTAGAAGCAAACAAAAAAGTACACATAAGTGGAAGTAGGTTAAGAATTCACATAGTTCGCAGATTCTAGGAATGAAATATGCAATTCTGGTCACATGGAGCATATGACCATCAGCAATAATTCTGACATTGAAAAATGCAAGAATACAATGGAATTGAGTTTATGATCTGTGCCAAATGATTTATTCATCTGCACCAACAGCATTTGAAATTTAATAAACCTCGGAGAAAAGGAAAACCAATGGAAAATTGCCATCCATGAATAACCTTCCAGATCCATGAACAATTAATAATATAATAACTTACAAAAGGTATGGGAGGAGATCCATGAATCCATGAAGAGAAATCCAACAAATAAGTAAACCTATCCACGTATCAAGATCCATGAACATGACTACATGAGCAAGGGACCCACCCATGCATGCTTGAGTCTTTTCCCTTCGTATCTATAAAACAACACCTCCCAGCTTAACCCCATTGCACAGAACCATATTTAACCGAGGTTCAGAAACAAAATTTAACTTGAGAAGAATAACATGACCCACTAACTAAACTCTGAAAATGCAGTCCATGTAGGCGTGGCACAAGAAAAACAGAGCAAACAGCTGCTGCTGCTTGTCAAGGTCTCAAGGATAATAGATAAGACGAGCATGCATACACTGAGTAGCGACGCAAGACCTTGGAGCATAACCGTGATCCCTTCGATGGCGACATACTTGATGTCGCCCTTATTGTCCCATTTCCTACACGAGACAAGATAATTTAAGGGCACTGTGACCTCAAAGGTTCCAACTTGATTGACCAGAATGTTGGATTTGAGATAAAATAACTAGGACGATGGGAGATGAGACTAGAACTCAACTTACAAAGCTCGTCCAAGTGATTGGAGTTGTTTTTGGTGAAGAAGCTGGGGGTGAAGACGAAGGTCTCATCAATGAGCGCAGCGTTGGGCCACGGCGGCGACAGTGAAGCCCTCCTCGAGCCAGAAGGTCAGGTGGTTGTACATGACCCTGAAGATTAGCTCTTCGGACCTGATGCACGTACATTATACACAATTTGCACCCTCAGATACCAGTAGCATATATTTTTACTACGACCAGATGAATGGCAGCTGATAAATACCCTTCATGGTGGGAACTTCTTGTTCATGCGCCTTTTCTGTAGGTCTTCCAGCTCCACTGCTTCACAATCTTTCACAACAACCTTAATTGCATTTTCAGCAAAGCATACAACAAGTGGAGCTTAACTGATGGAAGCGACAATTGTTTTGCGATCTCACTGAAAACAGAGAGCACTAAAGATTGTTATAGTTTTACAAAACTCGATTTGATTGGTATGATTCAATAGCATATTGGATTACACTGAGCACTCAGTAGCGGCATTACAATGATAGAAAACAAATTAAATGAGTTGATTCATTCTGTAACAAACAAAGGATATAAAGTAGCATCATGATCTACATCTTTTCTATGATGTGATTATTAGCATCCACATTCATTCGAAATTTAAAAAGCCAACCAATTCTAGAGGAAACATTCATATCAACCCTCTTAATTAAAATGCGGGCTTGTACAATTCGCGAAACAAGCTCATTAAACAATAGAAGGTAACAAATTACATAATTCAACCAACTATGAAAAGTAATCTGGTTGTTTTAAGCAACTTACGAAAACCATGTCATTACTAACACGAAAAGACTCTGACAGTGCTTAAGCATTAGTAAGAAGATGCACATTTACAAGTTCAATGCATTGTCAAATATATTTCTTCTTCTCAAAAGTCTACTGATAACTATGAAATGCCACAACATCAACTCAAATACTGGAGGGTCGTCAAAGAACAACGCAAAATCCCACATCGGAATACTGGTATGCACATTCTCATGACAGGATTATAGTTTGCAAAGGGAACTATGTACCATGACCTTAGTTATAGAGACCACAAGGAGAATAGTATATATGTTCGCTAATTGGACGCACAATAAACAAGAATAGGAAAATGATAAACAAAAGGACAACATTAAAAGTTCAATGAAGAAAAATATGCTACTCCCTCCGATCCATAATAAGTGTCACTGATTTTGTACTGATTTAGTATAGAGTTTGTACAAAATCTCAGACACCTTTTTTTATCGGAAGGAGTCCTTAAAAGATTGTAGTTGAAACTAGATCAAAGCAGGGAGAGCTTATGTGTTCTTGATAGTAACTGCTTCCTCCATTTGCTTTCCTTGAACCATTCAGTAGTTCCAGGGAAAATAGTAGAATCAAGCATTGACTTCATGACTTAAGAATCCCTGATACAGATAGAAATACATCTTAGGAAAACATAAACACTATGCATCAGAAAACTGAACACAAACTGCCTCAACCCAATTGTCACACTATCAACTATCAGCAATAATGTTGATACGTTTTTGTTTGGGGCATGTTGTACAAGAAACCGAGTATTCTAATCCATAGTAACAAACAGACCTACATTAATATTACACCAAAATATGAGCGATTCAAAGAGCTGGTACGCTTAAATCTAATGAAAAAGTCGACACATTATGAGCACATTCAGTTTACTGTGACCCAACGACGGAAGAGAGATTCTAGGTAAAGATAATAGCTAATAATGAAGAGTAGCTATTGTGTCGGCTAGTTCGTTTCCTAAAATAAAAACAAATAAAGCTATGTTTATAAAAACTATATAAGAAAAAAAGGTTTATCTGGAATGCATGCCACATAGTTTACTACAACTATATATTTTTTCCATGGTCATGGCCATGCATGGTTTGACAAGTTGTATATTGTGCTCAACACGAGTTTTGGAGATTTAGTGCTTCTCAAAAAGAAAGAGAAACCAATCATCTTAGATTATAAATTTAGCCATCACCATCTATCATGAAAAAAAAGGATTGATTGTCCATGACCATAATCTATTTCGTAAATGAAAGGAATCAACAACCCTGATATTGAACAAATAAACATCAACATAATTTCTCATATGGTTGTACTTGACAAGAAGAACCTTGATACTACTACTAACCACAAAGTTTCTGTATAGTTGCAATTTTGCAACCTATTCAATCATGGGGAGAGTACGTAGGCTGTCACACAACAGAACAGGGGAAAAAAGAGACCGTTTGATGGGCATCGTTGTGGTGGCATCTCCCCAGAGGTCGAGATGGGACTTCACAAGCATGTCCAGGTTGTCCCCATCCTCCCCTTCAGTGTTATCATGGTTCGCTTCCACCACCAGCTCCATCTGCTCCAAGCATAGCATCGCGGACTGAGCTATCTCAGCGAGATCCGGGCCGAGCTGCTAGGGAGGAGGCACGGGATGCGGCTGTCCTCAATCTGTCAATGTAAAAGTCGCCATATTATGAGAACATTCAGTTCATCGTGTTCCAGCGACGGAAGAGAGATTTTCCATACATATTGTGCCTGCTAGTTCCTTTCTTGGAAGAAAAAAGAAAGAAAGCTACATATATAACTATATAAGAAGAAGAAAACTTTATCCAAAATTCATGCCAGATAGTTTACTACAAAATCTGGTGATTAGGCTGTGCAAGAGGACCATCTCTGTCATATGATGCAGCTTGCTCGCTCAGAGGAACTGGATACTTTCGCTCGTTCTCAATAATCATGTTGTGTAAGCACACACAACAGTTCATCACCTCCTATATCTGATCTTTGGACCAAGTCATAGCGGGGAACCGGACTACAACAAATCTTTGCTGGAGGACACCAAATATACGCTCGACGTCATTTCGGCAACCTTCTTGTTCCTTGACAAACTCCGCCTCCTTCGATAGGACGGGGCTTGAGATAGTCTTCACAAATGTTGTCCACTTTGGATAGATACCGTCTGCAAGATAGTATCCCTTATTGTAGTGCCGACCATTGATCACAAACTCAACCGGGGGAGCATGACCCTCAACAAGCTTGGAGTAGATCAGCGAGCACTGCAAGACGTTGTTGGATCCCGGCATACCAAAAAAGGAGCGCCAAATCCAGAGATCATGGGTAGCCACTGCCTCAAGTATCGCAGTGTAGCCTTTTTTGTGACCCTTGTACATTCCATGTCATGCAAACGGACAGTTCTTCCATTTCCAATGCATGCAGTCAATGCTTCCAAGCATCCCCGAAAATCCTCGACCTTCATTGACAGCGAGGATCCGGGCAGTGTCTTCGACAGTGGGTGATCTCAAGTAGATGTCCCCGAACACTACTATCACCGCCCTGCAGAACCGGTAGAAACAATCAAGGGCGGTGGACTCCGCCATCTGAAGATAGTCATCGGCAGCATCACCAGGAGCTCCATACGCCAGCATTCGCATAGCCACCGTGCACTTTTGGAGGGCGGAAAACCCTGCCATACCGGTGCAATCCAACTTGCATCTGAAGTAGGAATCGTAGTCTCGAAGGGCATACACAATTTTCAGGAAGAGCTTCCGGCTCATCCTGATACAACGCCTAAAAACAGCCTCACCGTGCAATGGATTGTCGGCGAAGTAGTCGGCGTAGAGCATGCAGTAGCCCTCCATTCGCTGCCTCGGCTTGCACTTCCGGCGACCTGGTGCCGACCCACCATGTCGACCAGTGGCCTTCTCCACGTACAGGTCGGACAAGCAAGCTAGGATCAACATGTGCTCCTTGTCTTGGGCGGCGGCTGCCATCTCTTCTTCAAAAAGCTCGGCGAACATCTACCCCTCCTCGTCGTCCGAGCCCATGTCCGCCCAGGCAAATGGACGAACACCTGCCAGGCGTGGTCGACGCGAGGAGTTGATACGTCCATTTTGCATCACTATTGTATATCATAATTTACTGTTATTCATTGATATATTTCATATTTAGAGATGATACTTATGTTATTTCACCTATTTTGCATGTTTCATGATTATTGGAGAATTACTCACCGGAGTCAGGATTCTGCTGGAAAAAGCACCGTCAGGATACAATATTTCTGAAGATCAACAATTGACGGAAAATATACCGAAGCTCCTATTTTTCCAGATGACGGAGCCAGCCAAAAGGGGAGGCCGAGGAGGGCCGCCATGGGCCCTCCCCATAGGCCGGCGCGGCCACTAGGGCTGGCGCGCCGCCATGTGGGGAGGGGGCCCACGACCCCCTCGGCCATCGCCCTTTCACGTACTTCATCTACCGAAAACCCTAAGGTGCGACAGATCATCGAGGAGAGTCATAGCCGCCTCCACGGGGCGGAAAACACCAGAGAGAAAAGAGCTCTCCGGCAGGCTGAAATCTGCCGGGGAAATTCCCTCCCGGAGGGGGAAATCGTCGCCATCATCACCGTCATCGAGCTGGACTTCATTGGGATCATCATCATCATCATCTCCACTACCGACACCGTCATCTCCACCGCTGCACCTCGTCTCCGCTATAACATCTAGGGTTGAATCTTGATTATTTCATAGGGGAAACTCTCCCGGTGTTGATTACTCCTTGTTATTGATGCTATTGAGTGAAACCATTGAATCATGGTTTATGTTCAGATTGTTATTCATCATCATATCACCTCTGGTCATGTTCCATATGATGTCTTGTGAGTAGTTCGTTTAGTTCTTGAGGACATGGGTGAAGTCTAAATGTTAGTAGTGAACTATGTTGAGTAATATTTAATGGTTTGATATTTAAGTTGTGGTGTTATTCTTCTAGTGGTGTCATGTGAACGTCGACTACGTGATACTTCACCTTTATGGGCCTAGGGGAATGCATCTTGTATTCGTTTGCTAATTGTGGGGTTGCCGGAGTGACAGCAACCTGAACCCCCGTTGGTATATCGATGCATGAGGGATAGCAGGATCTCAGAGTTTAAGGCTGTGGTTAGATTTATCTTAATTACTTTCTTGTATTTGCGGATGCTTGCAAGGGGTTTAATCACAAGTATGTATTAGTCCTAGGAAGGGCGGTGCATTAGCATAGGTTCACCCACACAACACTTATCAAAACAATGAAGATTAATCAACTATATGAAGCGAAAGCACTAGACTAAATTCCCGTGTGTCCTCAAGAACGTTTGGTCATCATACGTAAACAAACCGGCTTGTCCTTTGTGCTAAAAAGGATTGGGCCACTTGCTGCAATTATTATTCCCGCATTTTACTTACTTGTATTTTATTTATCTGCTATATCAAAACCCCCTAAAAACTTGTCTGTGAGCATTTACAGTGAATCCTTCATCGAAACTGCTTGTCAACACCTTCTGCTCCTCGTTGGGTTCGACACTCTTATTTATCGAAAGTACTACGATACACCCCCTATACTTGTGGGTCATCAAGACTATTTTCTGGCGCCGTTGCCGGGGAGTGAAGCGCTATTGGTAAGTGGAATTGGTAAGGAAAACTTTTACTGTACGTGCTGTTTTTATTTCTGCCTGCTGCTATAATTCATTATGGAGAGATCTTCTCTTGAATTCCTATTTGGAAAATCTACTACTACTGCAAAGGTAGTGGATGAGGCGCCAGGTGAGAAAGTGATTCCATATAAAATACCTATGAAAATTATTGAACGCGTTGTGGATAACCGCTATGAAGGGGATGGAACTGTCCATCCTGGAGATCATTTACTGTTTTTACATGAATTATGCGGGTTATTCAAGTGTGCAGGTATTTCTATGGATGAAGTTAGGAAGAAACTATTCTCTATATCGCTGTCTGGTAAAGCGGCGCATTGGTATAAATTGCTGAAGAATGGGAATTCTCTTGATTGGAAGGATATTGTGCCTCTATTTTATTCTAAATTCTATCCTCCAAGTGAAATTCACAAAGACCGAAACCGCATATATAATTTCTGGCCTCATGATGGAGAGAGTATTGCCCAAGCATGGGGGAGATTGAAGTCTTTAATGCTCAAATGCCCCATTCATGAGCTTCCTGGTAATATCATCATTGATAATTTCTACGCAAGACTTTCTTTTCAAGATAAAACCTTGCTGGATACTACTTGTTCTGGATCATTCACACGCAACAAAGAAGAGTTTAAATGGGACCTTCTTGATCGGATTCAGGAGAATACTGAAGGATGGGAGAACGACAAAGGTAGAGAGTCGGGTATAAATTATGATTATGAATGCATTGAAACTTTTATGGATACTGATAAATTTCGAAATATGAGTGCTACTTATGGTCTTGACTCTCAAGTTGTTGCAAATTTTTATAAAGCTTTTGCCTCTCATTTTGAATTGCCTAGGAAGAATTTTAATAAGTATCATGAACCCTACAAAGATAAAACTGATTCACCTATAGGTAAATGTATTGAAGTTAAAACTGTTGATCACATTCTTCCTGAAGCTTATATTGAAAAAAATCCTTTTCCTGCTAAAATGAAGGAGTATTCTGTTATAACTAGTGTGGTTAACAAAAGTGCAAAGAAACCTATAGAACCTGTGGAACAAATAAATGTTGAACCTGCTGTTGCAATAGTTAAAGACCTTGTGACTGAAAATGTAGAAGATGGTCACATCATTTTCTGTGAAGATGCTTCTAATATTGTTTCACATCCTAGTAAGTCTAGGAAAGTCAGTGTTCCTATGCTCTCTGTTAGAATTGGTGATCATTGTTATTATGGTTTATGCAATATCGGTGCAAGTACTAGCGCCATTCCTTATGAGCTTTACAGGGAAATCATGCATGAAATTGGTTCTTGTGAACTTGAAGATATTGATGTGGTTATTCGGCTAGCTAATAGAGAAACTATCTCTCCTATTGGTATTGTTCGAGATGTGGAAGTTCTATGTGGTAAGATTAAATATCCTGCTGACTTTTTGGTACTTGGTTCTGCTGTTAGTAAGACTTGTCCTATCATTTTTGGTAGACCTTTTCTAAATACTTGTGGAGCTATTATAGATTGCAAGAAAGAGAAAATTGTGACTAAATTTGCTGGTGAATCTTATGAGTTTAATTTCTCTAAATTTGCCAAAGTTCCTTATGAAGCTGAATTGCCTAATGATGATTTTAGAGTTGAACAGCTTGCATCTATTGCTCTTGCTCCTAATAATCCTTTGCAGCAACATTTGGAGGATCATGAGAGTGAAGTCTTTAGGGAAGAAAGGAATGAGCTTGATGAAATTTTCCTTCGTCAACCTATTCTTAAACATGACTTACCGGTTGAAGATCTAGGTACAACACCACCACCAAAGGAAGATCCTGTTTTTGATTTGAAACCATTACCTGATAATCTTAAGTATGCTTATATAGATGATAAGAAAACATATCATGTTATTATTAGTGCTAAGCTTTCAGATTTTGAGGAAGAAAGATTATTGGAAATATTGAAGAAACACCGAGGGGCTATTGGCTACACTCTTGATGACTTGAAGGGGATTTCTCCCTCTATTTGCCAACATGCCATCAACATGGAAGATGATGCAAAGCCTGTTGTTGAACATCAGCGTCGTCTAATTCCTAAGATGAAGGATGTGGTAAGGAATGAGGTATTAAAACTTCTTGAAGCTGGTATTATATATCCTATTGCTGATAGTAGATGGGTCAGTCCTGTGCATTGTGTTCCTAAGAAAGGAGGAATAACTGTTGTACCTAATGATAATGATGAGCTCATCCCTCAAAGAGTAGTTGTAGGGTATAGAATGTGCATTGATTTTCGAAAAGTTAATAAAGTTACTAAGAAAGATCATTACCCTTTACCCTTTATTGATCAAATGCTAGAAAGATTGTCTAAAAATACTCATTTCTGCTTTCTTGATGGTTATTCTGGATTTTCACAAATTGCTGTTAGAGCTAAAGATCAAGAGAAAACCACTTTCACTTGTCCCTATGGAACTTATGCTTATAGGCGTATGCCTTTTGGTTTATGTAATGCTCCTGCTACTTTTCAAAGATGCATGTCTGCTATTTTTCATGGCTTTTGTGAAAAGATTGTAGAGGTATTCATGGATGATTTTTCTGTCTACGGGAATTTTTTTGATAATTGTTTGCAAAACCTTGATAAAGTTATGCAGAGATGTGAAGAAACTAACCTTGTTCTTAATTGGGAGAAATATCACTTTATGGTTAATGAAGGAATTGTATTGGGACATAAAATTTCTGAGAGAGGTATTGAAGTTGATAGAGCTAAAGTCGAAGCAATTGAGAAGATGCCCTATCCTAGGGATGTTAAAGTTATTCGTAGTATTCTTGGTCATGCTGGTTTTTATAGGAGATTTATTAAAGATTTCTCTAAAATTTCAAAGCCTCTTACTAATCTTATTCAAAAAGATGTACCTTTTGTTTTTGATGATGATTGTAAGGAAGCTTTTGAAACTCTAAAGAAAGCCTTAACAACTGCTCCTGTAGTTGAACCTCCTGATTGGAATTTACCTTTTGAAATTATGTGTGATGCTAGTGATTTTGCTGTTGGTGCTGTTCTTGGACAGCGAGTAGATAAAAAAATTGAATGTTATTCATTATGCTAGTAAAACTCTTGATGCTGCTCAAAGAAATTATGCTACAACTGAAAAAGAATTATTAGCTGTAGTTTTTGCTTGTGACAAGTTTAGACCTTATTTTGTTGATTCAAAAGTCACAATTCATACTGATCATGCTGCAATTAGGTACCTTATGGAAAAGAAAGATGCTAAGCCAAGGCTTATTAGATGGGTGCTTCTTTTGCAAGAATTTGATTTACATATTGTAGATAGGAAATGTGCTGATAATCCTGTTGCTGATAATTTGTCTAGATTGGAAAATATTGCTTATGATCCTGTTCCTGTTAATGATAGTTTTCCAAATGAACAATTGGCTGCAATAATGGTGAGCTCGCGAGATAGTCCTTGGTATGCTGATTATGCTAACTTTATTATTTCCAAGTACTTGCCTCCAACCCGTTCAGCATAGCAAAGGAGGAAATTCTTTTATGACTTGAGGCATTATTTTTGGGATGACCCACACTTATATAAAGAAGGAGTGGATGGTATTATAAGAAGATGTGTCCCCGAATATGAACAACAAGAGATATTGAGTAAGTGTCATGGTATTGTTTATGGAGGATATCACGCCGGAGATAGAACCGCACAAAAGGTTCTACAGTCAGGTTTTTATTGGCCAACTCTCTTTAAAGATGCAAGAAAGTTTATTTTATCTTGTGATGAATGTCAAAGAGTTGGTAATATCTCTAGACGCAATGAAATGCCTATGAATTATACTCTTGTTATTGAACCATTTGATTGTTGGGGATTTGACTTCATGGGTCCTTTCCCTTCTTCAGAAGGTAACACTCATATACTTGTCGCTGTTGATTATGTTACTAAATGGGTGGAAGCCATACCCACAAAAAGTGCTGATGGTGAGACCTCTTTAAAAATGCTTTTAGATGTTATTTTTCCTAGGTTTGGAGTACCTAGATATCTTATGACTGATGGAGGTTCTCATTTTAGTCATGGTGGTTTTAGAAAAACTCTTGCTAAATATGGTATTAATCATAGAATTGCTTCAGCTTATCATCCTCAAACTAGTGGGCAAGTAGAATTATCAAATAGAGAAATTAAATCTATCTTGCAAAAGACTGTTAATAAATCTAGGAAAAATTGGGCTAGTAGTTGAAGGAAGCATTGTGGGCCTATAGAACTGCTTATAAAAATCCTATGGGTATGTCTCCTTATAAAATGGTTTATGGAAAAGCTTGTCATTTACCTTTAGAACTAGAGCACAAAGCTTATTGGGCTGTAAGAGAACTTAATAAAGATTTTAAACTTAGGTAAGAAAAGGTTGCTACAATTGAGTTCTTTAGATGAGTGGAGAAGTGAAGCTTATGAAAATGCTAAACTTTTTAAGGAGAAAGTTAAGAAATGGCATGACAGAAGAATTATTAAAAGAGAATTTAATGTTGGAGATAAAGTCCTATTGTATCGGTCTCGTCTCAGATTTTTCGCACGGAAATTACTCTCAAAATGGGCAGGACCATATGTCATTGTGGAGGTGTATCGTTAAGGGGCAATAAAAATTGGTTCTCTGAAAGGTGATGCCACACAAGTGGTGAATGGACAAAGACTCAAGCATTATATCTCTGGAGATTCTTATAATGAAGATGTTGATGTTATTCGAGTGGTGACTCCGGAAACTTTCATCAATCAAATTGATAGTTCTGCAGAGTTCGACTTCGAATAGGTAACAGTTTTGGTAATAAAAAGTTCGCGTTTAACTTTCCGAACAATGTTTTTGCTATTTTTAGAAAATATGAAAAATTACGAGATCGAATCGAAGCGGAGGAGACGCACGAGGGCGTGTCCCCACGTGGTGGCGCGGGCCCCACCCTGGCCGCGCCGCCATATGGGGACGGCTCCTCGGAGTCCCTCTCCCACTCAGGTTCGACCTGGTGCTTTCCTTCTATCGTGAAAATTTTTGCTATATAATCCCCCGGATCCCCCGAGGTCCGTATATCGTCTTCTCATCGTGTTTTGTTTCGAGCTGTTTTCTGCCAGATACTGTTTTCAGATCTAGAGCCACCATGTCTTCGTCGGGAACTCCGAAGGACAGCTTCTTTGAGAACGTCGTCAACCCGTACATGAACGAGCTGAAGACGCATCCCAAGGAATTGCTGCTCGTAGATGGAGAGTTGCAGATTGAAGATGTCCGGGGTCCTAAAGGAGAAGGAAGTTTGGAGGACAGGATGGAGAAACTAGAACAAGAGGTCTTCACCTACAAGAAGATGGCTGAACGTGAAGTGGAGATCTTCCACAAAATTGTGTCTGAACTTATTGATGAACACAAGAAGGAGACTTCAAAGCTGTGGGACGATATCCTCTCGCTTCACAACACTACCAACAAACTCCAAGCGCAACTTTATGATGTTCAGAATCAAAACTGTGAGTATGAAAACAGGTTTAAACACATAAGCTATGCTGCCGGTTTCAGGATTCCTGAGACCAAGATGTCGTTTGTTGATGGAGAGCCTCTTCCTTGGAAGTCTGATGACGGGAAGAATTCACCACCACCGCCGAAGGAGTAATTCATCATTGGTATTGGCGCTCCCTTGGTTTGTTCCAAGCTTGGGGGAGTGCCGCGGTATCACATCATCACTATCTTTTACCTTTTTACTGTCAAGTAGTGTCATATCATGAGTAGGGAAGTTATCATATAAGATGGTTGCAGTGTGGAAGTATCTCTCTTTTAGTTGGTTATCTATGTATCCCTTGGTGTGAGTTATCGTTATGGAATATTAATGAGAAGTTTTATCATTTACGTTTTGCACACCTTATTTTAGTTTGCAATTTCTGTTATGTGATTGATCTTGTTGTTAGTATTGGTATCACTTTGGGAGCATCAAGTAAATCTATTTGGTTTTGGCAAACTTAGCATTGGTCAACAGAACAATACTTTGAAGCTTAAGTAGAAAAGAGGGAAGTACATGTAGATATATTATTTCTTTATCTTTCTTTCTTGTTAGCTAATGAGTTTAGTATTCTGAAGTTAAAATTGTTTGTGCTTACAAGGAAGATGCATGATTGTTTCTATCACATGTATATTTGTTTGTTTTCCCTCAACCCTTATGCTTGCTAACCAACCTTCCTAGCCAAAAACACATCTTGAGAGGGAATGCTTCTCGTGCATCCAAAACCTTGAGCCAAAACCTATGCCATTTGTGTCCACCATAACTACCTACTATGTGGTATTTTTCTGCCATTCCAAAGTAAATTGCTTGCGTGCTACCTTTAAAAATTCATTCCTTGTCTTTGCAATACATAGCTCATGGGAAAGTAGCCTAAAAAACTATTGTAGTAAAGAATATGTCGCTTATGTATCTTAGTTCTTATAAGTTGCTTGTTGAGCGGTAACCATGTTTCTGGGGACGCCATCAACCTGTCACACCTTTGTTGAATATCATGTGAGTTGCTATGCATGTTCGTCTTGTCTGAAGTAAGGGAGATTTGCCATGAGTTAAATGGTTTGAGTATGCATATTGTTAGAGAAGAACTTTGGGCCGCCAACCAAAGCCATGTATCATGGTGGAAGTTTCAGCTTGGACATTAATCCTCAAATCTCTTATGAGAATATTATCTGTTGTTGAATGCTTAAAGCATAAAAGAGGAGTCCATTATCTGTTTTCTATGTTGTCCCGGTATGGATGTCCTCAAGTTGAGATCTATCAAAATTGAGAGATCAAATGCGATCTATCTCCTTGGACCTTTGTACAGGTGGCATAGAGGTACCCCTTTGTGACACTTGGTTGAAACATATGTAATGCAATGATAATCCATGGAAATCCGAGCTAATTAGGACAAGGAGCGGGCACTATTAGTATTCGATGCATGAGGCTTGCAACTTATAGGAGGTTTTATGCATAACACATATGAATTATTACTACCGTTGACAAAATTGTTTCCATGTTTTCAAAATAAAAAGCTCTAGCACATGAGTAATCCCTGCTTCCCTCTGCGAAGGGCCTATCTTTTACTTTTATGTTGAGTCAGTAAACCTATTTCCCTCGATCTCAAGCAAGCAATTGAGTTGTTGTGATCCAACCATTTATATTGTGATCTATTAATCATGTCTTTTATTCTTCCTTGTTTAGTACAAATTTTATCTGAATGAATATGACTTTGAAGGTTATCAATGATTATGAGGAGATTGTTATGACTGAGCATGTAAGATCTGCCATATAAGCTCTAATATAAAGGCTCTGCTCGAAAGATAAGTACAACCTGTTAATTGTTCTTTGACCAAGAACAAAGTTTGCCATCACCAATTATGATTTCCTATGCACCTTTATTTGTGATTTCCCTTTACTTGTTTCAAGTTGAGTTATATGAGGAAGTCGTTTACTAGAATGTCTTGTGTGAATTAATAAATGTGATGCTTCTTGTTCGTATTTTATTTATCGACTCTTCACTCCATAAACATGTGGTCTTGTTTACTGAGTTCAGTTTCGCTTGGGGACAAGCGAGGTCTAAGCTTGGGGGGAGTTGATACGTCCATTTTGCATCACTATTTTATATCATAATTTACTGTTATTCATTGATATATTTCATATTTAGAGATGATACTTATGTTATTTCACCTATTTTGCATGTTTCATGATTATTGGAGAATTACTCACCGGAGTCAGGATTCTGCTGGAAAAAGCACCATCAGGATACAATATTTCTGAAGATCAACAATTGACGGAAAATATACCGAAGCTCCTATTTTTCCAGATGACGGAGCCAGCCAAAAGGGGAGGCCGAGGAGGGCCGCCATGGGCCCTCCCCATAGGCCAGCGCGGCCACTAGGGCTGGCGCGCCGCCATGTGGGGAGGGGGCCCACGTGTTGGAGATATGCCCAAGAGGCAATAATAAAGTGGTTATTATATATCTTTATGTTTATGATAAATGTTTGCATACCATGCTATAATTGTATTAACCGAAACATTGATACATGTGTGTTATGTAAACAACAAGGAGTCCCTAGTAAGCCTCTTGTATAACTAGCTTGTTGATTAATAGATGATCATAGTTTCATGATCATGAACATTGGATGTTATTAATAACAAGGTTATGTCATTAGATGAATGATATAATGGACACACCCCATTAAGCGTAGCATAAGATCACGTCATTAAGTTCAAATTGCTATAAGCTTTCAATACATAGTTACCTAGTCCTTCGACCATGAGATCATGTAAATCACTTATACCGGAAGGGTACTTTGATTACATCAAACACCACTGCGTAAATGGGTGGTTATAAAGGTGGGATTAAGTATTCGGAAAGTATGAGTTGAGGCATATGGATCAAGAGTGGGATATTGTCCATCCCGATGACGGATAGATATACTCTGGGCCCTCTCGGTGGAATGTCGTCTGATTAGCTTGCAAGCATGTGACTTGGTCACAAGAGATGACATGCCACGGTACGAGTAAAGAGTACTTGTCGGAGACGAGGTTGAACAAGGTATGGAGATACCGATGATCAAATCTCAGACAAGTAAAATATCGCGAGACAAAGGGAATCGGTATTGTATGTAAATGGTTCAATCGATCACTAAGTTATCGTTGAATATGTGGGAGTCATTATGGATCTCCAGATCCCGCTATTGGTTATTGGTCGGAGAAGGGTCTCGACTATGTCTGCATAGTTCGCGAACTGTAGGGTGACACACTTAAGGTTTGATGTCGTTTAAGTAGATATGGAATATGGAATGGAGTTCGAAGTTTTGTTCGGAGTCTCTGATGGGATCCAGGACATCACGAGGAGTTCCGGAATGGTCCAGAGAATAAGATTCATATATAGGAAGTCACTTTCCAAGTTTGGAAATGATCCGGTGCATTTATGGAAGGTTCTAGAAAAGTCCGGAAGAAATCACCATGGAAAGTGGAGTCCCGGAGGGACTCCACCTTGCATGGCCGGCCAACCCTATGGGGAGGAGTCCCAGGTGGACTCCACCTGAGGTGGCCGGCCACCCCCCCTCAAGGAAAGGTGGGAGTCCCACCTTGAGTAGGACTCCCCCCTTGAGTAGGTTTCCCACCTTTGGGAGGTTTTGTTGTTGGGGTCTTATTCGAAGACTTGGACTACAACTCTTGGGGATTTCCACCTATATAAAGAGGGGAGGGGAGGGGCTGGCCGGCCACACCAATACCACCTTGGCCGCAGCCCCAAAGAGCCCCCTCTCCCAGAAACCCTAGCGGTTCCCTCCTCCCTCTCTCTCCCACATAGCTTAGGCGAAGCTCTGTCGGAGATCTCCACCACCACCGCCACCACGCCGTCGTGTTGCCGGGATTCCGAGGAGGATCTACTACTTCCGCTGCCCGCTGGAACGGGGAGAAGGACGTCGTCATCAACACCAAACGTGTGACCGAGTACGGAGGTGCTGCCCGTTCGTGGCACCGAAGATCTTCTACGCGCTTTTGCGATAGGAAATTTTTTGTTTTCTATGCTACGAATCCCAACAGTGGTATCAGAGCCGTGTCTATGCATAGATTGGTTGCACGAGTAGAACACAATGGTTTTGTGGGCGTTGATGCTTTTGTTGTCTTTAGTTCGTGTACTTTGCATCTTGCGGGATGGTGGGATGAAGCGGCTCGGGCTAACTTTACATGACCGCGTTCATGAGATTTGCTCCATGCTTGACATGCAACTTGGATTGCATAAGTGGCTTTGCGGGTGTCTGTCTCTCCCACCATAGTGAAGATTCAATCTACTCTTTCTATTGACAACATTAGTATCACCGTTGTGGTTCATGTTCGTAGGTAGATTGGATCTTACTCGAAAACCCTAAACCACGTAAAATATGCAAACCAAATTAGAGGCGTCTAACTTGTTTTTGCAGGGTTTGGTGATGTGATATGGCCATGATATGATGATGAATATGTATGAGATGATCATTATTGTATTGTGGCAACCGGCAGGAGCCTTATGGTTGTCTTTAAATTTCATGTTGAAGTATTATTTCAAAGTAGTTGTAATAGTTACTACATGGGAGCACAACCATGAAGACGGCGCCATTGACCTTGACGCTACGCCGACGATGATGGAGATCATGCCCGTTGATGATGGAGATCATGTCCGTGCTTTGGAGATGAAGATCAAAGGCGCAAAGACAAAAGGGCCATATCATATCACATATGAATTGCATGTGATGTTAATCCTTTTATGCATCTTATATTGCTTAGATCGCGACGGTAGCATTATAAGATGATCCCTCTCACTAAATATCAAGATAATAAAGTGTTCATCCTTAGTATGCACCGTTGCTAAGACTTGTCGTTTCGAAGCATCACGTGATGATCGGGTGTGATAGATTCTACATGTGCATACAACGGGTGCAAGCCAGTTTTGCACACGCAGATACTAAGGTTGCCTTGACGAGCCTAGCATGTACAGACATGGTCTCGGAACACGGGATACCGAAAGGTAGAGCATGAGTCATATGGATGATATGATGAACACTTTGAGTGTTAGCCTTTGAAGCTACATCTTTTCTCGTGATGATCGGAATTGGTGTAGTGGATTTGGTTCGTGTGATCACTAAGACAATGCGAGGGATATTGTTTTGAGTGGGAGTTCACCTAGTTAATTTAAGAATTAAAATTTGAACTCAATTTATCATAAACTTAGTCTAAACTCTTTGCAAATATGTTGTAGATCATGGCGTCCCCCTCCATCAATTTTAACCAGTTCCTAGAGAAAGAAAAGCTTAAAAGCAATGGTAGCAACTTCACCGACTGGTTCCGTCATGTGAGGATTTTCCTCAATGGTGGAAATCTGCAATTTGTGCTCGAAGCACCGCTAGGTCCCCCACCACCACCTGCAGTATCCGAGGATGAAAAGAATGTTTACGAGACTCGGGTGACTCGGTACTCTCAAGTTCAGTGTGCCATCCTGTGCAGCCTAGAGGCGGAGCTCCAAAAGCGTTTTGAGCACCACGACCCTTATGAGCTGGTCCATGAGTTAAAAACTATTTTTGAAACTCATGCGGCTGTGGAAAGCTATGAGGCCTCGAAACACTTCTTTGGCTGTATGATGGAAGAGGGTAGCTCCGTTAGTGAGCACGTGCTCACTATGTCCGGGCACGCGAAGAAGCTCAGTGACTTGGGGATAGTGATTCCTAACAAGCTGGGTATTCATCGTGTACTCCAATCACTGCCACCTAGTTACAAGAACTTTGTGATGAACTACAACATGCAGAACATGAACAAGGAGTTACCTGAACTCTTCTCCATGCTGAAATCTGCTGAGGTGGAAATACAGAAAGAGCACCAAGTGTTGATGGTCAACAGGACCACCAGTTTCAAGAAGCAGGGCAAGCCTAAGAAAGGCAACTTCAAGAAGGGTAGCAAGAAAGTTGCTGCACCTCCTGAGAAGCCTAAGGCTGGCCCTAAACCTGATACTGAGTGCTATTACTACAAGGAGAAGGGGCACTGGAAGCGGAATTGCCCCAAGTACATGGCTGATCTGAAGAGCGGCCTTGTCAAGAAAAAGAAAGGTATATTTGATATACATGTTATAGATGTCTATCTTACTGGTTCTCGTAGTAGTGCATGGGTATTTGATACTGGTTCGGTTGCTCATATTTGTAACTCGAAATAGGAACTGCGGAATAAACGAAACCTAGCGAGGGACGAGGTGACGATGCGCGTTGGAAATGGATCCAAGGTCGATGTGATCGCCGTCGGCACGCTCCCTCTACATCTACCTTCGGGATTAGTTTTAAACCTAAATAATTGTTATTTGGTGCCTGCGTTGAGCATGAACATTATATCTGGATCTTGTTTAATGCAAGACGGTTATTCATTTAAGTCAGAGAATAATGGTTGTTCTATTTATATGAATAATACCTTTTATGGTCATGCGCCTGAGATGAATGGTTTATTGTTGGGGGGATGACCCCCGGTATGCCAAAGGCATGCCAAACCGGATGGTTTGAGCCATCAAGATACCGGTTTAAAGATTATTCCGGCTAACAAGAGTTGGCTCTATGCGAAGTGAATCATGTCGGTATCCCAGGAGGGGTATACCGGCACCGGCTAAGAAGATACCGGAGCACCGGTAAGGGCTACACTGTAGCACGTCGGCAAGGCTGGTCAAAGATTCTCTCCAGAGCTAGAGGACAAGGATGAGCGAAGCACTTCAGCTTTAAACGAGGCCCTGACGCCAAAAGCAGAAGGTGACGTAAAAGGTACCGGATGATGTCGGTGCCCCTGATTAAAGAGATACCGGCGTCACCGGTAGCTAAAGTGGCTTTGTAAAGTAGTTTGTCTGTTCAAAGATGCCATTAGGGTTTCCTAGGGTTCCTTCCCCTGTAAGCCACCCTCTCCCCTATATAAGGAGAGGGGGCACACCCTTGCACGGGTAGGTATGGACGATCTAGTGCTCAGTTAGCAACTCATATCCAGGAACTTGTAACCGCTTGTGATCAAGGAATAGAAAGATCTGAGGGAGAAATAGTTTGAGTGTTCTTCTTCTTCTTCCTCTGGCCAAGGCCAAGTTCTTCATAGGAAAGCAACCGGCTATCCTTCCGGAAACCCTCCCCCGAATCCTCTAGCGCACATTCGGCCCCAACCTTAGCCATCCTATGGCATCTGTCTGTTCACCACGACGACAGTTGGCGCCCACCGTGGGGCCAGCAGCTGCGCTTGCTGGAGTTCATATTCGGGCGGGCCTCCTCACCATCTCCGGCGAGCGTGTGGTGTCTGGACTCGTTCAGCGCCTCGGCTCGTTGGACTTCGTCAACGACAACGCGGGCTGCTTCGTCAACGGAGGTAAGTTCCCCAAGAACGGCAGCATCATCGAGTTCGGCAGCCTCCACGTCTACTACGGCACCGTCCCTGAGCGCCAGTGCCTCTCGCCGGTGCTGGTGGCTCCGGACCCACCAAGATCTGCGCTTCGCAGCGGCCACGCCGTCGGCAGCGTGGAGGTGCTGGTGGTTGGCACGGCTGGAGCCGGCAAGGAAGCAGCGGCGGAAGGCGCGGGACAGGCAAGGTCCACGCGCACGGCCAAGCCGCCGACCGAGCGCGACCAGGAGGTTGCGGGTGCATCTGCAGCGCCACCGGAGACTCCTCTCCAAGCGGCCATGAACGTGCTGGCCACGCCCATCGCGCAGAACATCGACCCGGCAGCGGCTCAGGCGGAGCTGGAGGCGCAGCGCCAGAAGCTTCTTTCCGGCGGCGCGGACATCATCCGGGCGCAACGCGAGCTGAACCTAACCCTACGTGAGTATAACGCTGCTCATGGCTTTGCTTCTGTTAGCGCTCAACCTGCTAGGGTACCGAAAAACCGGCTTAAAGCTCGCAATTTAGACCAGGATCTTCATAAGGAGATTCTTACCGGTAAAAGTGCCTCTGCATCTTTGAGCATTGTAGAGAAACCTAAGTACAGTAGCCCGGATAAAACTATAAAAGTTGCTAGGGCTGCTATAGAAATGTGTGATTCGCTTATCGGAGATGCTCTAGCGAAACAACAAGATCGTGTCCGAGAGTTGCTTGACATAATACAAGAGCAACATGCTGGGCAGCTTGCCAAAATGAACAAAGCTGCGGCATCGAAATCGGTGCGTTCGGCAAAGAATGCCGGAAGCAAGTCCCATGGGCAGGCATCGTCCCCCCATCCGGACAGAAGAAGAGAAAAAGAGGTGAATGCACAGCAAATGACTGTGTATGATCCGGTACTTGCCGGAAAACAACAAGCCGGGCAACACGAGGCCGGAAGAAAAAGCCAAGGGGCAGCACGTGGCTATGCCGGAAATGGCTATGCCGGAAACAATTATGCCGGCAAAGGTGAGGCCGGGCAAAATTATCGCGCGGCGAGAGCAGCGTATGATGAGGAGGAAATGCCTCCGCCAAGTTACCGGCAGGCAAGAGCCGCGGTACCGGAACGTTACGATGAAGCTGATTCCGGAGCAGAAGGAGCCGGAGCCTACCGGAACCCTTTAGGGATACGGCTAGGAGAAAGATGTCTGCCAGACCGGGATGCGAGGCACAGGCTGGACAGGGTATACTTATCCGAGTTGATCGAGGCAGAGGGTCCTCCGGGTCCAAAATGCTTTGGCCCAAGGATCATGAAAGAGGAACCACCGGTTCGCAACTTCCAGTTGCCCCGCGACACCAAAACATACGATGGCACCACCAAGCCGGAAGATTGGCTCGCGGATTATGTTACCGCAGTATACGTCGCTGGCAGCGGAGGAACCGTCGCAGGTGGAGGAAACCGGCGTTGGGCCGTAAGAATCGTACCATCCTTCCTGGTGGGACCGGCACGCATTTGGCTTAACAACCTGCCGGCAGGAAGCATAAATGGCTGGATAGACTTTGAAGAAGCTTTCGTGAGCAACTTCAGCAGTACCTACCGGAGGCCAAACAGGCTGCAGCAGCTCGCCCTGTGCGTGCAGCGCTCGAATGAAACAGACCGGGATTACCTGACCTGGTGGAACTCCACAAGGAACTCATGTGAGGGAGTAATCGAGGCACAGGCCATTGCCTGGTTTTGCAATGGGTGCAGAAGAGGTTCCCCACTGTGGCAAAAGCTACAGAGGAACATGCCGGTAACTTTGGCAGAAATGATACGTGTGGCAGATAGCTACACATTGGGAGACCCAATGCAACCGTCGGTTCAAGCTGAACCGGCGCAAGCAAGCCAACCGCGCCATGATCCATACCGGGACAACCGGCATAACAAAAGAAGGGAAGATTTTCCGGATCGGAGGTATGGGTTGCAGCAAGTTGCCGCGGTGCAGGATAATTCTGGTGCCGGCGGAAGCCAGAGACAAAAAACCGGATCGCAGCCATGGGCGGGTCCTAAAAAACAATGGGTTGAGAAGAAGCCGTGGCAAAACGATGAGAAGTACACCATGGAATCCGCAATGGATCAGCCATGCCGGTGGCACACACCAAATCCGGTAATACCCGCGAACCATTTGACAAAAGATTGCACATGGACAAAGAGATTGATGGAAAGAGGCATGATGAAAGATGCCCGGGATCATGGTGCCGGAAGACTTCCACCACCACCCCCGCTTACCGGAGCAAATGCTTTACCGGTACACCCTCAGCCTAACCGGCAGCAGCAACAAGTTCATCAGGTGGCACAAGGTGTTAACCAAGCCCCACCACCGGCACCTTTAGGCCGGAATGTATATCAGGATCCGGACATGTGCTGTGTTGTGTTCGTAACTGAACCAACCGACAAGCAAAGCATCCGTCGCCGCTCCATGGAAGTAAACGCAGTGATGCCGGCAGTGCCAAAGTACATGCTATGGTCAGATCAGGAAGTTACCTGGTCGATCAAGGATCACCCCAAGATAATGCCGAATCCGGGTGGTTACGCTCTCGTTGTGGACCCAATCATGCATGGGCCAACGGCTCGTGTCAAATTCAGCAAGGTGCTGATAGACAATGGGAGCAGCATAAACATTATGTACCGGCATACCATGCTCACGCTTGGTATAACAGAAAACATGCTTCAGCCCACTCACACAACATTCCACGGAATCGTTCCGGGGTTGTCCTGTTCGCCCATGGGAAAAGTCCGGGTGGATGTGTCGTTTGGGGGACGCGATAATTGCCGGGTGGAAAATCTCTTGTTTGAGGTGGTGGACCTGGACAGCCCTTATCATGCACTGCTGGGGAGACCGGCATTGGCTGCGTTCATGGCCTCAACTCATACGGCGTATCTTAAGATGAAGATGCCGGCACCCAACGGACCCTTAACCGTGGTGGGAAATTACAAGGTGTCGCTGGAAACTGCTTCTGCCGGATCAAATCTGGCCGAATCGCTGGTGATAGCGGAAGAAAAAAGGAGAATGCAAACTGCGGTTGCGCTGGCTCAATCCTCCCAGCTGAACTTAGCGGCAATGAGCGGCCAGCTTGGCTCACCGGCTTTCAAGCCGACAAAAGAAACGAAGGATATTGTGCTGGATCCGGCTTACCCAGAGCGTACCGTTCGTATCGGTGCCGGCCTGAATGAGGCATAGGAAAGCGCGCTCGTCAACTTCCTCCGTGAGAATCGGAACATCTTTGCCTGGTCTACTGATGACTTGGTGGGTGTGCCGAGGGAGTTGGCTGAGCACTCTCTGAATGTCCGGAAGGACGCGAAGCCGGTGCGGCAACCTTTACGCCGGTTTGCTGAGGATAGGAGGAAGATCATTGGAGAGGAAGTAACAAAGTTACTGGTTTCCGGCTTCATCGTGGAAGTACTGCACACTGAGTGGCTGGCCAATCTGGTGCTGGTCGAAAAGAAAAAGGAAGAAGACCCCAAGGCTCCAAAGGTGTGGCGCATGTGCATCGACTACACCAACCTGAACAAGGCTTGCCCAAAAGATCCTTTCCCATTACCCCGGATTGATCAAGTGATCGATTCCACCGCTGGTTGTGAACTGTTGTCTTTCCTGGATGCTTATTCCGGTTTCCACCAGATTCCCTTGAAAAAGGAAGATCAAATAAAAACTGCGTTTATTACCCCGCACGGGGCTTATTGCTATGTCACTATGCCATTCGGTTTGCGCAACGCTGGTGCAACGTACCAGCGCTGTATGCAAAAGTGTTTGTTTGACCAAATCGGAAAAAATGTGCAGGTCTATGTGGACGATGTTGTCATAAAAACTAAAGAAAAAGAAACCTTGATCAGCGATCTAAGGCAAACGTTTGACAACTTGAGAAGGTTCCGGATGAAACTCAATCCGGCTAAATGCACGTTCGGCGTTCCTGCCGGTAAGCTGCTTGGTTTCCTCGTGTCAAGCCGCGGGATAGAGGTTAATCCGGTAAAAATCCGGGCTATTGAAAGAATGAACATACCGCGCGATCTCAAAGATGTGCAGAAGTTTACCGGAAGCTTGGCATCGCTAAGCCGGTTTGTAAGCCGGTTGGGCGAAAAGGCTTTGCCGCTGTATGCTTTAATGAAAAAATCCGATACCTTTGTCTGGACCCCGCAGGCAGACGCAGCGTTTAAAGAGTTAAAGAAAATGCTAGCAACCGCACCGGTATTGGCTTCACCTTTGGAAAGGGAACCCATGCTGTTGTACATAGCAGCAACAAACCGGGTCGTGAGCGTTGTGGTTGTGGTAGAAAGAGAGGAGGAAGGAAAAACCGTGCAAAGGCCGGTATACTACCTGAGCGAGGTGCTCTCCCTCTCAAAACAAAACTACCCTCACTTCCAGAAAATGGCTTACGGCGTGTACATGGCCGCCACAAAGCTCAAGCACTACTTTGAGGAACACCCCATGACGGTGGTGAGCGAGGCACCCATTTCGGATATCATGTGCAACAAAGATGCTAGCGGCAGGATTGCCAAATGGGCAATTCAGCTATCACCGTATGTACCGGTATATGAGAGAAGAGAAGCCATAAAATCACAAGCCTTGGCTGATTTTCTGGGCGATTGGGCGGAAACGCAATACAAACGCCGGAACAAAAAGTGGAATACTGGAAGATGCACTTTGACGGATCCAAGCTCAAAGAGGGTCTGGGTGCCGGTGTGGTTCTCACTTCACCTAAGGGAGATCACCTCCGATATGTTTTACAAGTGCATTTCAGGGCATCGAACAATGTCGCTGAGTATGAGGCTCTAATTCACGGGCTCAAGGTCGCAAAAGAAATCGGTGCACACCGGATCATTTGCTACGGCGATACAGATCTTGTGGTGCAACAATGTTCCGGAGATTGGGACGCAAAAGATGCCAACATGGCCTCATACCGGTTTCACGTGCAAAAGATTGCCGGATTCTTCGAAGGATGTGAATTCCACCACGTGCCGCGAGCGGAAAATGAAGCCGCGGACACACTCTCTAAGTTGGGTTCCTCCCGGCAAGAAATTCCTCCCGGAGTAGCCTTGGCTCACCTAAGGGTGCCATCCATCAAACCGAGTCCGGAGTCTGAGTCAATTTTTGTACCGGAGTCACACGTTGTGCCAATGGACATTGACGAGGGAAACTCGGGGACTGTACCGGTAAATTCGGGGACTACCGGATCCATACCGGAAGAAGCTATGCTGGTGGACAGTATGGAGGTGGACGTGCCGGTATTTCTGGTTCGGGAAGCACCAACTTGGGTTGAACCTATTAAGGAATTCCTGATCAACGGCACCTTGCCGGTTGACGAAAATGAATCGAGAAGGATCCAGAGGAGATCCAAGGCCTATACCATCATCAATGGAGAGGTATACAAAAGAAGTGTTACCGGTGTCCTTCAAAGATGTGTGGAACCGGAAGAAGGAAAAGAAATGCTGGTGGAAATTCACCAAGGAGAATGTGGGCATCATGCCTCATCAAGGGCGCTGGTCGCAAAAGTGTTCCGGCATGGATTCTACTGGCCTACTGCGCTGGAAACTGCTGAGGATTTGGTACGAAAATGCAACGGGTGCCAGAGGTACGCCAAGCAAAACCATACCCCAGCATCCGGTTTAAAAACTATACCGTTAACTTGGCCGTTCGCTGTTTGGTGCCTTGACATGGTTGGCCCATTCAAAACTGCTAGGAGCAGCTTTACCCACATCCTAGTGATGGTGGATAAGTTCACCAAGTGGCTTGAGGTGAAGCCTATCGCAAAATGTGATGGGCACACCGCGGTGAAATTCTTGAAAGATGTTATCTTGCGGTATGGATACCCGCATAGCATTATCACTGACAATGGCACAAACTTTGCTCAAGGTGAGTTCAAAAGATTTTGTGAGGATAACAATATCCGGTTGGATTTGTGCTCCGTTGCACACCCGCAAGGCAATGGCCAAGTGGAAAGAACCAATGCTTTGGTGCTTTCCGGTATCAAACCGAGGCTAATTGAACCACTTGAAAAGACACCGGGATGCTGGCTTGATGAGTTGCCATCAGTGCTGTGGAGCATAAGAACAACACCAAACCGGTCAACTGGATACACTCCATTCTTCATGGTTTATGGAGCTGAAGCCGTGATACCAACCGATATCATTCATGATTCACCAAGGGTTCAACTCTATACAGAAGAAGAGGTAAAAGAGGCCCGAGAAAATGATGTGGACTTGCTAGAGGAAGCAAGAGAGCTGGCTTTGGCAAGAACAGCCATATACCAGCAGAACCTCAGACGCTATCATAACTGGAAGGTTAATCCGAGAGTATTCCGGGAAGGAGACCTGGTGCTACGCCTAGTGCAGCGCACTGAGGGGCGCCACAAACTCTCACCTCCCTGGGAAGGACCTTTCATTGTGAGCAAGGCTCTACACAATGATGCATATTATTTGATCGATGCACAGGAATCAAAGAAGGGAAAGGCGGACAGGTCCGGAGACGAAACCAAGCGCCCATGGAACATAGCTTTGCTACGTCCTTTCTATTCCTGAAGATGTGCTGTAAGAAGTTCTTTTTTGTACCTTATTTGTTATGAATAAAAGATGCCGGAACCTCGAATAAATCTCGGGGACTATCTCTACCGGAATTGCATGTAACATGTTTATTTTTTCAGTTACCGGTTGCTTAGTGAACATTTTTTCATTCCGGTTCAGTAGCGTGTCAAACTTACCGGAGTCTTCGACTCTGCTGCTGTCCGCAACCCGGCTTCATGGCAAGCAAGATAAACCGGTAGGAATTAAGCACGTGAACGACGAAGAGAGGGAGTGGGAACGAACAATCCGGAAAATTTTAACTAACCCCGGTTATACCGGTTTTTTGTGCAAAATTTTGAGTTATTTCTAAGTTCAAGAAAATGCTTGCTTGGCAAAAGAACTTTGGAACTCATACGCCAAAAAACCCAGAGAGGTAGGCAGAGCCAAAGTAAAAGAACCAAGTGTGCATCGGATTGGATGCCGAAACAATTCCGGAATCTTCACAGTGCAGGATAAAAGCAAACGATAAGTAAAATGCTAAGATAGCATACAAACTTAAACTTCATAAGTTACTGGTATAACTTACCGACATAAAATGTTATAGCGCAGCCAAGATATCGGCAAAGTATTATCTTACATCATAGACCCCGGCATACCGGGGTAGAATTTAACGATCATTGTTTTGAGGCAACAGGTGATACATAATGAGTAGACTTAAGCAACCGGAGGCTGCGTGCCGGCTTTGGAAGCTTCCGGAGGAGCGTCGCCTTGTTCCGGAGGGGCGCTGCCCTCTGCGGTTTCTCCATCCTCCTCGTCCTCAGCATGTTCTTCGTCGTCGGAGACTTCGTCTCTGACGCCGGGAGGAGGAGGGATGAAGGTGCGTGTCTGGGCAAACTCTGCGATCCGGTATGCGCGGTCCTGGCGCTTGGCGGACAGGACTGGATCTGTATCTGTGGGCGCATCGCCGCGGATGCTATGGAAAGCATCCAGATCCAATTCTTCGTACCAGGAGCAGGCGATGCGTAGGGCCGCATCCGCTCCGGCACGGGCCGCTGACCATTTCCACTCCCGGATCCTCCGGCAAGCATCCTTTAGCCGATCTGAGATGAGCGTCAGATTCACCGGCACGGCTTCCTCAGGCCACAGGACTTTGAAAATCTCTATGGCCCTTTCCGGCAGCTCGACCAGGTGCCGGTCCACCGCTCTCATGTGGCAGATCTGGGCGGCCAGCGCCACAAGATGCTCGTAGGAATCCCAGGGCACATCCGGATTAGTCGTGGGTTGCTTAGCCCTGTATTCCGCCACCTTCTTGGAAGCATGCACCTGTGAATCCGGAAAGAGTTCTGCGGGAGGAAGAAGAAAAGAGAACCGGTATGAGAAAATGTTGCCGGTAAGATAGGAAACAAGCTTGTAAGCAGAAAAGACAGAGAACAGATATGAAAGGTCTTCCCGGGAAAACAGAGAAGCTTTTAAGCGAAAGAAAAGAGAAAAAGGACTTACTGAGAGCCAGGGCATCGGCTTGCACGACCAACTGGTCATATGCGGCCTGGTCCGTGGTGAGGGCGGCGATCCGTTCTTCTGCGGCTTTTCGCGCCTTACTCTCCTCTTCCAGCTCTGTCCGCAGCACCGCGCTGGAGTTGGTAAACTCCTTCAAGGTGTCGTCCAACTTCAGTTCAGCGGCAGCTTTGGCGTCCTCGAGCTCTTGAGAGTGCCGGACCTCAGATTCCATGAGCTTGTCCTTCAGCTCAGCGGTAACTTTCCTCTGAGCATCTAGAGCTTCTTGGTGCTCCTTGGCGAGCTGCTCCTTTTCAGCTGCAATCCAACCGGAAAAATGTTAACAGGACGAAACCGGTAGGTAAAAAAAAAAAGATGGAAACCAACCGGAAAAGAAAAGATACCTTTGAGCGTGGCGAGCTGGTCGGTGAGGTCCTTGACAGTGGCTTCCGGCACAGCTGGCGTGCAAAAAAGTTTATATGAGTACTTGGAAAGAAACAACCGGTAAAAAGAAGCCGGAGGCACAGAAACTAACCTTGGCATTTGATGTGGGCCTCGGAAAGCTCCCGGTGCTCCCACAGAAGCTCCTCAAAGAGACGCTTCCGGGTGTCGAAGGTGTTCTGTTGAAGTGGAAAAATTCCGGTAAGAAGATGCCGGTATGAACAGAAAGTTTCACGCTGAGCTACGCTTTCAACCCGAAACCCGGGGACTGGCTATGCCGGTTTCTTGGTTTTTCTAACAAAGTTTCGCGCTGAGAGCTGCGCTCTCAACCCGAAACTCGGGGACTGGGAAGATATATATAATCTTGAAAACCGGCATAAATTTAAAGAGTTGTGAAGGTTGTGCAACTTACCGCCACGTTATGGTTGGCGTCATGCCACGCGGTGTCGAACTCCTTGACCGCGCGCCGCAGCCGGCCAAAGTGCTGACCGGTGCTCCGGGGGCCGGCAGGATCAACCACCGGTAGCCTGTCCTTCCCCAGACCGAGCGTCGATGGGGACAGATCTGCCCGATTCCACTTTTCAGCGTAATCGACGAGGTGGCCCAGATCGGCTCCGCCGCGGGTGAGCTCGGTTATCCGGCCCAGCAAAGCTGAGGCCGTTTCTCCGGCCATATGGGCGGCGCGGCTGGCGTGCAGCACGAGGCTCCGCGAGCCAGAAGAAGGAGAGCTGGCGGCACTGGCCACCGCGGCAGGGTCTTGCGATGGAGTTGTAGGCCGGCCGGCGGCTGGTGTGCCGGTAGGAGCAGCCGGTGGAGGCGCAGGAGCTTCCGGTGCGTCCTTGGCCACAGAGGAGTTTGCCGGCACGGAAGAATCCGGCACGGACTTAGAGGAAGAGGCAGTTGATGTCTTAGTCTTCTCCGGGACGGGAGGAACCAGAGGTTCCGCCCTCCCGGCATCTTCTGTGCCGGCGCCAATGTTGGTGGCGTCGGTGTCTTGAACTTCTGGAGGGGAAGAGAAATCCCCCTCCGCGCGGTGATCTGAAGGTTCAGGGGCCGCGCGCCCCGCACTTGTGTTGCCTCCCCGTGGGGAGGCTGGAGATTTGCCGGCACCAGATGGTACCGGACTTGGCTGACGAGGAGATGGGGCCCTGGCGGCACCCTCAGTGCTTTCCGGCCTCATGCCGGTGGCGCTCTTGGCAATCTTGAGCGGAGGGCTAAAGAGATAAAGAAAAAGGAAGTTCAGAAAAAGCTTCCGGAGAAAAGAAAAGTCATGAGACAAAAGGAAGGGGAAACGGAAGCTTACCCGGAAGATACCGGCATTTCCCGCTTCCGGTAGCGCTTGGAGGTGACCACCTTCCCAGCAATAGTTTCCGTCCGGGAACGCTTGGGGGGAGGAGCGTCACTCGTGCCGGCCTCAGATGCCGGAGCTTTCTTCTTCTGGCCTCTGGTGGCAAGTTTGTCCAGGAACTCCTGGCCAACCACTGCCTCCAGCGGGGTGGCGTGCTCCACAATCGGAGGATTGGCGCTGGCAGAGGGGAGATCTGCAGAAAGACAAGGTATAAGATACCGGGAGAATAGAATACCAAGGAACCAGAAGCTGCGGCTGAAAACTTACCGGGGCGCGAAGTGTGGGTCCTGCCCATCTTGTGCTTGTGCCCGGCTGCGAGAGGGTCCAGATCCTCCTCGTCCAACGCACGCTTGCGGATGGGGCCTTGTAGCGCTTCCGCAGTAATACGAGGGAAGCGCTCGCAGGTCTGAGAAAAGAAAGGAAAAAGATGGTTAGCAACACATTAAAAGATACCGGAAAAACAACCCGGATTGCTCAGTTCTTACTTCAGCGGTTGGGGGATTCATAGCGCTGAGAGGAAGGAGGCCCCACTCCTAGTCCACCGGCATCTCTGTTTGGCAAATTTGCTTAGCCTTGAGGACTACGTCCTCTTTGCTTAGTGCGAAGCTGGTAATCTTTGTCGGATCACGGCGGCCGCGCATCTGGCTCATCTTGTGAGCCCGGCGCTGGAGAGGAAGCACCCGGCGGGAGATGAACGCCCGGATGATATCGTTGGAGCAGATGCCGGTATCCTTCTTGAGATTCTCTAGGAAGCGTACAATCCGGTTGGTTTCAATATGGTTGGTCCCCGGATTGTACGTCCAATTGGTTTTTGAAGGCGTCCCCGGTAGGTAGGCCAGCAGGTTGATAAAGTCTGCGGTGCCCTTGTTCCTCACATAAAAGAATGTCTGTTGCCATGCCCGGCATGACTCCAGACCGGAGAATTTGAAGAAGGGGCTCCCCTGGCGTGCGCTGATGATGCACGAGCCGCACTGAACCGGAGGTTTGGGGTTCGGAATGTTCTTGCCTTGGACCGAGTTGATCCAAAGGCCAAAGAAGCGAGCGAAAGCTTCTCTAGAAGGAAGGAGACCTACGTAGGCCTCCATGAAGGAAACAAAGCAAGAAAGATAGAAAATGGCGTTGCCAGGGAGATGATGGGGTTGGAGTTTGTAAAAATCAAGGAACTCCCGGAAAAAATTAGAGGCCGGGAGGCCGAAACCGCGCTCGAAATGAGCAGAGAAAACTACGTATTCTCCGGCTTCCGGCGCGGGCTCTACCTCGCCGCGTGGAAGCCAGCAGGCTACCTCAGCCGGTATCCTCTGGGAGCGGTATAGCCAATCGATCTCCGGCTGCTTCACATCGGAACCTTTCCAGGCGCCGCGGGTTATTGCCTGATTGGAGCTGCTGGCCTCCTGGCCCTTCCCGGCTCCGGCCTCGGGAGCAGAAGAGGAGAGGTTCATCCGGTCAATTTTGGCCTCGAGCCTGCCGGTAGATCCGCTGCGCTGGCTGCTGCCGGTAGAATCCGAAACATACTCTCCGGAAGACATACCGGTAAAAAGAGCTCGAGTCTACCTAGAAACAACTTTCCCCGAATCTACCCGCTCGCGAAGATCTACGAGTAAGAGAAAAAACAAAGGAAAAGAAAAGATAAATACCCTATCGGCCCAAGTACTGGAAAGCAAAAGAGAGAGAATGTAAGGGGGTCGAGGCTAACCTGAGGCGGAGGATGCGAGGATGTTGGTCGCCGGAGAAGCGGAGGAGATGAACAGAGACGAGGAAGAAGAAGGAGTAGCCGGGGCGGAGCTCGAAACGGAATCGGCGGAGGAGCTTCGGTGAAGCGCTGCGGGGCAAAGCCTCGCGGAACTTCCTCGCAGGGTCTTGGCGGAACGGCGGACCTTGGCGGTGACCGGCGGCGAGAGGAGCGCAAAGGACGAATGGCTCGGAGTGCTCTGGGAGTGCGAGTGCGGGGAAGAAGATGAAGTGGAAGCTCCCCCCCCTTAAATAGAGAGAGGAGGTCTGATACGTCCAATTTGCATCACTATTTTATATCATAATTTGCTGTTATTCATTGATATATTTCATATTGGGACACAATACTTATGTTATTTCATCTATTTTGCATGTTTCATCATTATTGGAGGATCAAGCACCGGAGCCAGGATTCTGCGGGAAAAAGCACCGTCAGAATGCAATATTTCGGAAGATCAACTGTGGGAGGAAATTATACCAAAAATCCTATTTTTCAAGATGACGAAGGAAGCCAGAAGGAGAGGCCAGGAGGACCCAGGGTGGGCCCACACCCTAGGGCGGCGCGGCCCATGCCCTGGTCGCGCCGCCATGTGGTTTGGGGGGCCCACGACCCCTTTCGCCTCCTTTTCTTCGCGAAATCCTTCGTCCCGAAAACCTAAGCCACAGAGGGTACCTCGCGAAGAGTTACAGCCGCCTCTGCGGGGCGGAGAACACCAGAGAGAAAAGAGCTCTCCGGCGGGCAGGAATCCGCCGGGGAAATTCCCTCCGGAAGGGGGAAATCGACGCCATCGTCACCGTCATCGAGCTGGACATCATCTCCATCACCATCATCATCATCTCCACCATCATCACCGCCGTCTTCACCGCTGGACACCGTCACCGCCGTAGCAATTTGGGTTTGATCTTGATTGTTTGATAGGGGAAACTCTCCCGGTATCGATCTCCACTTATTGTTGATGCTATTGAGTGAAACCATTAAACCAAGTTTATGTTCAGATTGTTATTCACCATCATATCACCTCTGATCATGTTCCATATGATGTCTTGTGAGTAGTTCGTTTAGTTCTTGAGGACATGGGTGAAGTCTAAATGTTAGTAGTGAACTATGTTGAGTAATATTCAATGGTATGATATTTAAGTTGTGGTGTTATTCTTCTAGTGGTGTCATGTGAACGTCGACTACATGACACTTCACCATTTATGGGCCTAGGGGAATGCATCTTGTATTCGTTTGCTAATTGCGGGGTTGCCGGAGTGACAGAAACCTAAACCCCCGTTGGTATATCGATGCAGGAGGGATCGCAGGATCTCAGAGTTTAAGGCTGTGGTTAGATTTATTCTTAATTACTTTCTTGTAGTTGCGGATGCTTGCAAGGGGTATAATCACAAGTATGTATTAGTCCTAGGAAGGGTGGTACATTAGCATAGGTTCACCCACACAACACTTATCATAACAATGAAGATTATTTAGCCGTATGTAGCGAAAGCACTAGACTAAAATCCCGTGTGTCCTCGAGAACGTTTGGTCATTATAAGTAAACAAACCGGCTTGTCCTTTGTGCTAAAAAGGATTGGGCCACTCGCTGCAATTATTACTCTCGCACTTTACTTACTCGTACTTTATTCAACTGTTACATCAAAACCCCCTGAATACTTGTCTGTGAGCATTTACAGTGAATCCTTCATCGAAACTGCTTGTCAACACCTTCTGCTCCTCGTTGGGATCGACATTCTTACTTATCGAAGATACTACGATACACCCCCTATACTTGTGGGTCATCAAGACTATTTTCTGGCGCCGTTGCCGGGGAGTGAAGCGCTATTGGTAAGTGGAATTGGTAAGGAAAACCTTTACTGTTGTGCTGATTTTATTTTTGCCTGCTGCTATAAGTCATTATGGAGAGATCTTCTCTTCAATTTTTATTTGGGAAATCTACTACTACTGCAATGGTAGTGGATGAGGCGCCAGGTGAGGAAGTGATACCATATAAAATACCTATGAAAATTATTGAACGTGTTATGGATAACCGCTATGAAGGGGATGGAACTGTCCATCCTGGTGATCATTTACTGTTTTTGCATGAATTATGCGGGTTGTTCAAATGTGCAGGTATTGCTATGGATGAAGTGAGGAAGAAACTATTCTCTTTATCGCTGTCTGGTAAAGCGGCGCATTGGTATAAATTACTGGATAATGGGGATTCTCTTGAATGGAATGATATTGTGCCCCGGTTTTATTCTAAGTTCTATCCTCCAAGTGAGATTCACAAGGATCGGAATCGCATATATAATTTTTGGCCTCATGATGGAGAGAGTATTGCCCAAGCTTGGGGGAGATTGAAGTCTTTAATGCTCAAATGCCCCATTCATGAGCTTCCTGGTAATGTTATTATTGATAATTTCTATGCAAGACTTTCTTTTCAAGACAAGACCTTGCTGGATACTTCTTGTTCTGGATCATTTACACGCAACAAAGAAGAGTTTAAAAGGGACCTTCTTGATCGGATCCAAGAAAATACTGAAGGTTGGGAGAACGACAAGGATAGAGAATCAGGTATAATTTACGATTATAAATGCATTGAAGCTTTTATGGACACTGATAAATTTCGTAATATGAGTGCTACATATGGTCTTGATTCTCAAGTTGCTGCAAATCTTTATAAAGCTTTTGCCTCTCATTATGAATTGCCAAAGAAGAATTTTGATAAGTATCATGAACCGTATAAAGATAAAATTGATTCATCTATTAATAAATGCGTTGTAGTTGAAACTGCTGATCATGTTATTCCTGAAGCTTATATTGAAAAAACTCCTTTCCCTGCTAAAATGAAGGAGTACTCTGTTATAAATAGTGCAGTTCATAAAAGTGAAAAGAAACCTGTAGAACCTGAAGAACAAATAAAAGTTGAACCTGCTGTTGCAATAGTTAAAGATCTTGTGACTGAAAATGTGGAGGATGGTCATATTATTTTCTGTGAAGATGCTTCTAATATTGTTTCACATCCTAATAAACCCAAACAAGCCAGTGTTCCTATGCTATCTGTTAGAATTGGTGATCATTGCTATTATGGATTATGTGATATTGGTGCAAGTGTTAGTGCTATTCCGTATGAGCTTTACACGGAGATTATGCACGAAATTGATTCTTGTGAACTTGAAGAAATTGATGTGGTTATTCAGCTGGCTAATAGAGAAAATATTTCTCCGATTGGTATTGTTCGAGATGTGGAAGTTTTATGCGGTAAGATTAAATATCCTGCTGACTTTTTGGTACTTGGTTCTGCTGCTAGTGATTATTGTCCTATTATTTTTGGTAGACCTTTTCTAAATACTTGTGGAGCTATTATAGATTGCAAGAAAGAGAAAATTTTGACGAAATTTGCTGGTGAATCTTATGAGTTTAACTTCTCTAAATTTACTAAAACTCCTTATAAAGCTGATTTGCCTAGTAATGATTTTAAAATGGAGCAGTGTGCATCTATTGTTCTTGTTCCTAATAATCCTTTGCAGCAACATTTGGAGGATAGCGAGAGTGAAGTTTTTAGGAAAGAAAGAGATGAGCTCGAGGAAATTTTTCTTCGCCAACCCATTCTCAAGCATGATTTACCGGTGGAAGACTTGGGTACAACACCTCCACCAAAGGAAGATCCTGTTTTTGATTTAAAGCCTTTGCCTGATAATCTTAAATATGCTCATATTGATGATAAGAAAATATATCCTGTTATTATTAGTTCTAAGCTTTCAGAGATTGAGGAAGAAAGGTTATTGGAAATATTGAAGAAGCACCGAGGAGCTATTGGCTACACTCTTGATGATTTGAAAGGGATTTCTCCTTCTATTTGCCAACATGCTATTAATATGGAAGATGATGCAAAGCCTGTTGTTGAACATCAGCGTCGTCTAATTCCGAAGATGAAGGAAGTGGTAAGGAATGAGGTATTACGACTTCTTGAAGCTGGTATTATATATCCTATTGCTGATAGTAGATGGGTTAGTCCTGTGCATTGCGTTCCCAAGAAAGGAGGAATGACTGTTGTGCCTAATGATAATGATGAGCTCATTCCTCAAAGAGTAGTTGTAGGGTATAGAATGTGCATTGATTTTCGAAAAGTTAATAAAGTTACTAAGAAAGATCATTACCCTTTACCATTTATTGATCAAATGCTAGAAAGATTGTCTAAAAATACTCATTTTTGCTTTCTTGATGGTTATTCTGGGTTTTCACAAATTGCTGTTAAAGCTAAAGATCAAGAGAAAACCACCTTTACTTGTCCCTATGGAACTTATGCTTATAGACGCATGCCTTTTGGTTTATGTAATGCTCCTGCTACTTTTCAAAGATGCATGTCTGCTATTTTTCATGGTTTTTGTGATAGTATTGTAGAGGTATTCATGGATGATTTTTCCGTCTATGGGAATTCTTTTGATAGTTGCTTGCGAAACCTTGATAAAGTTTTGCAGAGGTGTGAAGAAACTAACCTTGTTCTTAATTGGGAGAAATGCCACTTTATAGTTAATGAAGGAATTGTATTGTGACATAAAATTTCCGAGAGAGGTATTGAAGTTGATAGAGCTAAAGTTGAAGCAATTGAGAAGATGCCCTATCCTAGGGATGTTAAAGGTATTCGTAGTGTTCTTGGTCATGCTGGGCTTTATAGGAGATTTATTAAAGATTTCTCCAAGATTTCAAAACCTCTTACTAATCTTCTTCAAAAAGATGTACCTTTTGTTTTTGATGATGATTGTAAGGAAGCTTTTGAAACTCTTAAGAAAGCCTTAACAACTGCTCCTATAGTTGAACCTCCTGATTGGAACTTACCCTTTGAGATTATGTGTGATGCTAGTGATTTCGCTGTAGGCGCTGTTCTTGGACAGCGAGTAGATAAAAAACTGAATGTTATTCATTATGCTAGTAAAACTCTTGACGCTGCTCAAAGAAATTATGCTACAACTGAAAAAGAATTATTAGCTGTAGTCTTTGCTTGTGATAAATTTAGGTCTTATATTGTTGATTCAAAAGTTACTATTCATACTGATCATGCTGCAATTAGATACCTTATGACAAAGAAAGATGCTAAGCCGAGGCTTATTAGATGGGTACTTCTTTTGCAAGAGTTTGATTTACATATTATAGATAGGAAAGGTGCTGATAATCCTGTTGCTGATAATTTGTCTAGATTGGAAAATATTGCTTATGATCCTGTTCCTGTTAATGATAGTTTTCCAAATGAACAATTGGCTGTAATAAAGGTGAGCTCGCGAGACAGTCCTTGGTATGCTGATTATGCTAACTTTATTGTTTCCAAGTACTTGCCTCCAACCTTTTCAGCTCAGCAAAGGAGGAAATTCTTTTATGATTTGAGGCATTATTTCTGGGATGACCCACACTTATATAAAGAAGGAGTGGATGGTATTATGCGAAGATGTGTTCCCGAATATGAACAACAGGAGATATTGAGTAAATGTCATGGTAGTGCTTATGGAGGACATCACGCCGGAGAAAGAACCGCGCAAAAGGTTCTACAATCAGGTTTTTATTGGCCAACTCTCTTCAAAGATGCGAGAAAGTTTATTTTATTTTGTGATGAATGCCAAAGGGTTGGTAATATCTCCAGACGCAATGAAATGCCAATGAATTATACTCTTGTTATTGAACCGTTTGATTGTTGGGGATTTGACTTCATGGGACCTTTTCCCTCTTCAGAAGGTAACACTCACATACTTGTTGCTGTTGATTATGTTTCTAAATGGGTGGAAGCTATACCTACAAAAAGTGCTGATGGTGAGACCTCTTTAAGAATGCTTTTAGATATTATTTTTCCTAGATTTGGAGTACCTAGATATATTATGACTGATGGAGGTTCTCATTTTATTCATGGAGGTTTTAGAAAAACTCTTGCTAAGTATGGTATTAATCATAGAATTGCTTCCGCTTATCATCCTCAAACTAGTGGTCAAGTAGAATTATCAAATAGAGAGATTAAATCTATTTTGGGAAAGACCGTTAATAAAACCAGAAAGAATTGGGCTAGTAAATTGAAGGATGCACTATGGGCTTATAGAACTGCTTATAAAAATCCCATGGGAATGTCACCTTATAAAATGGTTTATGGGAAAGCTTGTCATTTACCTTTAGAACTAGAGCACAAAGCTTATTGGGCTGTTAGAGAATTAAATAAAGATCCTAAACTTGCCGGTGATAAGAGGTTGTTGCAATTAAGTTCTCTAGATGAATGGAGAAGTGAAGCTTATGAAAATGCTAAACTCTTTAAAGCGAAAGTTAAAAAATGGCATGATAGAAGGATTATCAAAAGAGAATTTAATATTGGGGACAAAGTCCTATTGTATCGGTCTCGTCTCAGATTCTTTGCAGGGAAATTACTCTCGAAATGGGAAGGACCGTATGTTGTCGAGGAGGTGTATCGTTCAGGAGCAATCAAAATTAGCTCTCTCCAAGGCAATGCTACGCAAGTGGTGAATGGACAAAGACTCAAGCATTATATCTCAGGTGATTCCTATAATGTTGATATTGATATTATTCAAGTGGAAACACCGAAGGCTTTCATCAAAGGGCAAATTGACAGTCCGCCAGAACTCGACTTTGAATAGGTAACAGTACTGGTAATGAAAAGTACGCAATTTACTTTCCGAACAATATTTTTGCTGTTTTTGGAAAATATGAAAAACTACGAGTTCGAAACGGAGTGGAAAGGACGCACGAGGGCGTGGCACCATAGGCCGGCGCGGCCTGGCCAGGGCCCGCACCGCCCTATGGTTTAGCCGCCCCGTCGCCCCTTTCCGACTCTAGTTCGATCTGGTACTTTCCGTTTGTCATGAAATTTTTTGCTATATAATCCCCCGGACCCCTGGAGGTCCGTATATCGTGTTCTCGACGTGTTTTGTTTCGAGCTGTTTCTGCCAGGATTTGTTTCGGATCTAAAGCCATCATGTCTTCGTCGGAAACTCCGAAGGACAGCTCCAGCAAGGATGTTGGCAACTTGTACATGGAGGAGCTGAGGATGCACCCCAAGGAGTTGCTGCTCGTTGAAGGAGAACTGCAGGTCAAGGATGTCCAGGGTCCTAAAGGAGAAGGAAGCTTGGAAGACAGGATGGAGAAGCTAGAACGGGAGGTTTTCAAATACAAGAAGATGGCTGAGCGTGAGGTGGATATCTTCCACAGGATTGTGTCCGAACTCATTGCTGAACATGAGAAGGAAACTGGAAAGCTTTGGAGCGACATCCTCTCACTTCACGACACCACCAACAAGCTCCAAGCACAACTCTATGACGTTCAAAATCAGAACTGTGAGTATGAAAACAGGTTTAAATACATAAGCCGTGCTGCTAGTTTCAGGATTCCCGAGACCAAGATGTCGTTTCTTGATGGAGAGCCTCTTCCTTGGAAGTCTGATGACGGGAGTTCATCACCACCATCTCCGCAGGAGTAATTCATCATCGGTATTGGCATCCCCTTGGTTTGTTCCAAGCTTGGGGGAGTGCCGCGGTATCACATTATCACTACCTTTTACTTTTATTGTCAAGTAGTGTCATATCATGAGTAGGGAAGTTATCATATAAGATGGGTTGCAGTTTGGAAGTGTCTCTCCTTTAGTTGGTTATCTATGTATCCCTTGGTGTGAGTTATCGTTATGGAATATTAATGAGAAGTCTTATCATTTACGTATTGCACATCTTATTTTAGTTTGCAATCTCTATTATATGATTTACCTTGTTGTTAGTATTGGTATCACTTTGGGAGCATTGAATAAATCAATTTGGTTTTGGCAAACTTAGCATTGGTCAATAGCAACAACACTTCGAGGTTTAAATAGAAAAGAGAAATACATGTAGTTGTTTCATATCTTTCTTTCTTGTTAGCTCATAGCTTATTATTCTGAAGTTAAAATTGTTTGTGCTTACAAGGAAGATGCATGATTGTTTCTATCACATATATATTTGTTTGTTTCCCTCGACTCTTATGCTTGCTAATTAACCTTGCTAGCCAAAGACCTGTACTGAGAGGGAATACTTCTCGTGCATCCAAACCTTAACCCAAACCTATGTCATTGGTGTCCACCATACCTACCTATTACATGGTATTTTCTGCCATTCCAAGTAAATACTTCATGTGCTACCTTTAAACAATTCAAAATTAGTATCTCTTATTTGTGTTAATGTTTTATAGCTCATGAGGAAGTATGTGGTGTTTTATCTTTCAATCTTGTTGGGCAACTTCCACCAATGGACTAGTGGCTTCATCCGCTTATCCAATAATTTTGCAAAAAGAGCTGGCAATGGGATTCCCAGTCCCAAATTAATTAAACTAAATAGACACTCCTCCATGGTATGTGATTGATGGACGGCACCCGAAGGTTTCGGTTAGCCATGGCTTGTGTAAGAAAAGGTTGGGGGGAGTGTCATCATCATAATAAAACCAAAATAAAAAGGCACTCCTTCATGGTATGAGATTGTTGGCAGGCACCCGAGGATTCGGTTAGCCATGGTTTGTGAAAGAAAGGTTGGAAGGAGTGCCACATAAAATGAAAACAATATGGGAGCCGCTCTTAGGAGGTTGTCTGGCAAGGGGGTTAGAGTACCCGCTACCAGTCGTTGACAACAACAAACACCTCTCAAAATGTTACTTTTATTCTCTTTATATGATTGCAAAACTGAAAAAGCTCTAGCACATGATTTAATCCCTGCTTCCCTCTGCGAAGGGCCTGTCTTTTACTTTATGTTGAGTCAGTAAACCTATTTCCCTCCATCTCAAGCAAGCATTTGAGTAGTTGTGATCAAACCATTATATTGTGAATTGCTTCATCATGTCTTTTATTCTTCCTTGTTTAGTACAAGTTTTATCTGAATGAATATAGCTTTACAAGTTATCAATGATCATGAAAAGACCATTATGATTGAGTATGCAAGTTGTGCCTTATAAACTTTAACATGAGAGTGCTGCTCAATGAGATAAATATAATCTGTTAATTGTTCTCTAACCAAGAACGAAGTTTGCCATCACCAATTATGATTTCTTATGCACCTTTACTTGTGATTACCTTATACTTGTTTCAAGTTGAGTTATAAGAGGTTGTTTACTATAATGTCTTGTGTGAATGAATATGATGCTTCTTGTCCGTATTTTATTTATCGACTCTTCACTCCATAAACATGTGGTCCTGTCTATCGAGCTCAGTTTCGCTTGGGGACAAGCGAAGTCTAAGCTTGGGGGGAGTTGATACGTCCAATTTGCATCACTATTTTATATCATAATTTGCTGTTATTCATTGATATATTTCATATTGGGACACAATACTTATGTTATTTCATCTATTTTGCATGTTTCATCATTATTGGAGGATCAAGCACCGGAGCCAGGATTCTGCGGGAAAAAGCACCGTCAGAATGCAATATTTCGGAAGATCAACTGTGGGAGGAAATTATACCAAAAATCCTATTTTTCAAGATGACGAAGGAAGCCAGAAGGAGAGGCCAGGAGGACCCAGGGTGGGCCCACACCCTAGGGCGGCGCGGCCCATGCCCTGGCCGCGCCGCCATGTGGTTTGGGGGGCCCACGACCCCTTTCGCCTCCTTTTCTTCGCGAAATCCTTCGTCCCGAAAACCTAAGCCACAGAGGGTACCTCGCGAAGAGTTACAGCCGCCTCTGCGGGGCGGAGAACACCAGAGAGAAAAGAGCTCTCCGGTGGGCAGGAATCCGCCGGGGAAATTCCCTCCGGAAGGGGGAAATCGACGCCATCATCACCGTCATCGAGCTGGACATCATCTCCATCACCATCATCATCATCTCCACCATCATCACCGCCGTCTTCACCGCTGGACACCGTCACCGCCGTAGCAATTTGGGTTTGATCTTGATTGTTTGATAGGGGAAACTCTCCCGGTATCGATCTCCACTTATTGTTGATGCTATTGAGTGAAACCATTAAACCAAGTTTATGTTCAGATTGTTATTCACCATCATATCACCTCTGATCATGTTCCATATGATGTCTTGTGAGTAGTTCGTTTAGTTCTTGAGGACATGGGTGAAGTCTAAATGTTAGTAGTGAACTATGGTTGAGTAATATTCAATGGTATGATATTTAAGTTGTGGTGTTATTCTTCTAGTGGTGTCATGTGAACGTCGACTACATGACACTTCACCATTTATGGGCCTAGGGGAATGCATCTTGTATTCGTTTGCTAATTGTGGGGTTGCCGGAGTGACAGAAACCTAAACCCCCGTTGGTATATCGATGCAGGAGGGATCGCAGGATCTCAGAGTTTAAGGCTGTGGTTAGATTTATTCTTAATTACTTTCTTATAGTTGCGGATGCTTGCAAGGGGTATAATCACAAGTATGTATTAGTCCTAGGAAGGGCGGTACATTAGCATAGGTTCACCCACACAACACTTATCATAACAATGAAGATTATTTAGCCGTATGTAGCGAAAGCACTAGACTAAAATCCCGTGTGTCCTCGAGAACATTTAGTCATTATAAGTAAACAAACCGGCTTGTCCTTTGTGCTAAAAAGGATTGGGCCACTCGCTGCAATTATTACTCTCGCACTTTACTTACTCGTACTTTATTCAACTGTTACATCAAAACCCCCTGAATACTTGTCTGTGAGCATTTACAGTGAATCCTTCATCGAAACTGCTTGTCAACACCTTCTGCTCCTCGTTGGGATCGACATTCTTACTTATCGAAGATACTACGATACACCCCCTATACTTGTGGGTCATCAAGGTCGTGGGCCGGCAACCGCTGGGCCACGACGGATCGCCTGGTGGGCCGCCACGTGGCGCAACGATACACGCGCGGAAAACGGAATACCACAGGGAAGCCGCACGGATCCGGAACGGCAGCGAGGATCCGGTGTGGCGTCATAATTTCTGGCGCCGAAGTCGAAGGGAAGTGACCCCTGACACTGTCGTGCCAGGCACAGTGCTCATGTCACTGACAGGCACCGTACCCGAGAAATTCCCGACTTCGTCGAGGAAAGTCTTAATGACGAAGCTACCGGAAAGATTTGGCAAGGAGCCGGATGAGTTTAAATGGAAACCGGAAGGATTAATCCGGTACGCTCCGGGTGAGGACCCGGCGTGGTCCATCGGATAGAATCCGCTGGACTGCTAAATGTGAGATTAGCGAGGACGCCGGAAGGTTTGAACTGGTTAACGGAAGGTTTAAACCGGTATCATGAGTGTGAGGGAACCTGGCATGGTCCGTTGGATAGGATCCACCGGACTATACCAGCTTCGGGGACTAATGTTGGGGGGATGACCCCCGGTATGCCAAAGGCATGCCAAACCGGATGGTTTGAGCCATCAAGATACCGGTTTAAAGATTATTCCGGCTAACAAGAGTTGGCTCTATGCGAAGTGAATCATGCCGGTATCCCAGGAGGGGTATACCGGCACCGGCTAAGAAGATACCGGAGCACCGGTAAGGGATACACTGTAGCACGTCGGCAAGGCTGGTCAAAGATTCTCTCCAGAGCTAGAGGACAAGGATGAGCGAAGCACTTCAGCTTTAAACGAGGCCCTGACGCCAAAAGCAGAAGGTGACGTAAAAGGTACCGGATGATGTCGGCGCCCCTGATTAAAGAGATACCGGCGTCACCGGTAGCTAAAGTGGCTTTGTAAAGTAGTTTGTCTGTTCAAAGATGCCATTAGGGTTTCCTAGGGTTCCTTCCCCTGTAAGCCACCCTCTCCCCTATATAAGGAGAGGGGGCACACCCTTGCACGGGTAGGTATGGACGATCTAGTGCTCAGTTAGCAACTCATATCCAGGAACTTGTAACCGCTTGTGATCAAGGAATAGAAAGATCTGAGGGAGAAATAGTTTGAGTGTTCTTCTTCTTCTTCCTCTGGCCAAGGCCAAGTTCTTCATAGGAAAGCAACCGGCTATCCTTCCGGAAACCCTCCCCCGAATCCTCTAGCGCACATTCGGCCCCAACCTTAGCCATCCTATGGCATCTGTCTGTTCACCACGACGACATTTATTCTTGTTAAATCTCGATAGTAGTGATACACATGTTCATAACATTGATGCTAAGCGAATTAAATTAAATGATAATTCTACTTATATGTGGCACTGTCGTCTTGGTCATATTGGAGTGAAGCGCATGAAGAAACTCCATTCTGATGGACTTCTTGAGTCACTTGACTTTGAGTCACTTGATAGATGCGAAGCATGTCTAATGGGAAAAATGACTAGGACTCCATTCTCTGTTACAATGGAGCGAGCTACAGACTTATTGGAAATCATACATACCGATGTATGTGGACCAATGAGTGTAGCATCGCGCGGTGGTTATCGTTATGTTCTAACCTTCACGGATGATCTGAGTAGATATGGGTATATCTATTTCATGAAACATAAGTCCGAAACTTTCGAGAAGTTTAAGGAATTCCAAAGTGAAGTAGAAAATCAACATAACAAGAAGATTAAGTTTCTGCGTTCTGATCGCGGAGGCGAATATCTGAGTTATGAGTTTGGCATGCATTTAAAGAAATGCGGAATACTTTCACAGTTGACACCGTCGGGAACACCACAGCGCAATGGTGTGTCCGAACGTCGTAATCGAACTCTCTTGGATATGGTTCGATCTATGATGTCTCTTACTGATTTGCCATTATCGTTTTGGGGTTATGCTTTAGAGACAGCCGCATTCACTTTAAATAGGGCACCATCTAAATCCGTTGAAATGACACCGTATGAATTATGGTTTGGCAAGAAACCTAAGCTGTCATTCCTTAAAGTTTGGGGTTGCGAAGCTTATGTAAAGAAGTTACAACCTGACAAGCTAGAACCCAAAGCGGAGAAATGCGTCTTCATAGGATACCCTAAAGAAACTATTGGGTATACTTTCTATCACAGATCCGAAGGCAAAATCTTTGTTGCTAAAAACGGATCCTTTCTTGAGAAGGAGTTTCTCACTAAAGAAGTGACTGGAAGAAAAGTAGAACTCGATGAGGTTACTGAACCTTCTCTCGTAGATCAGAGTAGCGTAGTACCGGAAGATGTTCCTGTGCAGCCTGCACCGATAGGAGAGGAAGCAAATGATAATGATCATGCAACTTCGAACGAGAAAACTACTGAACCTCGCAGATCGATGAGGGAACGTACCACTCCTGATTGGTATGATCCCAGTCTAAATGTCATGATTGTGGACAACAATGATGAAGACCCTGCGACGTATGAGGAAGCAATGATGAGCCCAGATTCCAACAAATGGCATGAAGCCATAAAATCCGAAATGGGATCCATGTATGATAACCAAGTATGGACTTTGGTAGACTTACCTGATAGCCGCAAGGCTGTCGAGAATAAATGGATCTTCAAGAGAAAAACAGATGCTGATGGTTATGTTACTGTCTATAAAGCTCGACTTGTCGCGAAGGGGTTCCGACAAATTCAAGGAGTTGACTACGATGAGACTTTCTCACCTGTAGCGAAGCTAAAGTTTGTGAGGATTTTGTTAGCAATAGCTGTATTTTTTGATTACGAGATCTGGCAGATGGATGTCAAAACGGCGTTCCTTAATGGTGACATTGAGGAAGAGTTGTATATGGTACAACAAAGGGTTTTGTCGATCCTAAAAATGCTGACAAGGTATGCAAACTTCAGCGTTCCATTTATGGACTGAAGCAAGCATCCCGGAGTTGGAACCGACGCTTTGATAAGGTGATCAAAGACTTCGGGTTTATACAGTGTCATGGAGAGGCCTGTATTTACAAGAAAGTGAGTGGGAGCTCTGTAGCATTCCTGATATTATATGTAGATGACATATTATTGATTGGGAATGATATAGAACTGTTAAGCAGTGTAAAAAGTTATTTGAATAAGTGTTTTTCAATGAAAGACCTTGGTGAAGCAGTGTACATTTTAGGCATCAAGATTTATAGAGATAGATCAAGACGCCTAATAGGACTTTCGCAGAGTACATACCTGGACAAGATTCTAAAGAAGTTTAGAATGGATAAAAGCAAGAAAGGGTTCTTGCCTATGTTGCCAGGTAAGGTCTTGAGTAAAACTCAAGGTCCGGCTACGGCAGAAGAAAGAGAGAGGATGAATCAGATCCCCTATGCCTCGGCAGTAGGCTCTATCATGTATGCCATGCTGTGTACTAGACCGGATATCGCACATGCTGTTAGTTTGACCAGCAGATATCAAAGTGATCCAGGAATGGAACACTGGACAGCGGTCAAGAATATCCTGAAGTACTTGAAAAGGACTAAGGATATGTTTCTTTGTTATGGCGGTGACCAAGAGCTCGTTGTAACCAGTTACACCGATGCAAGTTGGAACACTGATCCTGATGACTCTAAGTCTCAGTCTGGGTACGTGTTTATATTGAATGGTGCTGTAGTTAGCTGGATGAGTTCGAAGCAGTGCACGGTGGCGAAGTCTTCAACTGAATCTGAATACATAGCGGCTTCGGAGGCTTCATCGGAAGCGGTATGGATGAAGAGGTTCATTGTTGAGCTTGGTGTGGTTCCTAGTGCATTGGACCCATTAGTCATCTATTGTGACAACATGGGTGCCATCGCCAATGCACAAGAACCAAGGTCACACAAGAAGCTGAAGCATATCAAGCTGCGTTTTCATTCGATTCGCGAGTACATCGAAGATGGTGAAGTAAAGATTTGCAAAGTACACACAGATCTGAATGTGGCAGATCCGTTGACTAAAGCTCTTCCTAGGGCAAAGCATGACCAACACCAGAATGCCATGGGTGTTAGGTACCTTACCATGTAATCTAGATTATTGACTCTAGTGCAAGTGGGAGACTGTTGGAGATATGCCCAAGAGGCAATAATAAAGTGGTTATTATATATCTTTACGTTTATGATAAATGTTTGCATACCATGCTATAATTATATTAACCGAAACATTGATACATGTGTGTTATGTAAACAACAAGGAGTCCCTAGTAAGCCTCTTGTATAACTAGCTTGTTGATTAATAGATGATCATAGTTTCATGATCATGAACATTGGATGTTATTAATAACAAGGTTATGTCATTAGATGAATGATATAATGGACACACCCCATTAAGCGTAGCATAAGATCACGTCATTAAGTTCAAATTGCTATAAGCTTTCAATACATAGTTACCTAGTCCTTCGACCATGAGATCATGTAAATCACTTATACCGGAAGGGTACTTTGATTACATCAAACACCACTGCGTAAATGGGTGGTTATAAAGGTGGGATTAAGTATTCGGAAAGTATGAGTTGAGGCATATGGATCAAGAGTGGGATATTGTCCATCCCGATGACGGATAGATATACTCTGGGCCCTCTCGGTGGAATGTCGTCTGATTAGCTTGCAAGCATGTGACTTGGTCACAAGAGATGACATGCCACGGTACGAGTAAAGAGTACTTGTCGGAGACGAGGTTGAACAAGGTATGGAGATACCGATGATCAAATCTCGGACAAGTAAAATATCGCGAGACAAAGGGAATCGGTATCGTATGTAAATGGTTCAATCGATCACTAAGTTATCGTTGAATATGTGGGAGCCATTATGGATCTCCAGATCCCGCTATTGGTTATTGGTCGGAGAAGGGTCTCGACTATGTCTGCATAGTTCGCGAACCGTAGGGTGACACACTTAAGGTTTGATGTCGTTTAAGTAGATATGGAATATGGAATGGAGTTCGAAGTTTTGTTCGGAGTCTCGGATGGGATCCAGGACATCACGAGGAGTTCCGGAATGGTCCGGAGAATAAGATTCATATATAGGAAGTCACTTTACAAGTTTGGAAATGATCCGGTGCATTTATGGAAGGTTCTAGAAGGTTCTAGAAAAGTCCGGAAGAAATCACCATGGAAAGTGGAGTCCCGGAGGGACTCCACCTTGCATGGCCGGCCAACCCTAAGGGGAGGAGTCCCAGGTGGACTCCACCTGAGGTGGCCGGCCACCCCCCCTCAAGGAAAGGTGGGAGTCCCACCTTGAGTAGGACTCCCCCCCTTGAGTAGGTTTCCCACCTTTGAGAGGTTTTGTTGTTGGGGTCTTATTCGAAGACTTGGACTACAACTCTTGGGGATTTCCACCTATATAAAGAGGGGAGGGGAGGGGCTGGCCGGCCACACCAATACCACCTTGGCTGCAGCCCCAAAGAGCCCCCTCTCCCAGAAACCCTAGCGGTTCCCTCCTCCCTCTCTCTCCCACATAGCTTAGGCGAAGCTCTGTCGGAGATCTCCACCACCACCGCCACCACGCCGTCGTGCTGCCGGGATTCCGAGGAGGATCTACTACTTCCGCTGCCCGCTGGAACGGGGAGAAGGACGTCGTCATCAACACCGAATGTGTGACCGAGTACGGAGGTGCTGCCCGTTCGTGGCACCGAAGATCTTCTACGCGCTTTTGCAAGCGGCAAGTGATCGTCTACATCCACCACGAGATCTGATCTCGTTAACGCTTTGTGATCTTCAAGGGTATGTTGATCTTCACCTCGTTGCTACCATCTTCTTGATTGGATCTTGGCTTGTTCTTCGTTCTTGCGATAGGAAATTTTTTGTTTTCTATGCTACGAATCCCAACACCACGACCCCCTCGGCCATCGCCCTTTCGCGTACTTCATCTACTGAAAACCCTAAGGTGTGACAGATCATCGAGGAGAGTCATAGCCGCCTCCACGGGGCGGAAAACACCAGAGAGAAAAGAGCTCTCCGGCAGGCTGAAATCTGTCGGGGAAATTCCCTCCCGGAGGGGGAAATCGTCGCCATCATCACCATCATCGAGCTGGACTTCATTGGGATCATCATCATCATCATCTCCACCACCGACACTGTCATCTCCACCGCTGCACCTCGTCTCCGCTGTAACATCTAGGGTTGAATCTTGATTATTTCATAGGGGAAACTCTCCCGGTGTTGATTACTCCTTGTTATTGATGCTATTGAGTGAAACCATTGAATCAAGGTTTATGTTCAGATTGTTATTCATCATCATATCACCTCTGATCATGTTCCATATGATGTCTTGTGAGTAGTTCGTTTAGTTCTTGAGGACATGGGTGAAGTCTAAATGTTAGTAGTGAACTATGTTGAGTAATATTTAATGGTTTGATATTTAAGTTGTGGTGTTATTCTTCTAGTGGTGTCATGTGAATGTCGACTACATGATACTTCACCTTTATGGGCCTATGGGAATGCATCTTGTATTCGTTTGCTAATTGTGGGGTTGCAGGAGTGACAGCAACCTGAACCCCCGTTGGTATATCGATGCATGAGGGATAGCAGGATCTCAGAGTTTAAGGCTGTGGTTAGATTTATCTTAATTACTTTCTTGCATTTGCGGATGCTTGCAAGGGGTTTAATCACAAGTATGTATTAGTCCTAGGAAGGGCGGTGCATTAGCATAGGTTCACCCACACAACACTTATCAAAACAATGAAGATTAATCAACTATATGAAGCGAAAGCACTAGACTAAATTCCTGTGTGTCCTCAAGAACGTTTGGTCATCATACGTAAACAAACCGGCTTGTCCTTTGTGCTAAAAAGGATTGGGCCACTTGCTGCAATTATTATTCCCGCATTTTACTTACTTGTATTTTATTTATCTGCTATATCAAAACCCCCTGAAAACTTGTCTGTGAGCATTTACAGTGAATCCTTCATCGAAACTGCTTGTCAACACCTTCTGCTCCTCGTTGGGTTCGACACTCTTATTTATCGAAAGTACTACGATACACCCCCTATACTTGTGGGTCATCAAGACTATTTTCTGGCGCCGTTGCCGGGGAGTGAAGCGCTATTGGTAAGTGGAATTGGTAAGGAAAACTTTTACTGTACGTGCTGTTTTTATTTCTGCCTGCTGCTATAATTCATTATGGAGAGATCTTCTCTTGAATTCCTATTTGGAAAATCTACTACTACTGCAAAGGTAGTGGATGAGGCGCCAGGTGAGAAAGTGATTCCATATAAAATACCTATGAAAATTATTGAACGCGTTGTGGATAACCACTATGAAGGGGATGGAACTGTCCATCCTGGAGATCATTTACTGTTTTTACATGAATTATGCGGGTTATTCAAGTGTGCAGGTATTTCTATGGATGAAGTTAGGAAGAAACTATTCTCTATATCGCTGTCTGGTAAAGCGGCGCATTGGTATAAATTGCTGAAGAATGGGAATTCTCTTGATTGGAAGGATATTGTGCCTCTATTTTATTCTAAATTCTATCCTCCAAGTGAAATTCACAAAGACCGAAACCGCATATATAATTTCTGGCCTCATGATGGAGAGAGTATTGCCCAAGCATGGGGGAGATTGAAGTCTTTAATGCTCAAATGCCCCATTCATGAGCTTCCTGGTAATATCATCATTGATAATTTCTACGCAAGACTTTCTTTTCAAGATAAAACCTTGCTGGATACTACTTGTTCTGGATCATTCACACGCAACAAAGAAGAGTTTAAATGGGACCTTCTTGATCGGATTCAGGAGAATACTGAAGGATGGGAGAACGACAAAGGTAGAGAGTCGGGTATAAATTATGATTATGAATGCATTGAAACTTTTATGGATACTGATAAATTTCGAAATATGAGTGCTACTTATGGTCTTGACTCTCAAGTTGTTGCAAATTTTTATAAAGCTTTTGCCTCTCATTTTGAATTGCCTAGGAAGAATTTTAATAAGTATCATGAACCCTACAAAGATAAAACTGATTCACCTATAGGTAAATGTATTGAAGTTAAAACTGTTGATCACATTCTTCCTGAAGCTTATATTGAAAAAAATCCTTTTCCTGCTCAAATGAAGGAGTATTCTGTTATAACTAGTGTGGTTAACAAAAGTGCAAAGAAACCTATAGAACCTGTGGAACAAATAAATGTTGAACCTGCTGTTGCAATAGTTAAAGACCTTGTGACTGAAAATTTAGAAGATGGTCACATCATTTTCTGTGAAGATGCTTCTAATATTGTTTCACATCCTAGTAAGTCTAGGAAAGTCCGTGTTCCTATGCTCTCTGTTAGAATTGGTGATCATTGTTATTATGGTTTATGCGATATCGGTGCAAGTACTAGTGCCATTCCTTATGAGCTTTACAGGGAAATCATGCATGAAATTGGTTCTTGTGAACTTGAAGATATTGATGTGGTTATTCGGCTAGCTAATAGAGAAACTATCTCTCCTATTGGTATTGTTCGAGATGTGGAAGTTCTATGTGGTAAGATTAAATATCCTGCTGACTTTTTGGTACTTGGTTCTGCTATTAGTAAGACTTGTCCTATCATTTTTGGTAGACCTTTTCTAAATACTTGTGGAGCTATTATAGATTGCAAGAAAGAGAAAATTGTGACTAAATTTGCTGGTGAATCTTATGAGTTTAATTTCTCTAAATTTGCCAAAGTTCCTTATGAAGCTGAATTGCCTAATGATGATTTTAGAGTTGAACAGCTTGCATCTATTGCTCTTGCTCCTAATAATCCTTTGCAGCAACATTTGGAGGATCATGAGAGTGAAGTCTTTAGGGAAGAAAGGAATGAGCTTGATGAAATTTTCCTTCGTCAACCTATTCTTAAACATGACTTACCGGTTGAAGATCTAGGTACAACACCACCACCAAAGGAAGATCCTGTTTTTGATTTGAAACCATTACCTGATAATCTTAAGTATGCTTATATAGATGATAAGAAAACATATCCTGTTATTATTAGTGCTAAGCTTTCAGATTTTGAGGAAGAAAGATTATTGGAAATATTGAAGAAACACCGAGGGGCTATTGGCTACACTCTTGATGACTTGAAGGGGATTTCTCCCTCTATTTGCCAACATGCCATCAACATGGAAGATGATGCAAAGCCTGTTGGAAGAAAGAGGTATTCATGGATGATTTTTCTGTCTATGGGAATTCTTTTGATAATTGTTTGCGAAACCTTGATAAAGTTATGCAGAGATGTGAAGAAACTAACCTTATTCTTAATTGGGAGAAATGTCACTTTATGGTTAATGAAGGAATTGTATTGGGACATAAAATTTCTGAGAGAGGTATTGAAGTTGATAGAGCTAAAGTCGAAGCAATTGAGAAGATGCCCTATCCTAGGGATGTTAAAGGTATTCGTAGTATTCTTGGTCATGCTGGTTTTTATAGGAGATTTATTAAAGATTTCTCTAAAATTTCAAAGCCTCTTACTAATCTTATTCAAAAAGATGTACCTTTTGTTTTTGATGATGATTGTAAGGAAGCTTTTGAAACTCTAAAGAAAGCCTTAACAACTGCTCCTGTAGTTGAACCTCCTGATTGGAATTTACCTTTTGAAATTATGTGTGATGCTAGTGATTTTGCTGTTGGTGCTGTTCTTGGACAGCGAGTAGATAAAAAAATTGAATGTTATTCATTATGCTAGTAAAACTCTTGATGCTGCTCAAAGAAATTATGCTACAACTGAAAAAGAATTATTAGCTGTAGTTTTTGCTTGTGACAAGTTTAGACCTTATATTGTTGATTCAAAAGTCACAATTCATACTGATCATGCTGCAATTAGGTACCTTATGGAAAAGAAAGATGCTAAGCCAAGGCTTATTAGATGGGTGCTTCTTTTGCAAGAATTTGATTTACATATTGTAGATAGGAAATGTGCTGATAATCCTGTTGCTGATAATTTTTCTAGATTGGAAAATATTGCTTATGATCCTGTTCATGTTAATGATAGTTTTCCAAATGAACAATTGGCTGCAATAACGGTGAGCTCGCGAGATAGTCCTTGGTATGCTGATTATGCTAACTTTATTGTTTCCAAGTACTTGCCTCCAACCCTTTCAGCATAGCAAAGGAGGAAATTCTTTTATGACTTGAGGCATTATTTTTGGGATGACCCACACTTATATAAAGAAGGAGTGGATGGTATTATGCGAAGATGTGTCCCCGAATATGAACAACAAGAGATATTGAGTAAGTGTCATGGTAGTGTTTATGGAGGATATCACGCCGGAGATAGAACCGCACAAAAGGTTCTACAGTCAGGTTTTTATTGGCCAACTCTCTTTAAAGATGCAAGAAAGTTTATTTTATCTTGTGATGAATGTCAAAGAGTTGGTAATATCTCTAGACGCAATGAAATGCCTATGAATTATACTCTTGTTATTGAACCATTTGATTGTTGGGGATTTGGCTTCATGGGTCCTTTCCCTTCTTCAGAAGGTAACACTCATATACTTGTCGCTGTTGATTATGTTACTAAATGGGTGGAAGCCATACCCACAAAAAGTGCTGATGGTGAGACCTCTTTAAATATGCTTTTAGATGTTATTTTTCCTAGGTTTGGAGTACCTAGATATCTTATGACTGATGGAGGTTCTCATTTTATTCATGGTGGTTTTAGAAAAACTCTTGCTAAATATGGTATTAATCATAGAATTGCTTCAGCTTATCATCCTCAAACTAGTGGGCAAGTAGAATTATCAAATAGAGAAATTAAATCTATCTTGCAAAAGACTGTTAATAAATCTAGGAAAAATTGGGCTAGTAAGTTGAAGGAAGCATTGTGGGCCTATAGAACTGCTTATAAAAATCCTATGGGTATGTCTCCTTATAAAATGGTTTATGGAAAAGCTTGTCATTTACCTTTAGAACTAGAGCACAAAGCTTATTGGGCTGTAAGAGAACTTAATAAAGATTTTAAACTTGCCGGTAAGAAAAGGTTGCTACAATTGAGTTCTTTAGATGAGTGGAGAAGTGAAGCTTATGAAAATGCTAAACTTTTTAAGGAGAAAGTTAAGAAATGGCATGATAGAAGAATTATTAAAAGAGAATTTAATGTTGGAGATAAAGTCCTATTGTATCGGTCTCGTCTCAGATTTTTCGCACGGAAATTACTCTCAAAATGGGCAGGACCATATGTCATTGTGGAGGTGTATCGTTCAGGGGCAATAAAAATTGGTTCTCTGAAAGGTGATGCCACACAAGTGGTGAATGGACAAAGACTCAAGCATTATATCTCTGGAGATTCTTATAATGAAGATGTTGATGTTATTCGAGTGGTGACTCTGGAAACTTTCATCAATCAAATTGATAGTTCTGCAGAGTTCGACTTCGAATAGGTAACAGTTTTGGTAATAAAAAGTTCGCGTTTAACTTTCCGAACAATGTTTTTGCTATTTTTAGAAAATATGAAAAATTACGAGATCGAATCGAAGCGGAGGAGACGCACGAGGGCGTGTCCCCACGTGGTGGCGCGGGCCCCACCCTGGCCGCGCCGCCATATGGGGACGGCTCCTCGGAGTACCTCTCCCACTCAGGTTCGACCTGGTGCTTTCCTTCTGTCGTGAAATTTTTTGCTATATAATCCCCCGGATCCCCCGAGGTCCGTATATCGTCTTCTCATCGTGTTTTGTTTCGAGCTGTTTTCTGCCAGATACTGTTTTCAGATCTAGAGCCACCATGTCTTCGTCGGGAACTCCGAAGGACAGCTTCTTTGAGAACGTCGTCAACCCGTACATGAACGAGCTGAAGATGCATCCCAAGGTATTGCTGCTCGTAGATGGAGAGTTGCAGATTGAAGATGTCCGGGGTCCTAAAGGAGAAGGAAGTTTGGAGGACAGGATGGAGAAACTAGAACAAGAGGTCTTCACCTACAAGAAGATGGCTGAACGTGAAGTGGACATCTTCCACAAAATTGTGTCTGAACTTATTGATGAACACAAGAAGGAGACTTCAAAGCTGTGGGATGATATCCTCTCGCTTCACAACACTACCAACAAACTCCAAGCGCAACTTTATGATGTTCAGAATCAAAACTGTGAGTATGAAAACAGGTTTAAACACATAAGCTATGCTGCCAGTTTCAGGATTCCTGAGACCAAGATGTCGTTTGTTGATGGAGAGCCTCTTCCTTGGAAGTCTGATGACGGGAAGAATTCACCACCACCGCCGAAGGAGTAATTCATCATTGGTATTGGCGCTCCCTTGGTTTGTTCCAAGCTTGGGGGAGTGCCGCGGTATCACATCATCACTATCTTTTACCTTTTTACTGTCAAGTAGTGTCATATCATGAGTAGGGAAGTTATCATATAAGATGGTTGCAGTGTGGAAGTATCTCTCTTTTAGTTGGTTATCTATGTATCCCTTGGTGTGAGTTATCGTTATGGAATATTAATGAGAAGTTTTATCATTTACGTTTTGCACACCTTATTTTAGTTTGCAATTTCTGTTATGTGATTGATCTTGTTGTTAGTATTGGTATCACTTTGGGAGCATCAAGTAAATCTATTTGGTTTTGGCAAACTTAGCATTGGTCAACAGAACAATACTTTGAAGCTTAAGTAGAAAAGAGGGAAGTACATGTAGATATATTATTTCTTTATCTTTCTTTCTTGTTAGCTAATGAGTTTAGTATTCTGAAGTTAAAATTGTTTGTGCTTACAAGGAAGATGCATGATTGTTTCTATCACATGTATATTTGTTTGTTTTCCCTCAACCCTTATGCTTGCTAACCAACCTTGCTAGCCAAAAACCTGTACTGAGAGGGAATGCTTCTCGTGCATCCAAAACCTTGAGCCAAAACCTATGCCATTTGTGTCCACCATAACTACCTACTATGTGGTATTTTTCTGCCATTCCAAAGTAAATTGCTTGCGTGCTACCTTTAAAAATTCATTCCTTGTCTTTGCAATACATAGCTCATGGGAAAGTAGCCTAAAAAACTATTGTAGTAAAGAATATGTCGCTTATGTATCTTAGTTCTTATAAGTTGCTTGTTGAGCGGTAACCATGTTTCTGGGGACGCCATCAACCTGTCACACCTTTGTTGAATATCATGTGAGTTGCTATGCATGTTCGTCTTGTCTGAAGTAAGGGAGATTTTCCATGAGTTAAATGGTTTGAGTATGCATATTGTTAGAGAAGAACTTTGGGCCGCCAACCAAAGCCATGTATCATGGTGGAAGTTTCAGCTTGGACATTAATCCTCAAATCTCTTATGAGAATATTATCTGTTGTTGAATGCTTAAAGCATAAAAGAGGAGTCCATTATCTGTTTTCTATGTTGTCCCGGTATGGATGTCCTCAAGTTGAGATCTATCAAAATTGAGAGATCAAATGCGATCTATCTCCTTGGACCTTTGTACAGGTGGCATAGAGGTACCCCTTTGTGACACTTGGTTGAAACATATGTAATGCAATGATAATCCATGGAAATCCGAGCTAATTAGGACAAGGAGCAGGCACTATTAGTATTCGATGCATGAGGCTTGCAACTTATAGGAGGTTTTATGCATAACACATATGAATTATTACTACCGTTGACAAAACTGTTTCCATGTTTTCAAAATAAAAAGCTCTAGCATATGAGTAATCCCTGCTTCCCTCTGCGAAGGGCCTATCTTTTACTTTTATGTTGAGTCAGTAAACCTATTTCCCTCGATCTCAAGCAAGCAATTGAGTTGTTGTGATCCAACCATTTATATTGTGATCTATTAATCATGTCTTTTATTCTTCCTTGTTTAGTACAAATTTTATCTGAATGAATATGACTTTGAAGGTTATCAATGATTATGAGGAGATTGTTATGACTGAGCATGTAAGATCTGCCATATAAGCTCTAATATAAAGGCTCTGCTCGAAAGATAAGTACAACCTGTTAATTGTTCTTTGACCAAGAACAAAGTTTGCCATCACCAATTATGATTTCCTATGCACCTTTATTTGTGATTTCCCTTTACTTGTTTCAAGTTGAGTTATATGAGGAAGTTGTTTACTAGAATGTCTTGTGTGAATTAATAAATGTGATGCTTCTTGTTCGTATTTTATTTATCGACTCTTCACTCCATAAACATGTGGTCTTGTTTACTGAGTTCAGTTTCGCTTGGGGACAAGCGAGGTCTAAGCTTGGGGGGAGTTGATACGTCCATTTTGCATCACTATTTTATATCATAATTTACTGTTATTCATTGATATATTTCATATTTAGAGATGATACTTATGTTATTTCACCTATTTTGCATGTTTCATGATTATTGGAGAATTACTCACCGGAGTCAGGATTCTGCTGGAAAAAGCACCGTCAGGATACAATATTTCTGAAGATCAACAATTGACGGAAAATATACCGAAGCTCCTATTTTTCCAGATGACGGAGCCAGCCAAAAGGGGAGGCCGAGGAGGGCCGCCATGGGCCCTCCCCATAGGCCGGCGCGGCCACTAGGGCTAGCGCGCCGCCATGTGGGGAGGGGGCCCACGTGTTGGAGATATGCCCAAGAGGCAATAATAAAGTGGTTATTATATATCTTTATGTTTATGATAAATGTTTGCATACCATGCTATAATTGTATTAACCGAAACATTGATACATGTGTGTTATGTAAACAACAAGGAGTCCCTAGTAAGCCTCTTGTATAACTAGCTTGTTGATTAATAGATGATCATAGTTTCATGATCATGAACATTGGATGTTATTAATAACAAGGTTATGTCATTAGATGAATGATATAATGGACACACCCCATTAAGCGTAGCATAAGATCACGTCATTAAGTTCAAATTGCTATAAGCTTTCAATACATAGTTACCTAGTCCTTCGACAATGAGATCATGTAAATCACTTATACCGGAAGGGTACTTTGATTACATCAAACACCACTGCGTAAATGGGTGGTTATAAAGGTGGGATTAAGTATTCGGAAAGTATGAGTTGAGGCATATGGATCAAGAGTGGGATATTGTCCATCCCAATGACGGATAGATATACTCTGGGCCCTCTCGGTAGAATGTCGTCTGATTAGCTTGCAAGCATGTGACTTGGTCACAAGAGATGACATGCCACGGTACGAGTAAAGAGTACTTGTCGGAGACGAGGTTGAACAAGGTATGGAGATACCGATGATCAAATCTCAGACAAGTAAAATATCGCGAGACAAAGGGAATCGGTATCGTATGTAAATGGTTCAATCGATCACTAAGTTATCATTGAATATGTGGGAGTCATTATGGATCTCCAGATCCCGCTATTGGTTATTGGTCGGAGAAGGGTCTCGACTATGTCTGCATAGTTCACGAACCGTAGGGTGACACACTTAAGGTTTGATGTCGTTTAAGTAGATATGGAATATGGAATGGAGTTCGAAGTTTTGTTCGGAGTCTCGGATGGGATCCAGGACATCACGAGGAGTTCCGGAATGGTCCGGAGAATAAGATTCATATATAGGAAGTCACTTTCCAAGTTTGGAAATGACCCGGTGCATTTATGGAAGGTTCTAGAAGGTTCTAGAAAAGTCCGGAAGAAATCACCATGGAAAGTGGAGTCCCGGAGGGACTCCACCTTGCATGGCTGGCCAACCCTAAGGGGAGGAGTCCCAGGTGGACTCCACCTGAGGTGGCCGGCCACCCCCCCTCAAGGAAAGGTGGGAGTCCCACCTTGAGTAGGACTCCCCCCTTGAGTAGGTTTCCCACCTTTGGGAGGTTTTGTTGTTGGGGTCTTATTCGAAGACTTGGACTACAACTCTTGGGGATTTCCACCTATATAAAGAGGGGAGGGGAGGGGCTGGCCGGCCACACCAATACCTGTTGGGGGGATAACCCCCGGTATGCCAAAGGCATGCCAAACCGGATGGTTTGAGCCATCAAGATACCGGTTTAATGTTCTTACCGGAAGCCTAGTAGGAATCCGGGAGAGCAAGGCTAAGCCGGTATCCCCAAAGGGGTATGCCGGAACCCGGTATAGAAGATACCGGAAAGGAGAGCCTGTCGGCAGGACTGGTCAAAGATTCTCTTCAGAGCAAGAAGACAAGGATGAGCTAAGCAAAGTAACTTTATTCAGAGCCCTGGCGCCAAAGAGAGAGGTGACGGAGAAAGAAGCCGGAGGACGTCAGCTTCTATGATAAAAGAAGGCCCCGGTGTCACCTATGATTAAAGTAGCTTTGTACAGTAACTCTGTAAAGTAGTTTGTCCAGTCAAAGATGCCATTAGGGTTTCTTGCTCTGTAAGCCACCCTCTCCCCTATATAAGGAGAGGGGGCAGCCCTCCTTGCGGGCACGGCACGATACGATATGAGACGTTAGATTAAGAGACGCGTGTATGTATGAAGGCATAGCCTGTAACCTGTGTGAATCTATGAACATGGTGATCTAGAGGGAGTTCTTCCTTGTGCCTTTCTTCTTCAACCTCTGGCCTTGGCCAAGTTCTTGAGGAAACCATCCGGAATCTCTTCCCACCTGATCGCAAACCCTCCCCCGAATCCTCTTGCGTCCATTCGGCCCCAATCTAAGCCATCCTATGGCATCTGCTCGTTCACCACGACGACAGTTGGCGCCCACCGTGGGGCATGAAGTGGCGCTTGATGGAGTTCACATTCGGGCGGGCGTCCTCGAGATCTCCGGCGAGCGTATGGTGTCCGCGTTGGTGCAGCGCATCTACGCCATGGACTTCATCAACGACAACGCGGGCTGCTTCGCCAACGGCGGCGTCTTCCCCAAGAACGGCCGCATCATCGAGTTCGGCAGCCACCGCGTCTACTTCGGCACCGTCCCCGTGCGCCAGCGCCTCTCGCCGGTGCTGGTGGCACCGGACCCGCCAAGATGGCTCTGTGCTAGTCGCGCCGCCGGCAGCGTTGAGGTAATGATGACCGGTGTGGCTGGTGCAGGAAAGGAGGTTGCGGCTGAAGGTGCCGCTCGCGCGGTTTCGACCCGTGCGGCTAAGCCACCGCTGGAGCGCGGCGCAGGCGCAGCGGGAGCATCATCCGCGCCACCGGAGACACCGCTCCAGGCAGCGATGAACGTCCTCGCCACCCCCATCGCGCAGAACATCGACCCGGCAGCGGCTCAGGCGGAGCTGGAGGCGCAGCGCCAGAAGATGCTGGAGAGCGGCAAGGACATCGTCAGGGCGCAGCGCAAGCTGAACCTAACCGTACGTGAGTATAACGCTGCCCATGGCTTTGCTTCTGTTAGCGCGCATGCTGCTAGGATGCCGGAAAACCGGCTAAAAGCTCGCAACCTAGATCAAGATTTGCGCAAAGAGATTCTTACCGGCAAGAGCGCCTCTGCATCTGTTAGCATCGTGGAAAAGCCTAAGTATAGCAGCCCGGATAAAACTATAAAGGCTGCTAAAGCTGCAGTAGAGCTGTGCGAGTCGCTTTCCGGAGAGGCTTTGGTAAAGCAGCAAGAGCGTGTCAGAGAGCTGCTGGAAACCATAGAGCAGCAAAATGCTGAGCAGCTGGCTAAGCTGAACAAGGCCGCGGCCTCAAAATCCGCGCGTTCAACAAAGAATGCCGGTAGCAAGTCCCATGGGCAGGCATCGTCCCCCCATCCGGATAGAAGAAGAGAAAAAGAAGTGAATGCGCAGCGAATGAGATGTACGATCCGGTTCTTGCCGGAAAGCAACAAGCCGGGCAACATGATGCCGGAAGAAAAAGCCAAGGGGCAGAGCGAGGCTACGCCAGAGGCTATGCCGGAAACAATCACGCCGGTAGATATGAGATCGGGCAGAACTATCGAGCTGCAAGGGCAGCGTACGATGAGGAGGAAATAGATCCCCCTAGGTACCGGCAGGCAAGGGCCGCGGTACCGGAATGTTACGATGAAGCCGATTCCACCAGACCGGCAGCATACCGGAACCCATTGGGAGAACGCCTGGGAGAGAGATACTTACCGGAACGGGATGCGAGGCACCGTCTGGATAGAGTGTACTTGTCAGAAATGATCGAGGAGGAAGGTCCTCCAGGTCCGAAGTGCTTTGGCCCAAGGATCATGAGAGAAAAACCACCAGTCCGCAACTTTATGTTGCCCCGTGACACAAAGACATACGATGGCACCACGAAGCCGGAAGACTGGCTCGCGGATTACGTGACCGCGGTATACGTTGCAGGCGGTGGGGGAACCGTAGCAGGAGGAGGAAACCGGCGTTGGGCCGTGAGGATCATACCATCGTTTCTGGTTGGACCGGCAAGAATCTGGCTAAACAACTTGCCGGCAGGAAGCATAAATGGCTGGCTGGATTTTGAGGAGGCCTTTGTGAGCAATTTCAGCAGCACCTATCAGAGGCCAAACAGGCCGCAGCAACTTGCTCTGTGCGTGCAGCGTCCGAACGAAACAGACCGGGATTATCTGGCCCGGTGGAACACCACAAGGAACTCCTGTGAAGGGGTAATCGAGGCACAAGCCATTGCTTGGTTTAGCAGTGGATGCAGAAGAGGTTCACCGTTGTGGCAAAAGTTGCAGCGCAACATGCTGACAACGTTGGCAGAGATGATATGTGTGGCGGATAGCTATGCGTTGGGAGACCCAACGCAGCCGGCAGTGCAACCGGAGCCGGAACAGCAGCGCCACGAACAACACCGGGACAACCGGAATAACAAAAGAAGAGAAGATTTTCCGGATCGAAGGTACGGTCCGCAGCAAGTTGCTGCTGTGCAGGAAAACTTTGAGGCCAGCGACAGCCAGAGGCAAAAACCGGATCGCAGCCATGGGCGGGTCCAAAGAAACAATGGGTGGAAAAGAAACCCTGGGTCCGTAAAAGAAAGCGCAAGAACCCGCAAAATACACCATGGAAGCTGCCATGGACCAACCTTGCCGGTGGCACACGCCGAATCCGGCACACCCGTCAAACCATCTGACAAAGGATTGCACCTGGACCAAGTACTTGATGCAAAAAGGAACAGTGAAAGATGCGCGGCCACCACAAGACATGCCGCAGCAGCAACAACAGCTACCACCACCACCACCACTTACCGGGGCAAACGCCTTACCGGTGCAGCCAAACCGGCAGCAGTACCAGCAAGTTAACCGGGTGGAGCAAAATGACAACCAACCACCCCCACCGGCACCTTTGGGTCGGAACGTTTACGAAGATCCGCATCTGTGCTGTGTTGTCTTTGTTACTGAGCCAACAGACCGGCAAAGTGTACACCGGTGCTCCATGGAGGTCAATGATGTGATGCCGGCAGTTCCCAAGTACATGATGTGGTCCAATCAGGAAATTACCTGGTCATCCAAGGATCACCCTAAGATCATGCCGAATCCGGGTGGATATGCTCTTGTTGTGGACCCAATCATGAAAGGACCGCAGACTCGAGTGAAGTTCAGCAAGGTGCTGATAGACAATGGCAGTAGCATCAACATCATGTACAAGCACACCATGCATACGCTGGGCATAACAGAAAACATGCTTCAGCCAACGCGCACAACGTTCCACGGGATTGTTCCTGGCTTGTCCTGTGCCCCGATAGGAAAGGTTCGGGTGGACGTGGCATTTGGAGGACGTGACAATTGCCGGGTGGAAAATCTGGAGTTTGAGGTGGTGGATCTAGACAGCCCCTGCCATGCATTGCTGGGGAGACCGGCATTGGCAGCCTTCATGGCCACGACTCATACGGCTTACCTCAAGATGAAGATGCCGGCACCTCGTGGACCACTGACTGTGGTAGGAAACTATAAGATCTCACTGGAAACTGCATCTGCCGGATCGAACCTAGCGGAATCGCTGGTGATCGCGGAGGAAAAGAAAAGAATGCAAACAGCTGTTGCGCTGGCTCAATCCTCACAAATGAGCTTAGCGGCAATGAGTGAAAACATGGGCACACCGGCATTCAAGCCGACAAATGAAACAAAGGACATCGTGCTGGATCCGGCTTACCCAGAGCGCACCGTTCGTATCGGTGCCGGCCTTGATCAAGCATAGGAAAGCGCGCTCGTCAGCTTCCTCCGTGAGAATCGGAATATCTTTGCCTGGTCAACTGATGATTTGGTAGGTGTTCCGAGGGAGCTGGCTGAGCACTCTCTAAACGTCCGGAAAGATTCCAAGCCGGTGCGGCAGCCACTGCGCCGGTTCGCTGAAGACAGAAGAAAGATCATAGGAGAAGAGGTAACCAAACTGCTTGTTGCCGGGTTCATTGTGGAGGTCACGCACACAGAGTGGCTGGCCAATCCGGTAATGGTTAAAAAGAAGAAAGATGAGAACCTGGAGGCCAAAGCTCCGAAGGTGTGGCGCATGTGCATCGACTACACCAACCTGAACAAGGCTTGCCCAAGAGATCCTTTTCCTTTGCCACGAATCGATCAAGTGATTGATTCAACTGAGGTGTGAGTTGTTGTCCTTTACGGATGCCTATTCCGGTTTCCACCAAATTCCCTTGAAAAAGGAAGATCAAATAAAAGCTGCGTTCATTACCCGCACGGGGCTTATTGCTATGTCACTATGCCTTTTGGTTTGCGCAACGCCTGGTGCAACGTACCAGCTGTATGCAAAAATGCTTGTTTGATCAAATTGGAAAAAACGTGCAAGTCTATGTGGATGACATCGTGATAAAAACTAAGGTAAAGAACACCTTAATCGATGACATCCGGCAAACGTTCGATAACCTAAGACGGTTCCGGATGAAACTCAATCCGGCAAAATGCACCTTTGGTGTCCCTGCCGGCAAGCTGCTCGGTTTCCTGGTATCAAGCCGGGGCATAGAGGTTAATCCGGTAAAGATCCGGGCAATAGAAAGAATGGCTATCCCTCGAGAGTTAAAAGATGTGCAGAAGTTTACCGGAAGCTTGGCATTCTTGAGCCGGTTCGTGAGCAGGTTGGGAGAAAAAGCTCTGCCACTCTATGCTCGATGAAAAAATCGACACGTTCGTCTGGACCCCTCGAGTACGCTGCGTTTAAAGAGCTAAAAACAATGCTAGCCACAGCACCTATACTGGCGTCACCTCTAGAAAGAGAGCCTATGCTGTTATACATAGCAGCAACAAACCGGGTTGTGAGTGTAGTGGTTGTAGTTGAAAGAGAAGAGGAAGAAAAAACCGTCCAGAGGCCGGTATACTACTTGAGCGAGGTGCTCTCCCTCTCAAAACAAAACTACCCTCACTTCCAAAAAATGACTTATGGCGTGTACATGGCCGCCACAAAACTCAAGCACTACTTTGAGGAGCACCCCATGAAGGTGGTAAGTGAAGCACCAATTTCCGACATCATGTGCAACAAAGACGCCAGCGGCCGGATTGCGAAATGGGCAATCCAGATATCACCATACGTGCCGGTGTATGAAAGAAGAGATGCCATAAAATCACAGGCTTTGGCTGATTTCCTTGTTGATTGGGCGGAGATGCAATACAAACCGCCAGATCAGAGGATAGAATACTGGAAGATGCACTTTGATGGATCTAAGCTCAAGGAAGGTTTAGGTGCCGGGGTGGTGCTTACTTCACCAAAAGGAGACCACCTCCGGTATGTTTTGCAAGTACATTTCAGGGCATCGAACAATGTCGCTGAATATGAAGCTTTGATCCATGGGCTCAAGGTCGCAAAAGAAATCGATGCACACCGGATCATTTGCTATGGAGATTCAGACCTTGTGGTACAGCAGTGTTCCGGAGATTGGGATGCAAAAGATGCCAACATGGCCTTGTACCGGTTTCACGTGCAAAAGATTGCCGGATTCTTCGAAGGGTGTGAGTTCCACCATGTGCCACGCGCAGAAAATGAAGCCGCAGATGCTTTGTCCAAGCTGGGCTCATCTAGGCAAGAAATTCCTCCCGGAATAGCTTTGGCTCACCTAAGAGTGCCATCGATCAAACCGAGCCCGGAGTCAGAATCAATTTTTGTACCGGAGTCACACGTAGTACCCATGGATATCGATGAAGGGAACCCGGGGACTGCTCCGGCAAGCCCGGGGACTGCTCCGGTAAGCTCGGGGACTGCTGTACCCATACCGGAAGAAATGATGCTAGTGGATAGCATGGAGATAGATGCACCGGTGTTTTTGGTTCGAGAGATACCGTCATGGGTTAAACCTATTAAGGAATTCCTGATCAACGGCACCTTGCCGGCTGACGAAAATGAATCAAGGAGGATACAAAGAAGGTCCAAAGCTTACACATTCATCAATGGTGAGGTGTACAAGAGAAGCGTTACCGGTGTCCTTCAAAGATGTGTGGAACCGGAGGAAGGGAAAGAAATGCTTGAGGAAATTCACCAAGGAGAATGTGGGCATCATGCTTCGTCAAGGGCGCTAGTAGCAAAAGTATTCCGGCATGGGTTCTATTGGCCCACTGCTTTGGAGGACGCTGAGGATTTAGTAAGAAAATGCAACAACGGCTGCCGAGGTACGCCAAGCAAAATCATACCCCAGCATCCGGTTTAAAGACAATACCGCTAACATGGCCATTCGCCGTTTGGTGCCTTGACATGGTTGGACCATTCAAAACTGCAAGAAGCAGCATGACTCACATCTTGGTGATGGTGGATAAGTTCACCAAGTGGCTAGAAGTAAAACCTATCGCAAAATGTGATGGGCATACAGCGGTGAAATTCCTAAAAGATGTCATTTTGCGGTATGGATACCCGCACAGCATTATCACTGATAATGGAACCAACTTTGCTCAAGGTGAGTTCAAAAGGTTCTGTGAAGAAAAGAACATCCGGTTGGATTTGTGCTCCGTGGCACACCCACAAGGCAATGGCCAAGTGGAAAGAATGAATGCCTTGGTGCTTTCCGGTATCAAGCCTAGACTCATTGATGCGGTGGAAAAGTCACCGGGATGTTGGCTCGATGAGCTACCATCGATCTTGTGGAGTATAAGAACAACCCCAAACCGGTCTACCGGATACACTCCTTTCTTCATGGTTTATGGAGCAGAAGCAGTCATACCAACCGACATCATTCATGATTCACCAAGGGTACAGCTCTATACTGAGCAAGAGGTCAAAGAGGCCAGAGAAAATGATGTGGACTTGCTAGAAGAAGCAAGAGAGCTGGCTTTGGCAAGAACAGCCATTTACCAGCAAAACCTAAGACGCTATCATAACAGGAAGGTTAACCCAAGAGTTTTCCGGGAAGGAGATCTTGTACTCACTACTAGGAAAAAGCCTAGCCGTAAGATCACTATCAGTGGCACACCATGATAGTAGTGCGCCACTGCTATATAGCAGTGGCGCACCATTTTTAGGTGCTCCACTGCTAGGTAAATTACCAGTGGCGCACCATGGTAGCCATGCGCCATTGCTATGTTTTTTCAGATTCTAAAACCATCGCAGACTTACCAATGGCGCACCACTTTCAGGTGCGCCACTACTAGATAAAATACCAGTGGCGCACCACTGCATCCATGCGCCATTGCTATATTTTTTTTTAGGGTCCAGATCCATCACAGACTTACCAGTGACGCACCATGGTAGAATGGTAGTGGTGCGCCACTGCTACCTAAATTAGCAGTGGAGCACCTGGATGTTGGTGCGCCACTGAAAGTTGGTTAGCGAACCACCACGCACATGCCTGTCAGTGTCCCACGACCCTACCACGCATGACTGTGACACGTACATGAGGCAAGCTGTCACGAGCGTATATATCCAACGAGAAAAAACCCAAACCGAGGAAGGAAACAAGCAGCTAACGACAAATCTTAACAGGGTGGAGCACGATACGTGCGTGCAAGGTTCGAGGAATTGAGCAGACTACCCACGGGAAAAGAAAAGGAATGTGATAATTATTATCTCTGCGCGCTGTGCACGAAAGCTCTCCACTTCTCACACCGTCCGTCTCCCTACGCCCCTCTTTCTTCCCAAGCGTCGCTCCATGGAACCAAACCAGTAAACCACCCCGACGGAGAGTTGCATCTCTGCCGCCCGTCTGATAGCACCAGATCCGCCCAAAGTCCCCAACCACTCCGCCCTCGCTGCCCTTCTCTCTCTGCGTCCCTGCTTCCTGCTCGTTCTGCGGAGGCCAAATCGACCGCGCCGCGGGCAGCGGAGCCCAAATCCCCCAAATCGACCGCTCCCGCGGCAGGGGCTGGAGGCCAGCGGAGCGGCGGGCACCGGCGACAGCGGCGGCGCGTGCCTACGGCGGCCGCTACCCCAACTATGGGCCGCCATCTTCGCGGATGGTGTTGTTGCCGGCTTGCGCGGCGAGGAAGACGCTCGAGCTGACGCCGTAACACCCACCGTTTCTGGACTGGCGAAGGCGCGTTGGCGGCGGCGAACTGGGCCGTGCGGTTCTGCGGCGCACCGCATCGAGCCCTAGGCGCGCAGGCTCACGGTCGCTGCCGTGATGCGCTCCAGGAAGTTGCCTCCTCAACGCCACCGAGCACCACCGCCGGCGTGGAGGATTCCGACCGCCTCCAACACGCGCCAGGAGATGCTGCAGGTCGGGATCCGGCCCAACACGCAGCCGAGCACCTCCCGTTCAACGCCGCCGAGCACCTCGCTTTCAACGCCGCCGAGCACCATCGCCGGCATAGAGGATTTGATCCGATCTGGATCTGACTTTTTGCGTCTAGGCCCCTGTAATTTTGGACATTAGATTAGAGTTGTAATGATGTTTTTGCGTCCAGGCCCCTGTAATATGTGATATATGGATTAGATATGGATATCATGTTTTGCACGCAGACCCCTGTATATATTTAAAATCAACCCGCAGCTCATTGGACGTGGTAGCCAGCCTATATTTTTTAATGAAAAAACCGTACCGGGTGGCGCACCGTGAAGTAATGCAGTGCGTCACTGTTAGCAAGTAGTAGTGGCGCATCGCTTAGTGCGCCATTGGTATGTCACATAGTAGTGGCGCACCACTAGTGCGCCACTACTAAAAGTTAGCAGTGGCGTGATAGTAGTGGCGCACTACTAGTGCGCCACTGATGTCTAAAACAGGTGCGCCACTGATTGCTGTTTTCCTAGTAGTGACTTCGCCTGGTGCAGCGCACTGAAGGCCGGCATAAGCTCTTGCCACCATGGGAAGGTCCCTTCATTGTAAGCAAGGTGCTTCACAATGATGCATACTACTTGATCGATGCACAGGAGTGGAAGAAAGGAAAGGCGGACAGGTCCGGAGAGGAGAGCAAACGTCCATGGAACGTAGCTCTGTTGCGTCCCTTCTACTCTTGAAGTGGTGGTGTAAGAAGTTCCTTTTTGTACCTTATAAGCTATGAATAAAAGTTGCCGGAATCTTGAATGAATCTCGGGGACTACCCCAACTCAAGTTGCATGTAACTTGTTTATTTTTTCAGTTTACCGGTTGCTTATTGAATGTTTTTTCTTTCCGGTTTAGTAGTGTGCTAAATCCTACCGGAGTCTTCGACTCTGCTGCTGTCCGCAAACCGGCTTCATGGCAAGCAAGATAAATCGGTAGGAGATAAGCACATGAACTGCGAAAAGGGAGAGCAGGAAAGAACAATCCGGAAAATTTAACTAACCCCGGTTAAACCGGTTTTTTGCAAAATTTCAAAGTTATTTCTAAGTTCAAGAAGATGCTTGTTTGGTGAAAGAACCTTGTGCTTATACGCCAAAGAACGCCCAGAGAAGGCAGGCAGAGCCAAGGCAAAAGAACCAAGTATGCATCAAATTGGATGCGGAAACAATTGAGAAATCTTTGCAGTGCAGGATAAAATCAAAACCAAAAGCAGAATATGCTAAGGCAAACTCATAAATACTTAGCTACCGGTATAACTTACCGGCAGGAAATGTTGTAGCACAACCACAGGCAAACTTAAAGTCTTACATCATAGACCCCGGCATTCCGGGGCAGAATTTAACGAAGATTGTTTCAAAGATAAGCAGGACCAACACATATAGCAGGCAAACACTTCAAAGAGAATAATCACGCAGTAGGGGCTTCCGGAGGAGCAGCACCGGCATCAGCATCGTCCAGGACCTCTTCTTCGGCTTCACCCTCCTCCTCGTCGAGATAGTCCGTGACGCCAGGAGGGGGAGGGATGAAGGTGCGCATATCGGCATACTCCGCGATGCGGTACGCGCGATCCTGCCGCTTAGCGGCGAGGATCGGGTCCAGATCCGTTTCTGCGTCTTCGCGCACGCCGATAAGGGCGTCCAGATCGAGCTCCGGGTACCAGGAGCAGGCGACGCGGAGGGCGGAGTCCGCTCCAGCGCGGGCAGCAGAGCACTGCCACTCGCGGATCCTCTTGCCGGCACCCTTGAGGCGATCGCTGATAAGGGAAAAGGTGTCCGGCACCTCCTCGCCAGGCCATAAAGTCCTGTATAGCTGGGTAGCTACATCAGGGATGTCCGAAAGATTGCGGTCTATGCAGCGCATATGGGACACCCGCGCGTTAAGCGCGACCAGATGGTCCTTGGGCGTCCATGGCACGGTAAGATCCGCTTGGCCTTTGTCCTTGCGTTGCGCGTCGACCTTCTTGACGGCGTACCTCTGCGAGTCCGGAAAGAGGCCTATGCAAAGAAAGAAAAAAGTTTAAGGAAAAGAATCCGGAAGAAAAAGAGACCGGAAGGAAAAGAGTCCGGAAGAAAAAGAGACCGGAGAGAAAAGAATCCGGAAGAAGAGAGACCGGACGGGAAGATAGCGGAAAGAAAATGGGGTCGAAGGAAGAAAGGCTCGTATGCAGTAGTCAAAGTGTAAAAGAAAAAGAACTTACGGAGGGCGAGTGTGTCGGTCTGCAGGATCAGCTGATCGCACTCCTTATGCTCCTCCTCCAGCCGCGCGGCCTTCTCCTCGGCACCCTTCCGGGCCTTGGCCATCTCCTCCAGCTCTGCCCGCAACACCACAGTGGCATTGCAAGCATCCTCCAGAGCCTCGTCCAACTTGGCCGCTGCGGTCACTTCAGCGGTTTTGAGGGCCTTGGCGTGGTCAAGCCCCAGCTGAATCAGCTGAGACTTGAGCTCCTGGTAGCTGGTCTTGAGGGCGTTCAGCTCCTCCTGGTGCTGCCGGTTGAGCTGGTCCTTCTCCCCTGTAACCGGGAAAAAGAGTGTTAACAAGGTTACACTAGTAAAAATGAAAAGAAACCAAGTCCAAAGGAGAAAGGAAAAAATAGTACGTTGGGCCGCGGCGAGCTGCTCCTTCAGAGCATCGATGGAAGCTTCCGGGATCACTGTTGAACAGAAATTGTAAATGTCACAAGGAAAAAAGGTTTCCGGTAGCAAAGATACCGGTGGAACAAAAACTTACCTTGGCACTTGTCATGTGCCTCAGCGAGCTCCCGGTGCTCCCACAAAAGCTCCTCGAAGAGGGCCTTCCGAGCGTCAGCGGTGACCTGTTCAAGAAAAAGAAGAAATGAGTTAAGTTTTGCGCTAAGAACAAAGTTCTTAACCCGAAACTCGGGGACTGGCAGTGCCGGTTTTGCGCGTTCTTAAGATAAGTTTTGCGCTAAGAACAAAGTTCTTAACCCGAAACTCGGGATCGGCGCAGTGCCGGTTTTGCGCGTTTCTAAGGTAAATTATGTGTTAAGGAGAAGATGTTTAACCCGAAACTCGGGGACTGGCAGTGCCGGTTTCACGCTAAAATCTTAAGTTAAGTTTTGCGTTAAGAGCTGCGCTCTCACCACAAAACTCGGGGACTGGGAAGATAGACAAGAGAGAAACCGGCATGAAACTAAGGAAAAGATAAAACAGAGCCGGAAACGAAGAAACCGGCAAAGATTGAAAGTTAGTAGAACATACCGTCAGATTGTTCGTGGAATCGTACCACGCGCTGTCAAGCTCTTTTACGGCAGCCCGGAGCCGCATGAAGTGCTCCTCAGAACACCAATCCCCGACAGGATCAGGTGCCGGCAGCCGATCCTTGCCCATTCCGCGGGTCGCCGGAGTGATGTCCGCGGCGTTCCACTTTTGAGCATACGGCAGAAGGTGCCCCAGGTCCCGGCCTTGGCGCTGGAACTCTGTGATGCGGCCAAGGAGGCCGGTGGCCTTCATGCTGGCACTTTTGGCGGCCTTGGACACATGCAGCACCAAGGGCTGCTGGCCGCCCGAAGGGGCGCTGGAGGCCGTCGCCTTCCCCTTAATGAGCTTGGAAGGCTTGGGCGGCGGCGCGGTAGAGGAGGCCCCGGAGTTCTTGGCCGGCGGCGCGCTAGGAGCGGCCTTGGAGGGCTGGGCGCGAGGAGCCTCTGGCGGAGGCATGAGGATGGTGCGTGGAGAAGGGGGAGCGCTAGGAGCGTCACCCGTGTTGGAGCCTTCCGGCGCGGAAGGTTCCGGCGCGGAAGTTGTCTTTTCAAGGACGGGAGGAGCAGAAGGCTCCGCCCGCCCGGCAGCTTCTTCTTCTCCGGCGCCGATGTTGCTGGCGCCGGTGTCTTGGTGTTCCGGGAGGAAGGAAAGATCCTCCTCCGTGCGGTGATCTGACAGTGAAGGGGCCGCACGCCCCGAATTTGTTGTGCCCCCCGAAAGGGAGGCAGAGGTGTTGCCGGCACCAGATGGTGCCGGGCTTGAACGAGGAGGAGGGGTTGAGGTCCTTGCGGATCCCTCAGAGCCCGATGGCCTTGGGCCAAGCTTGAGAGCGGGACTGAGAAAAAGAGAAAAGACCAATGGTTGAGAAAAAGCAACCGGAAAAAGAACTTAGCAAAAAAGAGGCAAGCCGGAAAAGAAAATTACCCGGAAGCGGTTGGCATCGCTTTGCGCCCGTAGCGGCGCACGCCCACTTCCTTCTCCCCCACGGGCTCCGTCCGGAAGCGCTTGGAGGGAGGAGCATGGCTGGAGCCGGCAGTAGATGCCGGCTGCTTGTTCTTCTGGCCCTGGGCCATGAGTTTGTCCACAAACTCAGAGCCGGCTTCGGCGCGCAGGGGCGGCACGCGCTCGTGGATCTGTGAGTTGGATATGGCTAAGAAGCAATTCGCAAGAAAGCGATAGTGGCAAAGTATAAGAAGCCGGAAAAGAAAATACCTCGAGCACAACCAGGTCCTCGGGGTTTCCGGTGGGCTCCGGCGGGTCCCGGCCAAGGCGCGCAGCCGGAGTCTTCCCCATCTTCAGATCCTTCCAAAGAATGTAGGGATCCGGGTCGAAGGAGTCAAAGGCGCGCTTCCGGAGAGTTCTTCGCGGCTCTGCCCGGATGAGAGGGAAGCGGTCCCTGGCCTGAAACAAGATAAAAAGGAAGGTTAACAAAAGCAGAAGTTACCGGCAGAAGACAACCCTAAATTGCGCAATCTCTTACTTCTTGAGTCGGAGGGTTAGAGGAACTGAGGGGGAGGAGGCCCCATTCCCACGCAAAAGGCATAGCAGTTTGACAAATCTGCTTAGCCTTGCGAACAACGTCTTTCTTGCTGAGAGCACGGCCTGTGATCTTGGTAGGATCGCCTGGGCCATACATCTCGCTCATCCTATGTGCGCGGCGCTTAAGAGGAAGCACCCGGCGCGATATGAAAGTCCGAATGATGTCATCAGAACAGATGTTGGTCTCCTTCTTCAAAGAGGCCAAGAAGCGCACTACCCGGTTGGTTTCGGCGTGTTCCGTCCTCGGGTTGTAGCTCCAGTTGGTTCTGCTGGGGGGCCCCTCTTGGTATGGAGGAAGATTGATGAGATCGGCGCGGCCGGTGTTCTTCACATAGAAGAAAGTTCCTTGCCAGGCGCGGCAAGACTCGAGGCTGGAAAACTTAAGAAAGGTGCTCCCCTGGCGGGAGCCGACGATGCAAGAGCCGCACTGCACGGGCGGCTTGGGCTTAGGAATATCCTTGCCCTGGACGGAGTTGATCCGCAAGTTGAAGAAGCGGGCAAACGTCTCACGAGTGGGACGAATGCCGATGTAAGCCTCCATGAAGGTGGCATAGCAAGAAAGATAGAAAATGGCGTTGCCAGGAAGGTGGTGAGGTTGGAGTTCGTAGAAATCTAGGAACTCCCGGAAAAAAGTAGAGGCAGGAAGGCCGAAGCCACGCTCAAAGTGAGCGAGAAAAACAACATACTCGTCGTCTTCCGGATCCGGTTCGATCTCGTCATCCGGAATCCGGCAGGTAACTCCTTCCGGAATCCTCCGAGACCGGTACAGCCAATCGATCTCGAACTCAGTAACGTTGGAGCCCATCCAGGCTCCGCGGGTGGTTGGGGAAGGCTCCTCGCCGGAAGATTGGCTGGAGCTGCTAGAGGCTTGGCCAGAGCTACTGGCCTCTTGGCTACCGGAAGCTTGGCTAAAGCTACCGGATTCTAGGTGGCCGCCGGACTCTTGGAGGCTACCGGATTCCTGCTGGTTGCCGGAATCGGTCTCCATTGGATCTGAGGCCGTAGATTCACCGGGAGAGGGTCTGCGGCGCTTGAGAGAAAGGGAAGAAGAAGATGCGGAGGAAGATTCCTCGTCAGACATTGCGAGGGTAGGCGGAGAAACAGAAATCCCAAACTTGAACCCCTCGTGAAGATCTACGAGTAAGAATAAAACCAAAGAAAAAGAGCAAATAAGAACACCAAAGGCTCAAGATCTGGAAAGCAAGCGAACGGCGAGTAAAGTGAAATTGGTACCAACCTTGAGCGGCGCGGTCGCTGAAGGAAGCGTTCGCTGACGGTGAAGCGGCTCTGCGGTCGCCGGCGAGCTCCGTCGACGGCGAGGCGGAGAAGCTCGCGAAGAAGCACAAATGCGGCGGACGCGAGGAAGTTGCTGCCGAAGAACTCCGCACAGCGTAGTCCGGCGGAGGTGCGGCGTGAGTTCGCCGGGCGCCGGAGCTTGAACGAGCGACGGCGGACGGAGAACGGCGGTGGCGCAAAGGCGTGGAGCTCTGTGCGCGAAGGAGGAGAATGCGAAGAAGATGAAGAGGAACGGGCAGTTGTGTTTATAAAGGAGAGAGAAGGTGGGGATGGAACCGCTGGGCCGCGGCGGTTCGCCTCGCGGCCCGCGACGGTTCGCACCTTGGGCCGCCACGTGGCGAACGGATACACGCGAGAGAGGGAGGCCACACGGAGGCGCACACAGGATCCCGAAGAAGTAGTGGGATCCGCAGAGATGCATTAACTGCGCGCGCGGGAGTCGAAGCGATGTGACAACGGACACTGGCGCGTCAGTTACAGTGCGCATGTCTCTGACAGGCGCGGGGCCCGAGATATTCTCGACTTCGCCGAGGAAGTAGTAAAGACACGTGGTGCCGGAAAAAAGAGACGCCGGAACGAGCCTTGCAAAGAGAAGAAAAAGAACAAGGGTAAAGGTGCCGGAACTAAGCTCAAGACATGAGTGATTAAACCGGTATCTTAAAAAGATGAAAACCTGGCATGGTCTGTAGGATAGAATCCTCCAGGCTATACCAGCTTCGGGGACTAATGTTGGGGGGATAACCCCCGGTATGCCAAAGGCATGCCAAACCGGATGGTTTGAGCCATCAAGATACCGGTTTAATGTTCTTACCGGAAGCCTAGTAGGAATCCGGGAGAGCAAGGCTAAGCCGGTATCCCCAAAGGGGTATGCCGGAACCCGGTATAGAAGATACCGGAAAGGAGAGCCTGTCGGCAGGACTGGTCAAAGATTCTCTTCAGAGCAAGAAGACAAGGATGAGCTAAGCAAAGTAACTTTATTCAGAGCCCTGGCGCCAAAGAGAGAGGTGACGGAGAAAGAAGCCGGAGGACGTCAGCTTCTATGATAAAAGAAGGCCCCGGTGTCACCTATGATTAAAGTAGCTTTGTACAGTAACTCTGTAAAGTAGTTTGTCCAGTCAAAGATGCCATTAGGGTTTCTTGCTCTGTAAGCCACCCTCTCCCCTATATAAGGAGAGGGGCAGCCCTCCTTGCGGGCACGGCACGATACGATATGAGACGTTAGATTAAGAGACGCGTGTATGTATGAAGGCATAGCCTGTAACCTGTGTGAATCTATGAACATGGTGATCTAGAGGGAGTTCTTCCTTGTGCCTTTCTTCTTCAACCTCTGGCCTTGGCCAAGTTCTTGAGGAAACCATCTGGAATCTCTTCCCACCTGATCGCAAACCCTCCCCCGAATCCTCTTGCGTCCATTCGGCCCCAATCTAAGCCATCCTATGGCATCTGCTCGTTCACCACGACGACAATACCACCTTGACCGCAGCCCCAAAGAGCCCCCTCTCCCAGAAACCCTAGCGGTTCCCTCCTCCCTCTCTCTCCCACATAGCTTAGGCGAAGCTCTGTCGGAGATCTCCACCACCGCCGCCACCACACCGTCGTGTTGCCGGGATTCCGAGGAGGATCTACTACTTCCGCTGCCCGCTGGAACGGGGAGAAGGACGTCGTCATCAACACCGAACGTGTGACCGAGTACGGAGGTGCTGCCCGTTCGTGGCACCGAAGATCTTCTACGCGCTTTAGCAAGCGGCAAGTGATCATCTACATCCACCACGAGATCTGATCTCATTAACGCTTTGTGATCTTCAAGGGTATGTTGATCTTCACCTCGTTGCTACCATCTTCTTGATTGGATCTTGGCTTGTTCTTCGTTCTTGCGATAGGAAATTTTTTGTTTTCTATGCTACGAATCCCAACAGTGGTATCAGAGCCGTGTCTATGCATAGATTGGTTGCACGAGTAGAACACAATGGTTTTGTGGGCGTTGATGCTTTTGTTGTCTTTAGTTCGTGTACTTTGCATCTTGCGGGATGGTGGGATGAAGCGGCTCGGGCTAACTTTACATGACCGCGTTCATGAGATTTGCTCCACGCTTGACATGCAACTTGGATTGCATAAGTGGCTTTGCGGGTGTCTGTCTCTCCCACCATAGTTAAGATTCAATCTACTCTTTCTATTGACAACATTAGTATCACCGTTGTGGTTCATGTTCATAGGTAGATTGGATCTTACTCGAAAACCCTAAACCACGTAAAATATGCAAACCAAATTAGAGGCGTCTAACTTGTTTTTGCAGGGTTTGGTGATGTGATATGGCCATGATATGATGATGAATATGTATGAGATGATCATTATTGTATTGTGCAACCGGCAGGAGCCTTATGGTTGTCTTTAAATTTCATGTTGAAGTATTATTTCAAAGTAGTTGTAATAGTTACTACATGGGAGCACAACCATGAAGACGGCGCCATTGACCTTGACGCTACGCCAACGATGATGGAGATCATGCCCGTTGATGATGGAGATCATGTCCGTGCTTTGGAGATGAAGATCAAAGGCGCAAAGACAAAAGGGCCATATCATATCACATATGAATTGCATGTGATGTTAATCCTTTTATGCATCTTATATTGCTTAGATCGCGACGGTAGCATTATAAGATGATCCCTCTCACTAAATATCAAGATAATAAAGTGTTCATCCTTAGTATGCACCGTTGCTAAGACTTGTCGTTTCGAAGCATCACGTGATGATCGGGTGTGATAGATTCTACATGTGCATACAACGGGTGCAAGCCAGTTTTGCACACGCGGATACTAAGGTTGCCTTGACGAGCCTAGCATGTACAGACATGGTCTCGGAACACGGGATACCGAAAGGTAGAGCATGAGTCATATGGATGATATGATGAACACTTTGAGTGTTCGCCTTTGAAGCTACATCTTTTCTCATGATGATTGGAATTGGTGTAGTGGATTTGGTTCGTGTGATCACTAAGACAATGCGAGGGATATTGTTTTGAGTGGGAGTTCACCTAGTTAATTTAAGAATTAAAATTTGAACTCAATTTATCATAAACTTAGTCTAAACTCTTTGCAAATATGTTGTAGATCATGGCGTCCCCCTCCATCAATTTTAACCAGTTCCTAGAGAAAGAAAAGCTTAAAAGCAATGGTAGCAACTTCACCGACTGGTTCCGTCATGTGAGGATTTTCCTCAATGGTGGAAATCTGCAATTTGTGCTCGAAGCACCGCTAGGTCCCCCACCACCACCTGCAGTATCCGAGGATGAAAAGAATGTTTACGAGACTCGGGTGACTCGGTACTCTCAAGTTCAGTGTGCCATCATGTGCAGCCTAGAGGCGGAGCTCCAAAAGCGTTTTGAGCACCACGACCCTTATGAGCTGGTCCATGAGTTAAAAACTATTTTTGAAACTCATGCGGCTGTGGAAAGCTATGAGGCCTCGAAACACTTCTTTGGTTGTATGATGGAAGAGGGTAGCTCCGTTAGTGAGCACGTGCTCACTATGTCCGGGCACGCGAAGAAGCTCAGTGACTTGGGGATAGTGATTCCTAACAAGCTGGGTATTCATCGTGTACTCCAATCACTGCCACCTAGTTACAAGAACTTTGTGATGAACTACAACATGCAGAACATGAACAAGGAGTTACCTGAACTCTTCTCCATGCTGAAATCTGCTGAGGTGGAAATACAGAAAGAGCACCAAGTGTTGATGGTCAACGGGACCACCGATTTCAAGAAGCGGGGCAAGCCTAAGAAAGGCAACTTCAAGAAGGGTAGCAAGAAAGTTGCTGCGCCTCTGAGAAGCCTAAGGCTGGCCCTAAACCTGATCTTGAGTGCTATTCTTGCCAAGGAGAAGGGGCACTGGAAGCGGAATTGCCCCAAGTACATGGCTGATCTGAAGAGCGGCCTTGTCTAGAAAAAGAAAGGTATATTTGATATACATGTTATAGATGTCTATCTTACTGGTTCTCGTAGTAGTGCCTGGGTATTTGATACTGGTTCGGTTGCTCATATTTGTAACTCGAAACAGGAACTGCGGAATAAACGAAACCTAGCGAGGGACGAGGTGACGATGCGCGTTGGAAATGGATCCAAGGTCGATGTGATCGCCGTCGGCACGCTCCCTCTACATCTACCTTCGGGATTAGTTTTAAACCTAAATAATTGTTATTTGCTGCATGCGTTGAGCATGAACATTATATCTGGATCTTGTTTAATGCAAGACGGTTATTCATTTAAGTCAGAGAATAATGGTTGTTCTATTTATATGAATAATACCTTTTATGGTCATGCGCCTGAGATGAATGGTTTATTCTTGTTAAATCTCGATAGTAGTGATACACATGTTCATAACATTGATGCTAAGCGAATTAAATTAAATGATAATTCTACTTATATGTGGCACTGTCGTCTTGGTCATATTGGAGTGAAGCGCATGAAGAAACTCCATTCTGATGGACTTCTTGAGTCACTTGACTTTGAGTCACTTGATAGATGTGAAGCATGTCTAATGGGAAAAATGACTAGGACTCCATTCTCTGGTACAATGGAGCGAGCTACAGACTTATTGGAAATCATACATACCGATGTATGTGGACCAATGAGTGTAGCATCGCGCGGTGGTTATCGTTATGTTCTAACCTTCACGGATGATCTGAGTAGATATGGGTATATCTATTTCATGAAACATAAGTCCGAAACTTTCGAGAAGTTTAAGGAATTCCAAAGTGAAGTAGAAAATCAACGTAACAAGAAGATTAAGTTTCAACGTTACGATCGCGGAGGCGAATATCTGAGTTATGAGTTTGGCATGCATTTAAAGAAATGCGGAATACTTTCACAGTTGACACCGCCGGGAACACCACAGCGCAATGGTGTGTCCGAACGTCGTAATCGAACTCTCTTGGATATGGTTCGATCTATGATGTCTCTTACTGATTTGCCATTATCGTTTTGGGGTTATGCTTTAGAGACAGCCGCATTCACTTTAAATAGGGCACCATCTAAATCCGTTGAAACGACACCGTATGAATTATGGTTTGGCAAGAAACCTAAGCTGTCGTTCCTTAAAGTTTGGGGTTGCGGAGCTTATGTAAAGAAGTTACAACCTGACAAGCTAGAACCCAAAGCGGAGAAATGCGTCTTCATAGGATACCCTAAAGAAACTATTGGGTATACTTTCTATCACAGATCCGAAGGCAAAATCTTTGTTGCTAAGAACGGATCCTTTCTTGAGAAGGAGTTTCTCACTAAAGAAGTGACTGGAAGAAAAGTAGAACTCGACGAGGTTACTGAACCTTCTCTCGTAGATCAGAGTAGCGTAGTACCGGAAGATGTTCCTGTGCAGCCTGCACCGATAGGAGAGGAAGCAAATGATAATGATCATGAAACTTCGAACGAGAAAACTACTGGACCTCTCAGATCGACGAGGGAACGTACCACTCCTGATTGGTATGATCCCAGTCTAAATGTCATGATTGTGGACAACAATGATGAAGACCCTGCGACGTATGAGGAAGCAATGATGAGCCCAGATTCCAACAAATGGCATGAAGCCATGAAATCCGAAATGGGATCCATGTATGATAACCAAGTATGGACTTTGGTAGACTTACCTGATAGCCGCAAGGCTGTCGAGAATAAATGGATCTTCAAGAGAAAAACAGATGCTGATGGTTATGTTACTGTCTATAAAGCTCGACTTGTCGCGAAGGGGTTCCGACAAATTCAAGGAGTTGACTACGATGAGACTTTCTCACCTGTAGCGAAGCTAAAGTCTGTGAGGATTTTGTTAGCAATAGCTGTATTTTTCGATTACGAGATGCGCGGATGGATGTCAAAACGGCGTTCCTTAATGGTGACATTGAGGAAGAGTTGTATATGGTACAACCCAAGGGTTTTGTCGATCCTAAAAATGCTGACAAGGTATGCAAACTTCAGCGTTCCATTTATGGACTGAAGCAAGCATCCCGGAGTTGGAACCGACGCTTTGATAAGGTGATCAAAGACTTCGGGTTTATACAGTGTCATGGAGAGGCCTGTATTTACAAGAAAGTGAGTGGGAGCTTTGTAGCATTCCTGATATTATATGTAGATGACATATTATTGATTGGGAATGATATAGAACTGATTGAGTGTAAAAAGTTATTTGAATAAGTGTTTTTCAATGAAAGACCTTGGTGAAGCAGCGTACATTTTAGGCATCAAGATTTATAGAGATAGATCAAGACGCCTAATAGGACTTTCGCAGAGTACATACCTGGACAAGATTCTAAAGAAGTTTAGAATGGATAAAAGCAAGAAAGGGTTCTTGCCTATGTTGCCAGGTAAGGTCTTGAGTAAAACTCAAGGTCCGGCTACGGCAGAAGAAAGAGAGAGGATGAATCAGATCCCCTATGCCTCGGCAGTAGGCTCAATCATGTATGCCATGCTGTGTACTAGACCGGATATCGCACATGTTGTTAGTTTGACCAGCAGATATCAAAGTGATCCAGGAATGGAACACTGGACAGCGGTCAAGAATATCCTGAAGTACTTGAAAAGGACTAAGGATATGTTTCTTTGTTATGGCGGTGACCAAGAGCTCGTTGTAACCAGTTACACCGATGCAAGTTGGAACACTGATCCTGATGACTCTAAGTCTCAGTCTGGGTACGTGTTTATATTGAATGGTGCTCTAGTTAGCTGGATGAGTTCCAAGCAGTGCACGGTGGCGAAGTCTTCAACTAAATCTGAATACATGGCGGCTTCGGAGGCTTCATCGGAAGCGGTATGGATGAAGAGGTTCATTGTTGAGCTTGGTGTGGTTCCTAGTGCATTGGACCCATTAGTCATCTATTGTGACAACATGGGTGCCATCGCCAATGCACAAGAACCAAGGTCACACAAGAAGCTGAAGCATATCAAGCTGCGTTTTCATTCGATTCGCGAGTACATCGAAGATGGTGCAGTAAAGATTTGCAAAGTACACACAGATCTGAATGTGGCAGATCCGTTGACTAAAGCTCTCCCTAGGGCAAAGCATGACCAACACCAGAATGCCATGGGTGTTAGGTACCTTACCATGTAATCTAGATTATTGACTCTAGTGCAAGTGGGAGACTGTTGGAGATATGCCCAAGAGGCAATAATAAAGTGGTTATTATATATCTTTATGTTTATGATAAATGTTTGCATACCATGCTATAATTGTATTAACCGAAACATTGATACATGTGTGTTATGTAAACAACAAGGAGTCCCTAGTAAGCCTCTTGTATAACTAGCTTGTTGATTAATAGATGATCATAGTTTCATGATCATGAACATTGGATGTTATTAATAACAAGGTTATGTCATTAGATGAATGATATAATGGACACACCCCATTAAGCGTAGCATAAGATCACGTCATTAAGTTCAAATTGCTATAAGCTTTCAATACATAGTTACCTAGTCCTTCGACCATGAGATCATGTAAATCACTTATACCGGAAGGGTACTTTGATTACATCAAACACCACTTCGTAAATGGGTGGTTATAAAGGTGGGATTAAGTATTCGGAAAGTATGAGTTGAGGCATATGGATCAAGAGTGGGATATTGTCCATCCCGATGACGGATAGATATACTCTGGGCCCTCTCGGTGGAATGTCGTCTGATTAGCTTGCAAGCATGTGATTTGGTCACAAGAGATGACATGCCACGGTACGAGTAAAGAGTACTTGTCGGAGACGAGGTTGAACAAGGTATGGAGATACCGATGATCAAATCTCGGACAAGTAAAATATCGCGAGACAAAGGGAATCGGTATCGTATGTAAATGGTTCAATCGATCACTAAGTTATCGTTGAATATGTGGGAGCCATTATGGATCTCCAGATCCCGCTATTGGTTATTGGTCGGAGAAGGGTCTCGACTATGTCTGCATAGTTCGCGAACCGTAGGGTGACACACTTAAGGTTTGATGTCGTTTAAGTAGATATGGAATATGGAATGGAGTTCGAAGTTTTGTTCAGAGTCTCGGATGGGATCCAGGACATCACGAGGAGTTCCGGAATGGTCCGGAGAATAAGATTCATATATAGGAAGTCACTTTCCAAGTTTGGAAATGATCCGGTGCATTTATGGAAGGTTCTAGAAGGTTCTAGAAAAGTTCGGAAGAAATCACCATGGAAAGTGGAGTCCCGGAGGGACTCCACCTTGCATGGCCGGCCAACCCTAAGGGGAGGAGTCCCAGGTGGACTCCACCTGAGGTGGCCGGCCACCCCCCCTCAAGGAAAGGTGGGAGTCCCACCTTGAGTAGGACTCCCCCCCTTGAGTAGGTTTCCCACCTTTGGGAGGTTTTGTTGTTGGGGTCTTATTCGAAGACTTGGACTACAACTCTTGGGGATTTCCACCTATATAAAGAGGGGAGGGGAGGGGCTGGCCGGCCACACCAATACCACCTTGGCCGCAGCCCCAAAGAGCCCCCTCTCCCAGAAACCCTAGCGGTTCCCTCCTCCCTCTCTCTCCCACATAGCTTAGGCGAAGCTCTGTCGGAGATCTCCACCACCACCGCCACCACGCCGTCGTGCTGCCGGGATTCCGAGGAGGATCTACTACTTCCGCTGCCCGCTGGAACGGGGAGAAGGACGTCGTCATCAACACCGAACGTGTGACCGAGTACGGAGGTGCTGCCCGTTCGTGGCACCGAAGATCTTCTACGCGCTTTTGCAAGCGGCAAGTGATCGTCTACATCCACCACGAGATCTGATCTTGTTAACGCTTTGTGATCTTCAAGGGTATGTTGATCTTCACCTCGTTGCTACCATCTTCTTGATTGGATCTTGGCTTGTTCTTCGTTCTTGCGATAGGAATTTTTTTGTTTTCTATGCTACGAATCCCAACACCACGACCCCCTCGGCCATCGCCCTTTCGCGTACTTCATCTACCGAAAACCCTAAGGTGCGACAGATCATCGAGGAGAGTCATAGCCGCCTCCACGGGGCGGAAAACACCAGAGAGAAAAGAGCTCTCCGGCAGGCTGAAATCTGCCGGGGAAATTCCCTCCCGGAGGGGGAAATCGTCGCCATCATCACCGTCATCGAGCTGGACTTCATTGGGATCATCATCATCATCATCTCCACCACCGACACTATCATCTCCACCGCTGCACCTCGTCTCCACTGTAACATCTAGGGTTGAATCTTGATTATTTCATAGGGGAAGCTCTCCCGGTGTTGATTACTCCTTGTTATTGATGCTATTGAGTGAAACCATTGAATCAAGGTTTATGTTCAGATTGTTATTCATCATCATATCACCTCTGATCATGTTCCATATGATGTCTTGTGAGTAGTTCGTTTAGTTCTTGAGGACATGGGTGAAGTCTAAATGTTAGTAGTGAACTATGTTGAGTAATATTTAATGGTTTGATATTTAAGTTGTGGTGTTATTCTTCTAGTGGTGTCATGTGAACATCGACTACATGATACTTCACCTTTATGGGCCTAGGGGAATGCATCTTGTATTCGTTTGCTAATTGTGGGGTTGCAGGAGTGACAGCAACCTGAACCCCCGTTGGTATATCGATGCATGAGGGATAGCAGGATCTCAGAGTTTAAGGCTGTGGTTAGATTTATCTTAATTACTTTCTTGTATTTGCGGATGCTTGCAAGGGCTTTAATCACAAGTATGTATTAGTCCTAGGAAGGGCGGTGCATTAGCATAGGTTCACCCACACAACACTTATCAAAACAATGAAGATTAATCAACTATATGAAGCGAAAGCACTAGACTAAATTCCCGTGTGTCCTCAAGAACGTTTGGTCATCATACATAAACAAACCGGCTTGTCCTTTGTGCTAAAAAGGATTGGGCCACTTGCTGCAATTATTATTCCCGCATTTTACTTACTTGTATTTTATTTATCTGCTATATCAAAACCCCATGAAAACTTGTCTGTGAGCATTTACAGTGAATCCTTCATCGAAACTGCTTGTCAACACCTTCTGCTCCTCGTTGGGTTCGACACTCTTATTTATCGAAAGTACTACGATACACCCCCTATACTTGTGGGTCATCAAGACTATTTTAAAGCGCCGTTGCCGGGGAGTGAAGCGCTATGGGTAAGTGGAATTGGTAAGGAAAACTTTTCTTGTACGTGCTGTTTTTATTTCTTTCTTTGCTATAATTCATTATGGAGAGATCTTCTCTTGAATTCCTATTTGGAAAATCTACTACTACTGCAAAGGTAGTGGATGAGGCGCCAGGTGAGAAAGTGATTCCATATAAAATACCTATGAAAATTATTGAACGCGTTGTGGATAACCGCTATGAAGGGGATGGAACTGTCCATCCTGGAGATCATTTACTGTTTTTACATGAATTATGCGGGTTATTCAAGTGTGCAGGTATTTCTATGGATGAAGTTAGGAAGAAACTATTCTCTATATCGCTGTCTGGTAAAGCGGCGCATTGGTATAAATTGCTGAAGAATGGGAATTCTCTTGATTGGAAGGATATTGTGCCTCTATTTTACTCTAAATTCTATCCTCCAAGTGAAATTCACAAAGACCGAAACCGCATATATAATTTCTGGCCTCATGATGGAGAGAGTATTGCCCAAGCATGGGGGAGATTGAAGTCTTTAATGCTCAAATGCCCCATTCATGAGCTTCCTGGTAATATCATCATTGATAATTTCTACGCAAGACTTTCTTTTCAAGATAAAACCTTGCTGGATACTACTTGTTCTGGATCATTCACATGCAACAAAGAAGAGTTTAAATGGGACCTTCTTGATCGGATTCAGGAGAATACTGAAGGATGGGAGAACGACAAAGGTAGAGAGTCGGGTATAAATTATGATTATGAATGCATTGAAACTTTTATGGATACTGATAAATTTCGAAATATGAGTGCTACTTATGGTCTTGACTCTCAAGTTGTTGCAAATTTTTATAAAGCTTTTGCCTCTCATTTTGAATTGCCTAGGAAGAATTTTAATAAGTATCATGAACCCTACAAAGATAAAACTGATTCACCTATAGGTAAATGTATTGAAGTTAAAACTGTTGATCACATTCTTCCTGAAGCTTATATTGAAAAAAATACTTTTCCTGCTAAAATGAAGGAGTATTCTGTTATAACTAGTGTGGTTAACAAAAGTGCAAAGAAACCTATAGAACCTGTGGAACAAATAAATGTTGAACCTGCTGTTGCAATAGTTAAAGACCTTGTGACTGAAAATGTAGAAGATGGTCACATCATTTTCTGTGAAGATGCTTCTAATATTGTTTCACATCCTAGTAAGTCTAGGAAAGTCAGTATTCCTATGCTCTCTGTTAGAATTGGTGATCATTGTTATTATGGTTTATGCGATATCGGTGCAAGTACTAGTGCCATTCCTTATGAGCTTTACAGGGAAATCATGCATGAAATTGGTTCTTGTGAACTTGAAGATATTGATGTGGTTATTCGGCTAGCTAATAGAGAAACTATCTCTCCTATTGGTATTGTTCGAGATGTGGAAGTTCTATGTGGTAAGATTAAATATCCTGCTGACTTTTTGGTACTTGGTTCTGCTGTTAGTAAGACTTGTCCTATCATTTTTGGTAGACCTTTTCTAAATACTTGTGGAGCTATTATAGATTGCAAGAAAGAGAAAATTGTGGCTAAATTTGCTGGTGAATCTTATGAGTTTAATTTCTCTAAATTTGCCAAAGTTCCTTATGAAGCTGAATTGCCTAATGATGATTTTAGAGTTGAACAGCTTGCATCTATTGCTCTTGCTCCTAATAATCCTTTGCAGCAACATTTGGAGGATCATGAGAGTGAAGTCTTTAGGGAAGAAAGGAATGAGCTAGATGAAATTTTCCTTCGTCAACCTATTCTTAAACATGACTTACCGGTTGAAGATCTAGGTACAACACCACCACCAAAGGAAGATCCTATTTTTGATTTGAAACCATTACCTGATAATCTTAAGTATGCTTATATCTATACCTAATAATAAAGAAAATAAGGTTTCCGTCGTTTGGTCCGTTCGTCCGCCTCGCAAAATTTTCGTCCGCCTCAATCGGTTAGTTATAGGCATCATTGTTTCCTCCGTTTCTGCCGGTACAGAGAGTCCTTGCACCGCCCGTACCACCTCCATCAAGTCCATCCAGCAGAGTTTGTACCGGACAAAACCAGGCTAGCTACTCATCAAGTTTCTATAAATAAAAAGTGATTGGCCGTCCCTGAGAAGCTAATCGTATCAACAGAGGGTTATTAATTAGTTCTCGAGACGAGGTTCTCGCCCGACTGCAGGAGCTCGAACACAGCGACTCGGAGCGTGACCCATATAATCTCCAGCGGAGACCTCCGGCGACCGGGGTCCCTTTTATTCTTCACCCAGAGATCTCCGCCGCCGGCGCATCGCTAACCCCCACCATGGCCTCAGGCGGCTAGGTCCTCTGCCCCGTCCCTCCTGCCTTTCGATCGTCTAGGGAGTTCAAGGGAAGCAGCTGACGGGACTCTTATCGGGGTCGACAACTTGAGGAAGTGGCGTTGGGCGGTGGGCTGCCTCGCAAGCTCGGAGAAATTCTATTCATCTGGCAGAATTTGATGAGTTGTCTCTACAGACTACAAGATCAGATGGTCGCGGCCTCTGCCCCGATTCCTGAATCCAACATTGCCCTACCGATCGAGAGCAGGGTTCCCAATCAATAATCCCTAGACCAGCCAATCGTTCAAGGTTGCGCGGTGGTGCGAAAGTACGCACAAGCGCTGCACTGCCAAAGGTTCGGCGGTTGTGTCCAGCCCCGGCGACCCATCCCGGAGCACCGCCCCCGGAGACCCATCCCTCCATCCCCTCTGTGCCGCCCACCTTCTGCTTCCCCAACGCGACGACACGCAACGCTAGGATGAGCTGGCGGTGGCGGCTCGGGTGACCAGCGTCTGATGGCCAGAGGACATAGTCGAGGAGGATAAAGCATGTTTTTTTTTGTCAGCCTGGAGCCTGCATTGACCTTGATTGCGTTACATGACAGATGCCACCGGTAGTTGGATTCAGTACCAACCCTCTGCCTCTGAGGCAAGACTTGATCTACATAATTAAGGTTAACTTCTTCACTGTCAGTACAACTCCACAATCTCAAGCTGCATAATACCATGCTGAACTACAGATTACGGACAGTGAACTCGTGCATGACTGAATTGCAAATATTGAATACATTGATTTCAGGACATACTCTTCCATAGAAGAGTTGCTTAGTGATTTGAGAGCTCAAGTTTATCTGAAGCAACCGTTAAATAAGCTAGAAATCATCAATACAGATCAGGAGCCTGGTACGGACATGTTCCAGGTTTGATTCTATTCGGCAGTCCTTGGCATATTTTCACTTGAGAAAGGTAGACCAAGGCGTGTTGGTTGACTAGCGTGATGTTTTCTGTATATGAAGAAATTAAAAAGGATACTACTAGGGCAGCTTGCTTTTGAAATGTTTGTTAGCTAAAGCAAATATTTTGGAAGCATTACCTCAGGTGATCTCTATTATGTGCTCCTCTTTTGGCATTGGTGTCTTGATCAAGATCAGGTTTTTGAGTGTACTAGGTGAAAGACGCGCTTCGCCGCGCCGCCTGCACTTTGTTTTGGCACAGCTTGGTCAGCACTGTTAAGTTATATGCATATTGGTTTGAAAATGAACAAAGCAATTGCGTAAACCTGCATAGTGTGTTTGGAGGCATAGAATTGAGCATGGAATCATGGAACCTAAAATTAGGGTTAAATTCCGCCGTTTGGATTGGCCTCGAAATTAAAGCCTGGAAACTGAACTGAACTAAATTCTGTGGTACTGCTTCGTCAGGTGTAAACAACCTGAAAAACTTTTTGAGCTCGCCCCCTCTAAATCGCGTGGAAACACTTATACCCCCATATCTATTCATAACTGAGAGAATCAGAGAGGAGCGAGCTCTCACGATGCGAGTTTCCACGTTGTCGTTCTCGACGTGCGGCCGACGACCGGTGGCGCCTCGTAGGTTCGGCTCTCCTCCTCTTCTCCCTCGCCTCCATGTTCTTCGCTCCTCCTCTTCTCCCTCACCTAGTTCCCTCATGCCCCAACAACCACCCTCGTGCTCCCCTGCAGCGAAGTCGGCTGGAGGAGATCCACTCGACTCCTGATCGCCCCAACGCTTCGCTTGGTGGCCGTCGCCTAGACGGAATTCCCTGGGCCTCGAGGGGAACATGTCGATCCTGGCCACATCCGGCTGATTCTGGCCACCGCCGGCTCGAGCCATGGCAGAGGGTCGTACTCGAGCATGTTGGGAGCGGGCGCACCACCATCTCCATCCCGCCAGGTGCCGTGGAGAAAATTCAGATTCCATAGTTTGTTCATCCAAAAAGGATTTGCAATTGGTTACACCCTTTGATTCCAACAACAATTTCCACGCCAACTTTCTATGCATCCAACCGCGGTGTCTAGTGGATGCCCAAACAAAAATTGCGAAATTAAAAATTCAACTGTTACATAGTTAAATATGCCTGTTCTACACTTGAAGCGCACAAAAATTGCGAATCTGAGCTTTCTAGAACCCTTTGTTCGAAAACCAACCACAGTTTCAAGTAAGATGGTATAAATGTTCTCCATAATGTCATTACTGTTCTAGGAATCCACAAACAAACGGCCACACGGACATCACCAAAGAACAAAATTGAGCATTAATTCACTTACTACAACCTACAATAGCATGGTGCCACAATGAACTGAACTGAACCAATCATGCCTTTTACACCAGAAGCAGTGACTTGTGACAGAACAAATGTACGACAGCAAAAGCAATGGAAATACAATGTAGGCATGAATATTTTATAGATTGAGAAATGTACACCACAAGTAGTATGGTAGGGATAGGTATACAAATGCATTACACCATTGTATCTTATTCTAGACACACTGTAAATACAACCAGAAGACGAAGCCTCATAGCAGTAGAGTACACTGATCAATAAACAAAAATCTGCGACAAAAGAGGCGATCAACCAACTTGAGCACAGCATGTGACCTATAACAGTTCATAAAAAAATGTAAGTGACACATAGCACATACGGTGGGAAGTAATAATAAAGTATAAAGGCCGATCTTAAGACTACTAAAATTTCAGTTCCCTCAAAACAACTTCCAGCATATACTCAGCTATATCATAGCTTAAAATCTACATATCTCACATGCCAACATATAAACAATATGGGTTCTCCACTCAAATGTACCGAAAAAATGTAAAAGAATTATTTAACTTTTGCGCTGCAGCGAGGAACCAGAAAACTATGAAGACATCTCCAGTGATATGTAATTTTTTCAAAGGGAAAATGTGCTTCATGCTAATTTCAGCCTAAACGTAGAAGTAAAAAATGTTGGAACTTGCTGATAACTTTCTGATCGCAGGTAGCTATTTCTCTACTCTATTTTATATTTGGTACACTCACCGTGTTAATAGAGTAAAGTGGAGGCACAATGCCAGAGGCACGGCGAAACCTTTGAAAATGCACAACAATTATTAGGTTAAATAAGACCATAATAAAAACTGGAATCAACTAAGACCAATGCATATAAAATACGGATAATTGGATAAAACTGTAAGGAAGAAAGATTAGTTTAAGTTCTGCAGCATTAGAAACAAGAAAACATACCAGTTAACATGATGCAGACTGAAGAGCCACACTTTGAGAGAAAATCTTTGGCATGTACATAGTAAAGAAATTATGTTAAGTCTCCGCTCCATGGTACCATCGCCAACCATTCGTGAAACCTGATTGGCTAACCAGTTCTGTGAAAAGAGAGTTGTCTAAATAAGACTACAAAAATGAATTTCATTAACGACAAATAAAATTATTGACTCTCACATGAAATTGCGTCGGGAATAAATGAAATTATTAATTACACAATCTTGTGGCTCGAGTGACCAGAATGCTACTGCACAAAAGCGATCGACAAAGGTCCGATACCTTACTACACGGCCACCATCATGAGATAGATTGGTGGCCACCTCCATGGCACAACCGACCAAAAATTGCGCCTGAATCATAAAGCTTTGCTCCAATTAAAGCACCGCCGTTGCATAGGAGGAACGTCGAAGCAACCGTATTGCACTTACTAAAGAATTGATACTTAGTTGGCCTGGAGTGGTTTTGATTCAAAGGACGGTATAGTTTCACCCGAAGTTTTCTGATCGAACTATCTAGTGTGACACTCGATAAAAAGAAGTGAAATGTTATATTTTAGCTTTGTAAAGTAAACCATAAACCAAATATATAAACTATAAATTTATAAAAATTGATAATTAGATCTAACTCGGACATAAAAGAACAAAATTATCTTAAAGTCGTTCCGAGCAGATTTTGGATAAACATAAACTTATATGGTGAACAATTTGTAGCTACGTAGATAATTTATATTAATATTTCGTATTATTATTCAGTAAAAGGATAATAATGTCTACTTTAGAATTAATCAAGTTTGAAATGTGTGAATAAAAATGTTCATACTGCTGGTTCATGAAAGATGCTTTAATTATATCAACATTTCATCTCAAAAGAAATCAGCAGCCTTTTTTGGGTCAAAGTTATCTACGTGCAATCACATGTAGTTATGCCCTATCTCCATATCTAGTTGCATGCATAACAAAAAAAACAGCAAAAAACTTCATGCATACGTCATTAAGGAGCATGCATAAAACTGCAAAATAATCTAAGAATAGGATTAATGGCCAGATTGGCTTGAATGCTAATGCAATTATAGGATGGATAAAATCTCTGATTCTGCAAAACCATAGTAAACAATGACACACTTCCTTCCTAGAAGTGTCAGCAAGTCAATATGAATTGGAATGGACTTATTTTTTATTTCCTTCAATTCCATTATTATGAAATGTTAATAACACTAATTCGCTCTTATCAGATGAAGCAAGTTCTTAGAAAATATATTGACCGAGCAAAAAAATTATGTATATACATTCGCACTTGCAGCTTGCTTGGACTATTACCATCAAACAACTTGTAGACAAATTTGAAAAACTGCTGAAAGATAAATGAAGTTCCATTCAAACCTAATATGAGATGGTCACTTACTCAAGGTCAAGCGGGTCCATGCAGTAAATACAGTTAACTTCAGAGTCAATAAAATCAAATAAATTAGGGAATTAATAGAAACTATGATCAGGGAATTTACCATGCGGACAAAAAAGCTATAGGCAAAGGATAAGTAATAAAAGAGCTCTTTTCTAATCATATGCATCTTTTTGGTGTTTTGGAAGGAAATGGTGCTTCAAGGGTGCAACATAATACACCCAAGAGGTTGAGAGACAACACCTGATTTTTGTGCATGATCCTATGGAACACAGTAGGCCACGGAATGTTATATGTCTCTACAATGCATTGAATTGTTCTCTACTTTAGTTTTCTGAACCGAAGAAGCATTATATCTACCTAGCGAACCATCCACTGATGCAAATGCTACAAATATGTCCATGTTAGACAGAGATAAACATTATTAGTTTTCACAAGATAGCCTACTACACTTCACGTCGACCACCAGGAGTAGGTGCTCCTCGCCGCGCTCTACAGCATAGCTGTTGTGCCGCAGCATGCGGCCACTGTCTCGCTCCATCCTCCTATACACCGCGGTGTCGGCCGAGGAACCTGGGTGCCGTGGGATGTCAGTCGCCTTGCCAGAACAGAAGGATGACTTTGCCTCATCTCGGTACCGTGCTGCATCTGGTCACACAGGGGCACAGCAGCAACGAAAAGGGATGCGCTGGAAATGAACTGAATCAAATATAGATCAACAAAGATTCATACCAGAGACAATACAAAATCAGTGTGAGGATGAACCATATTTGTTGGAACTTGGACTAACAACGTTGATGTGGTGGTCCAACTCATATGTCTGAAGGATGCATCTGATAATTTCTCTGGTTTTCTTAGCGCCATTAACTTATCTTGGTGGCTCACACTTTGTTTGGGAAGATACCTTGATAATTTGGAGTGATGATGCATCCCCGCCAATGAATACAACCAAGTTACATATTCTGAACCATTTATCCAATCGATCATACCACTGGCAAAGGCTGCCACGGGCATGGAACAGCCACTAATTGAATCGAACGCTGTCTGATTTGAAGAACCAAGAGCAAACCGAGCCAATGTACTGACCTTGAGGAGCATGCAGATTACAACCTTCATGTGCTCGTAGACGGGCGTGTAGATCTCCGACCACGACTGCTTCAGCGGCGCGAAGCGGTGCAGCGGCACCTGGATGTTCCGGTACGGAGGCCTGCCGTCGCCCATACTGGATTTTCTTTTATGGCCATGCCAGACCAGTAGGAGAGGACTGTAAGCCTTAACCACGGGAAACTAATCGAGGAGGCCTGCTCTCCGTCGCTGTTCCTCCCCATTGACTGCTCGATCGAGCAGAGAGGCGGAGGTGGACGTGGGGGCAAGATGGGGTGGTCGAGGAGTTGTACAGCGACTGGAATTCGAGGGAGAGCGACGGGAGGCTTGAGCGACTGAGGAGTAGAAAGACGGGGATGGCGGCGAGGTGAGGGACGGCGGCGAGGTGAGGGGCGGCGGCGAAAACCTAGGGCCGGGAGGAGTTGCGCTTGAGACTGGGGAGGGAGAGGAGAAATCGTTTCGTTCTCACAAGGAACCTGCAGTGCGCTGGCCACGAAGCACCGGCCAAACCCAAAACGGACGCCACCTATCCCTGGGCTGGCCCACCACGTTTGCTTGCACCGTCCATTCACTGAGAGAGCTCCGATTTCAACAGCCTTACTCTATTTAGGTAATATTAGACAAGTACACTGCTGAGTTCACTTAAAGAGGCTCGAGATCTTGCATACCACCTGATGTGCATTGGTTAAAGGTAAATTTCAATGCCCCTGCCGGTGTTGAAGCTTTTGATCTTTTATGATAGGATGTGAGGACTGAGGAGTCCACTCTTGAGTTGTTAGATTTCTCCATGGGTATATGTTGGTAGCCACCGATATCTTATTTTCTGTGCGCAAAGGACTATACTCACATTGTTTTAGCTCAATCATTGGTTCAGGCTAGACTAATTTTGTTTTTTTCTTTGGACATATTTTTTCATTTTCCATCATACTATTTCTCTATCGTCAAGGAGTACTAGCGAACGACCATTCCATGTTCGCTCATCATCACTTGAGAGCGTCGCCCACTGTCCACTCTCGTCCATCCATCATCACCAGAGAGGTCATCGTCCCCATATGCATTCATCTTATCGTAATGGGAAGTGTCCGCGGCCTAGCCGTCGTTCCTCCCTATTGCAGCTGCGGTTGTGAACTGACATGGAGTAGGGGTTTCGTTGATTAAAAGCTCAAGAAATCATGCACAACTCCGTAGCACTTGTTTAGTTTATTAAACCGTACCAACACACGGGCAAATTTACTAGTAGATGATAAGAAAACATATCCTGTTATTATTAGTGCTAAGCTTTCAGATTTTGAGGAAGAAAGATTATTGGAAATATTGAAGAAACACCGAGGGGCTATTGGCTACACTCTTGATGACTTGAAGGGGATTTCTCCCTCTATTTGCCAACATGCCATCAACATGGAAGATGATGCAAAGCCTGTTGTTGAACATCAGCGTCGTCTAATTCCTAAGATGAAGGATGTGGTAAGGAATGAGGTATTAAAACTTCTTGAAGCTGGTATTATATATCCTATTGCTGATAGTAGATGGGTCAGTCCTGTGCATTGTGTTCCTAAGAAAGGAGGAATAACTGTTGTACCTAATGATAATGATGAGCTCATCCCTCAAAGAGTAGTTGTAGGGTATGGAATGTGCATTGATTTTCGAAAAGTTAATAAAGTTACTAAGAAAGATCATTACCCTTTACCCTTTATTGATCAAATGCTAGAAAGATTGTCTAAAAATACTCATTTCTGCTTTCTTGATGGTTATTCTGGATTTTCACAAATTGCTGTTAGAGCTAAAGATCAAGAGAAAACCACTTTCACTTATCCCTATGGAACTTATGCTTATAGGCGTATGCCTTTTGGTTTATGTAATGCTCCTGCTACTTTTCAAAGATGCATGTCTGCTATTTTTCATGGCTTTTGTGAAAAGATTGTAGAGGTATTCATGGATGATTTTTCTGTCTACGGGAATTCTTTTGATAATTGTTTGCGAAACCTTGATAAAGTTATGCAGAGATGTGAAGAAACTAACCTTGTTCTTAATTGGGAGAAATGTCACTTTATGGTTAATGAAGGAATTGTATTGGGACATAAAATTTCTGAGAGAGGTATTGAAGTTGATAGAGCTAAAGTCGAAGCAATTGAGAAGATGCCCTATCCTGGGGATGTTAAAGGTATTCGTAGTATTCTTGGTCATGCTGGTTTTTATAGGAGATTTATTAAAGATTTCTCTAAAATTTCAAAGCCTCTTACTAATCTTATTCAAAAAGATGTACCTTTTGTTTTTGATGATGATTGTAAGGAAGCTTTTGAAACTCTAAAGAAAGCCTTAACAACTGCTCCTGTAGTTGAACCTCCTGATTGGAATTTACCTTTTGAAATTATGTGTGATGCTAGTGATTTTGCTGTTGGTGCTGTTCTTGGACAGCGAGTAGATAAAAAATTGAATGTTATTCATTATGCTAGTAAAACTCTTGATGCTGCTCAAACAAATTGTGCTACAACTGAAAAAGAATTATTAGCTGTAGTTTTTGCTTGTGACAAGTTTAGACCTTATATTGTTGATTCAAAAGTCACAATTCATACTGATCATGCTGCAATTAGGTACCTTATGGAAAAGAAAGATGCTAAGCCAAGGCTTATTAGATGGGTGCTTCTTTTGCAAGAATTTGATTTACATATTGTAGATAGGAAATGTGCTGATAATCCTGTTGCTGATAATTTGTCTAGATTGGAAAATATTGCTTATGATCCTGTTCCTGTTAATGATAGTTTTCCAAATGAACAATTGGCTGCAATAACGGTGAGCTCGCGAGATAGTCCTTGGTATGCTGATTATGCTAACTTTATTGTTTCCAAGTACTTGCCTCCAACCCTTTCAGCATAGCAAAGGAGGAAATTATTTTATGACTTGAGGCATTATTTTTGGGATGACCCACACTTATATAAAGAAGGAGTGGATGGTATTACAAGAAGATGTGTCCCCGAATATGAACAACAAGAGATATTGAGTAAGTGTCATGGTAGTGTTTATGGAGGATATCACGCCGGAGATAGAACCGCACAAAAGGTTCTACAGTCAGGTTTTTATTGGCCAACTCTCTTTAAAGATGCAAGAAAGTTTATTTTATCTTGTGATGAATGTCAAAGAGTTGGTAATATCTCTAGACGCAATGAAATGCCTATGAATTATACTCTTGTTATTGAACCATTTGATTGTTGGGGATTTGACTTCATGGGTCCTTTCCCTTCTTCAGAAGGTAACACTCATATACTTGTCGCTGTTGATTATGTTACTAAATGGGTGGAAGCCATACCCACAAAAAGTGATGATGGTGAGACCTCTTTAAAAATGCTTTTAGATGTTATTTTTCCTAGGTTTGGAGTACCTAGATATCTTATGACTGATGGAGGTTCTCATTTTATTCATGGTGGTTTTAGAAAAACTCTTGCTAAATATGGTATTAATCATAGAATTGCTTCAGCTTATCATCCTCAAACTAGTGGGCAAGTAGAATTATCAAATAGAGAAATTAAATCTATCTTGCAAAAGACTGTTAATAAATCTAGGAAAAATTGGGCTAGTAAGTTGAAGGAAGCATTGTGGGCCTATAGAACTGCTTATAAAAATCCTATGGGTATGTCTCCTTATAAAATGGTTTATGAAAAAGCTTGTCATTTACCTTTAGAACTAGAGCACAAAGCTTATTGGGCTGTAAGAGAACTTAATAAAGATTTTAAACTTGCCGGTAAGAAAAGGTTGCTACAATTGAGTTCTTTAGATGAGTGGAGAAGTGAAGCTTATGAAAATGCTAAACTTTTTAAGGAGAAAGTTAAGAAATGGCATGACAGAAGAATTATTAAAAGAGAATTTAATGTTGGAGATAAAGTCCTATTGTATCGGTCTCGTCTCAGATTTTTCGCACGGAAATTACTCTCAAAATGGGCAGGACCATATGTCATTGTGGAGGTGTATCGTTCAGGGGCAATAAAAATTGGTTCTCTGAAAGGTGATGCCACACAAGTGGTGAATGGACAAAGACTCAAGCATTATATCTCTGGAGATTCTTATAATGAAGATGTTGATGTTATTCGAGTGGTGACTCCGGAAACTTTCATCAATCAAATTGATAGTTCTGCAGAGTTCGACTTCGAATAGGTAACAGTTTTGGTAATAAAAAGTTCGCGTTTAACTTTCCGAACAATGTTTTTGCTATTTTTAGAAAATATGAAAAATTACGAGATCGAATCGAAGCGGAGGAGACGCACGAGGGCGTGTCCCCACGTGGTGGCGCGGGCCCCACCCTGGCCGCGCCGCCATATGGGGACGGCTCCTCGGAGTCCCTCTCCCACTCAGGTTCGACCTGGTGCTTTCCTTCTGTCGTGAAATTTTTTGCTATATAATCCCCCGGATCCCCCGAGGTCCGTATATCGTCTTCTCATCGTGTTTTGTTTCGAGCTGTTTTACGCGTACATCGTTTTCAGATCTAGAGCCACCATGTCTTCGTCGGGAACTCCGAAGGACAGCTTCTTTGAGAACATCGTCAACCCGTACATGAACGAGCTGAAGATGCATCCCAAGGAATTGCTGCTCGTAGATGGAGAGTTGCAGATTGAAGATGTCCGGGGTCCTAAAGGAGAAGGAAGTTTGGAGGACAGGATGGAGAAACTAGAACAAGAGGTCTTCATCTACAAGAAGATGGCTGAACGTGAAGTGGACATCTTCCACAAAATTGTGTCTGAACTTATTGATGAACACAAGAAGGAGACTTCAAAGCTGTGGGACGATATCCTCTCGCTTCACAACACTACCAACAAACTCCAAGCACAACTTTATGATGTTCAGAATCAAAACTGTGAGTATGAAAACGGGTTTAAACACATAAGCTATGCTGCCAGTTTCAGGATTCCTGAGACCAAGATGTCGTTTGTTGATGGAGAGCCTCTTCCTTGGAAGTCTGATGACGGGAAGAATTCACCACCACCGCCGAAGGAGTAATTCATCATTGGTATTGGCGCTCCCTTGGTTTGTTCCAAGCTTGGGGGAGTGCCGCGGTATCACATCATCACTATCTTTTACCTTTTTACTATCAAGTAGTGTCATATCATGAGTAGGGAAGTGATACGTCTCCGACGTATCGATAATTTCTTATGTTCCATGCCACATTATTGATGTTATCTACATGTTTTATGCACACTTTATGTCATATTCGTGCATTTTCTGGAACTAACCTATTAACAAGATGCCGAAGTGCCGATTCTTTGTTTTCTGCTGTTTTTAGTTTCAGAAATCCTAGTAACGAAATATTCTCGGAATTGGACGAAATCAACGCCCAGGGTCCTATTTTGCCACGAAGCTTCCAGAAGTCCGAAGAGGAGACGAAGAGGGGCCACGAGGGGGCCACACCCTAGGGCGGCGCGGCCCCCCCTTGGCCGCGTGGCCCTGAGGTGTGGGGCCCTCGTGCCGCCTCCTAACCTGCCCTTCCGCCTACTTAAAGCCTCCGTTGCGAAACCCCCAGTACCGAGAGCCACGATACGGAAAACCTTCCAGAGACGCCGCCGCCGCCGATCCCATCTCGGGGGATCCAGGAGATCGCCTCCGGCACCCTGCCGGAGAGGGGAATCATCTCCCGGAGGACTCTACGCCGCCATGGTCGCCTCCGGAGTGATGTGTGAGTAGTCTACCCCTGGACTATGGGTCCATAGCAGTAGCTAGATGGTTGTCTTCTCCTCATTGTGCTATCATTGTCGGATCTTGTGAGCTGCCTAACATGATCAAGATCATCTATCTGTAATTCTATATGTTGCGTTTGTTGGGATCCGATGAATAGAGAATACTTGTTATGTTGATTATCAAAGTTATATCTATGTGTTGTTTATGATCTTGCATGCTCTCCGTTACTAGTAGATGCTCTGGCCAAGTAGATGCTTGTAACTCCAAGAGGGAGTATTTATGCTCGATAGTGGGTTCATGCCTACATTGACACCTGGGACAGTGACAGAAAGTTCTAAGGTTGTGTTGTGCTGTTGCCACTAGGGATAAAACATTGATGCTATGTCTAAGGATGTAGTTGTTGATTACATTACGCACCATACTTAATGCAATTGTCATTTGCTTTGCAACTTAATCTTGGAGGGGGTTCGGATGATAACTTTGAAGGTGGACTTTTTAGGCATAGATGCAGTTGGATGGCGGTCTATGTACTTTGTCGTAATGCCCAATTAAATCTCACTATACTCATCATAATATGTATGTGCATGGTCATGCCCTCTTTATTTGTCAATTGCCCAACTGTAATTTGTTCACCCAACATGCTGTTTGTCTTATGGGAGAGACACCTCTAGTGAACTGTGGACCCCGGTCCAATTCTCTATCTTGAAATACAATCTCTTGCAATACTTGTTCTCTTGTTTTCTGCAAATAATCATCTTTCACACAATACGGTTAATCCTTTGTTACAGCAAGCCGGTGAGATTGACAACCTCACTGTTTCGTTGGGGCAAAGTACTTTGGTTGTGTTGTGCGGGTTCACGTTGGCGCCGGAATCCCCGGTGTTGCGCCGTACTACATCCCGCCGCCATCAACCTTCAACGTGCTTCTTGGCTCCTCCTGGTTCGATAAACCTTGGTTTCTTTACGAGGAAAACTTGCTGCTGTGCGCATCATACCTTCCTCTTGGGGTTCCCAACGAACGTGTGAGTTACACGCCATCAAGCTCTTTTTCTGGCGCCGTTGCCGGGGAGATCAAGACACGCTGCAAGGGGAGTCTCCACTTCCCAATCTCTTTACTTTGTTTTTGTCTTGCTTAGTTTTATTTACTACTTTGTTTGCTGCACTAAATCAAAATACAAAAAAAATTAGTTGCTAGTTTTACTTTATTTGCTATCTTGTTTGCTATATCAAAAACACAAAAAAATTAGTTACTTGCATTTACTTTATCTAGTTTGCTTTATTTATTGTCTTGCACTCTATATTAAAAATACAAAAAAAATTAGTTACTTTTGTTACCATGTCTAGCTCTGAACCTGTTACTTCTTCGCCTGAAGAATTAGTCTTCACTTTTAAACAAGGGGATGAGGAGAGTTTTAAGGATGCTTGGTCTAGAATTTTTACTTCTTATCGTAAAACTGAACCTCAAATGACTCTAAGTTTGCTCCTTAGTAATTTTTATTTTGGTCTTATGATTCGCTATAGATATGCTTTGGATACTTTAGTGGGAGGAGATTTCCTTCATTGCAATGGGGATCAAGCTTTTAATACCATAAAGAAGTTGGTTGCATCACATGACTCAGCTAATAACTTTGATTCAGCCCTCACTAGCATTTATAATAGATTAAATAATCTCGAGATAAGTACATCGCGCTTGGATGATAACTATTGCCATGTTCGTAATCGTCTTGAACAAGTTTTAGTGAACTCTAAACTTTCATTGTGGGATCCTACTGTTAAAATTGTTATCGGTGATCGAACTCTTCGTGCCAATTGTGATATTATGTCTGAATTTTGCCTTATACCTGAGAGCATTTATAAATCTTTGAAACTTTGGGGAATCGATGAAGGAGGAGAAGAAATAACTCTCATTGATAACTCTGTTATAATTCCTAAGGGAATAGCTGCAGGTGTGCATACAACCATTCTTGGAAGAACAATATCCATTGATTATCTTGTTATTGAATGCGTAGGGACAGGAAAAATCACACTCGGAAGATCCCTGCTGAAATTATTGGGAGCAGTCATTGATGTGGGAGAAGGCGCCCTGGAATTCACCTCTACACCGGGAGGAAATCATATATTTCCTAAATCAAAGGGAAAGAAAAACAATAAGAAAGGTAAGGGTAAAGCCCAAGGTAAGGTTGACACACCATCTCTTGATAATACTTGATACACACTTTCTGCGCCTAGCTGAAAGGCGTTAAAGAAAAGCGCTTATGGGAGACAACCCATGTTTTTACCTACAGTACTTTGTTTTTATTTTGTGTCTTGGAAGTTGTTTACTACTGTAGCAACCTCTCCTTATCTTAGTTTAGTGTTTTATTGTGCCAAGTAAAGCCGTTGATAGAAAAGTTCATACTAGATTTGGATTACTGTGCAGAAACAGATTTCTTTGCTGTCACGAATCTGGGCTGTTTTCCCTGTAGGTAACTCAGCAAATTATGCCAATTTACGTGAGTGATCCTCAGATATGTACGCAACTTTCATTCAATTTGAGCATTTTCATTTGAGCAAGTCTGGTGCCTCGATAAAATTCGTCAATACGAACTGTTCTGTTTTGACAGATTCTGCCTTTTATTTCGCATTGCCTCTTTTGCTATGTTGGATGAATTTCTTTGATCCATTAATGTCCAGTAGCTTTATGCAATGTCCAGAAGTGTTAAGAATGATTGTGTCACCTCTGAACATGTTAATTTTTATTGTCGCTAACCCTCTAATGAGTTATTCTAAGTTTGGTGTGGAGGAAGTTTTCAAGGATCAAGAGAGGAGTATGATGCAACATGATCAAGGAGAGTGAAAGCTCTAAGCTTGGGGATGCCCCGGTGGTTCACCCCTGCATATATCAAGAAGACTCAAGCGTCTAAGCTTGGGGATGCCCAAGGCATCCCCTTCTTCATCGACAACATTATCAGGTTCCTCCCCTGAAACTATATTTTTATTCCATCACATCTTATGTGCTTTGCTTGGAGCGTCGGTTTGTTTTTGTTTTTTTTTGTTTTGTTTGAATAAAATGGATCCTAGCATTCACTTTATGGGAGAGAGACACGCTCCGCTGTTGCATATGGACAAGTATGTCCTTAGTTTCTACTCATAGTATTCATGGCGAAGTTTCTCCTTCGTTAAATTGTTATATGGTTGGAATTGGAAAATGATACATGTAGTAATTGCTATTAATGTCTTGGGTAATGTGATACTTGGCAATTGTTGTGCTCATGTTTAAGCTCTTGCATCATATGCTTTGCACCCATTAATGAATAAATACATAGAGCATGCTAAAATTTGGTTTGCATATTTGGTTTCTCTAAGGTCTAGATAATTTCTAGTATTGAGTTTGAACAACAAGGAAGATGGTGTAGAGTCTTATAATGTTTACAATATGTCTTTTATGTGAGTTTTGCTGCACCGGTTCATCCTTGTGTTTGTTTCAAATAAGCCTTGCTAGCCTAAACCTTGTATCGAGAGGGAATACTTCTCATGCATCCAAAATACTTGAGCCAACCACTATGCCATTTGTGTCCACCATACCTACCTACTACATGGTATTTTCCGCCATTCCAAAGTAAATTGCTTGAGTGCTACCTTTAAAATTCCATCATTCACCTTTGCAATATATAGCTCATGGGACAAATAGCTTAAAAACTATTGTGGCATTGAATATGTAATTATGCACTTTATCTCTTATTAAGTTGCTTGTTGTGCGATAACCATGTTTACTGGGGACGCCATCAACTACTCTTTGTTGAATTTCATGTGAGTTGCTATGCATGTTCGTCTTGTCTGAAGTAAGAGCGATCTACCACCTTATGGTTAAGCATGCATATTGTTAGAGAAGAACATTGGGCCGCTAACTAAAGCCATGATCCATGGTGGAAGTTTCAGTTTTGGACATATATCCTCAATCTCATATGAGAAAATTATTAATTGTTGTTACATGCTTATGCATAAAAGAGGAGTCCATTATCTGTTGTCTATGTTGTCCCGGTATGGATGTCTAAGTTGAGAATAATCAATAGCGAGAAATCCAATGCGAGCTTTCTCCTTAGACCTTTGTACAGGCGGCATAGAGGTACCCCTTTGTGACACTTGGTTAAAACATGTGCATTGCGATGATCCGGTAGTCCAAGCTAATTAGGACAAGGTGCGGGCACTATTAGTACACTATGCATGAGGCTTGCAACTTGTAAGATATAATTTACATGATACATATGCTTTATTACTACCGTTGACAAAATTGTTTCATGTTTTCAAAATCAAAGCTCTAGCACAAATATAGCAATCGATGCTTTTCCTCTATGGAGGACCATTCTTTTACTTTCAATGTTGAGTCAGTTCACCTATTTCTCTCCACCTCAAGAAGCAAACACTTGTGTGAACTGTGCATTGATTCCTACATATTTGCATATTGCACTTGTTATATTACTCTATGTTGACAATATCCATGAGATATACATGTTACAAGTTGAAAGCAACCGCTGAAACTTAATCTTCCTTTGTGTTGCTTCAATGCTTTTACTATGAATTATTGCTTTATGAGTTAACTCTTATGCAAGACTTATTGATGCTTGTCTTGAAGTGCTATTCATGAAAAGTCTTTGCTTTATGATTCACTTGTTTGCTCATGTCATATACATTGTTTTGATCGCTGCATTCACTACATATGCTTTACAAATAGTATGATCAAGGTTATGATGGCATGTCACTCCAGAAATTATCTGTGTTATCGTTTTACCTGCTCGGGACGAGCAGAACTAAGCTTGGGGATGCTGATACGTCTCCGACGTATCGATAATTTCTTATGTTCCATGCCACATTATTGATGTTATCTACATGTTTTATGCACACTTTATGTCATATTCGTGCATTTTACGGAACTAACCTATTAACAAGATGCCGAAGTGCCGCTGTCTGTTTTTCTGCTGTTTTTGGTTTCGTAAATCCTAGTAACGAAATATTCTCGGAATTGGACAAAATCAACGCCACGGTCCTATTTTGCCACGAAGCTTCCAGAAGTCCGAAGAGGAGACGAAGAGGGGCCACGAGGGGGCCACACCCTAGGGCGGCGCGGCCCCCCTTGGCCGCGCGGCCCCGTGGTGTGGGGCCCTCGTGCCGCCTCCGACCTGCCCTTCCGCCTACTTAAAGCCTCCGTTGCGAAACCCCCGCACCGAGAGCCACGATACGGAAAACCTTCCGAGAGACGCCGCCGCCGCCGATCCCATCTCGGGGATCCAGAGATCGCCTCCGGCACCCTGCCGGAGAGGGGAATCATCTCCCGGAGGACTCTACGCCGCCATGGTTGCCTCCGGAGTGATGTGTGAGTAGTCTACCCCTGGACTATGGGTCCATAGCAGTAGCTAGATGGTTGTCTTCTCCCCATTGTGCTATCATTGTCGGATCTTGTGAGCTGCCTAACATGATCAAGATCATCTATCTGTAATTCTATATGTTGCGTTTGTTGGGATCCGATGAATAGAGAATACTTGTTATGTTGATTATCAAAGTTATATCTATGTGTTGTTTATGATCTTGCATGCTCTCCGTTACTAGTAGATGCTCTGGCCAAGTAGATGCTTGTAACTCCAAGAGGGAGTATTTATGCTCGATAGTGGGTTCATGCCTACATTGACACAGGACGATGTGAGAAAGTTCTAAGGTTGTGTTGTGCTGTTGCCACTAGGGATAAAACATTGATGCTATGTCTAAGGATGTAGTTGTTGATTACATTACGCACCATACTTAATGCAATTGTCTGTTGCTTTGCAACTTAATACTGGAGGGGGTTCGGATGATAACCTGAAGGTGGACTTTTTAGGCATAGATGCAGTTGGATGGCGGTCTATGTACTTTGTCGTAATGCCCAATTAAATCTCACTATACTCATCATAATATGTATGTGCATGGTCATGCCCTCTTTATTTGTCAATTGCCCAACTGTAATTTGTTCACCCAACATGCTGTTTGTCTTATGGGAGAGACACCTCTAGTGAACTGTGGACCCCGGTCCAATTCTCTATACTGAAATACAATCTACTGCAATACTTGCTCTACTGTTTTCTGCAAACAATCATCTTCCACACAATACGGTTAATCCTTTGTTACAGCAAGCCGGTGAGATTGACAACCTCACTGTTTCGTTGGGGCAAAGTAATTTGGTTGTGTTGTGCAGGTTCCACGTTGGCGCCGGAATCCCTGGTGTTGCGCCGCACTACATCCCGCCGCCATCAACCTTCAACGTGCTTCTTGGCTCCTCCTGGTTCGATAAACCTTGGTTTCTTTCTGAGGGAAAACTTGCTGCTGTGCGCATCATACCTTCCTCTTGGGGTTCCCAACGAACGTGTGAGTTACACGCCATCAGGAAGTTATCATATAAGATGGTTGCAGTGTGGAAGTATCTCTCTTTTAGTTGGTTATCTATGTATCCCTTGGTGTGAGTTATCGTTATGGAATATTAATGAGAAGTTTTATCATTTACGTTTTGCACACCTTATTTTAGTTTGCAATTTCTGTTATGTGATTGATCTTGTTGTTAGTATTGGTATCACTTTGGGAGCATCAAGTAAATCTATTTGGTTTTGGCAAACTTAGCATTGGTCAACAGAACAATACTTTGAAGCTTAAGTAGAAAAGAGGGAAGTACATGTAGATATATTATTTCTTTATCTTTCTTTCTTGTTAGCTAATGAGTTTAGTATTCTGAAGTTAAAATTGTTTGTGCTTACAAGGAAGATGCATGATTGTTTCTATCACATGTATATTTGTTTGTTTTCCCTCAACCCTTATGCTTGCTAACCAACCTTGCTAGCCAAAAACCTGTACTGAGAGGGAATGCTTCTCGTGCATCCAAAACCTTGAGCCAAAACCTATGCCATTTGTGTCCACCATAACTACCTACTATGTGGTATTTTTCTGCCATTCCAAAGTAAATTGCTTGCGTGCTACCTTTAAAAATTCATTCCTTGTCTTTGCAATACATAGCTCATGGGAAAGTAGCCTAAAAAACTATTGTAGTAAAGAATATGTCGCTTATGTATCTTAGTTCTTATAAGTTGCTTGTTGAGCGGTAACCATGTTTCTGGGGACGCCATCAACCTGTCACACCTTTGTTGAATATCATGTGAGTTGCTATGCATGTTCGTCTTGTCTGAAGTAAGGGAGATTTGCCATGAGTTAAATGGTTTGAGTATGCATATTGTTAGAGAAGAACTTTGGGCCGCCAACCAAAGCCATGTATCATGGTGGAAGTTTCAGCTTGGACATTAATCCTCAAATCTCTTATGAGAATATTATCTGTTGTTGAATGCTTAAAGCATAAAAGAGGAGTCCATTATCTGTTTTCTATGTTGTCCCGGTATGGATGTCCTCAAGTTGAGATCTATCAAAATTGAGAGATCAAATGCGATCTATCTCCTTGGACCTTTGTACAGGTGGCATAGAGGTACCCCTTTGTGACACTTGGTTGAAACATATGTAATGCAATGATAATCCATGGAAATCCGAGCTAATTAGGACAAGGAGCGGGCACTATTAGTATTCGATGCATGAGGCTTGCAACTTATAGGAGGTTTTATGCATAACACATATGAATTATTACTACCGTTGACAAAATTGTTTCCATGTTTTCAAAATAAAAAGCTCTAGCACATGAGTAATCCCTGCTTCCCTCTGCGAAGGGCCTATCTTTTACTTTTATGTTGAGTCAGTAAACCTATTTCCCTCGATCTCAAGCAAGCAATTGAGTTGTTGTGATCCAACCATTTATATTGTGATCTATTAATCATGTCTTTTATTCTTCCTTGTTTAGTACAAATTTTATCTGAATGAATATGACTTTGAAGGTTATCAATGATTATGAGGAGATTGTTATGACTGAGCATGTAAGATCTGCCATATAAGCTCTAATATAAAGGCTCTGCTCGAAAGATAAGTACAACCTGTTAATTGTTCTTTGACCAAGAACAAAGTTTGCCATCACCAATTATGATTTCCTATGCACCTTTATTTGTGATTTCCCTTTACTTGTTTCAAGTTGAGTTATATGAGGAAGTTGTTTACTAGAATGTCTTGTGTGAATTAATAAATGTGATGCTTCTTGTTCGTATTTTATTTATCGACTCTTCACTCCATAAACATGTGGTCTTGTTTACTGAGTTCAGTTTCGCTTGGGGACAAGCGAGGTCTAAGCTTAGGGGAGTTGATACGTCCATTTTGCATCACTATTTTATATCATAATTTACTGTTATTCATTGATATATTTCATATTTAGAGATGATACTTATGTTATTTCACCTATTTTGCATGTTTCATGATTATTGGAGAATTACTCAACGGAGTCAGGATTCTGCTGGAAAAAGCACCGTCAGGATACAATATTTCTGAAGATCAACAATTGACGGAAAATATACCGAAGCTCCTATTTTTCCAGATGACGGAGCCAGCCAAAAGGGGAGGCCGAGGAGGGCCGCCATGGGCCCTCCCCATAGGCCGGCGCGGCCACTAGGGCTGGCGTGCCGCCATGTGGGGAGGGGGCCCACGTGTTGGAGATATGCCCAAGAGGCAATAATAAAGTGGTTATTATATATCTTTATGTTTATGATAAATGTTTGCATACCATGCTATAATTGTATTAACCGAAACATTGATACATGTGTGTTATGTAAACAACAAGGAGTCCCTAGTAAGCCTCTTGTATAACTAGCTTGTTGATTAATAGATGATCATAGTTTCATGATCATGAACATTGGATGTTATTAATAACAAGGTTATGTCATTAGATGAATGATATAATGGACACACCCCATTAAGCGTAGCATAAGATCACGTCATTAAGTTCAAATTGCTATAAGCTTTCAATACATAGTTACCTAGTCCTTCGACCATGAGATCATGTAAATCACTTATACCGGAAGGGTACTTTGATTACATCAAACACCACTGCGTAAATGGGTGGTTATAAAGGTGGGATTAAGTATTCAGAAAGTATGAGTTGAGGCATATGGATCAAGAGTGGGATATTGTCCATCCCGATGACGGATAGATATACTCTGGGCCCTCTCGGTGGAATGTCGTCTGATTAGCTTGCAAGCATGTGACTTGGTCACAAGAGATGACATGCCACGGTACGAGTAAAGAGTACTTGTCGGAGACGAGGTTGAACAAGGTATGGAGATACCGATGATCAAATCTCAGACAAGTAAAATATCGCGAGACAAAGGGAATCGGTATCGTATGTAAATGGTTCAATCGATCACTAAGTTATCGTTGAATATGTGGGAGTCATTATGGATCTCCAGATCCCGCTATTGGTTATTGGTCGGAGAAGGGTCTCGACTATGTCTGCATAGTTCGCGAACCGTAGGGTGACACACTTAAGGTTTGATGTCGTTTAAGTAGATATGGAATATGGAATGGAGTTCGAAGTTTTGTTCGGAGTCTCGGATGGGATCCAGGACATCACGAGGAGTTCCGGAATGGTCCGGAGAATAAGATTCATATATAGGAAGTCACTTTCCAAGTTTGGAAATGATCCGGTGCATTTATGGAAGGTTCTAGAAAAGTCCGGAAGAAATCACCATGGAAAGTGGAGTCCCGGAGGGACTCCACCTTGCATGGCCGGCCAACCCTAAGGGGAGGAGTCCCAGGTGGACTCCACCTGAGGTGGCCGGCCACCCCCCCTCAAGGAAAGGTGGGAGTCCCACCTTGAGTAGGACTCCCCCCTTGAGTAGGTTTCCCACCTTTGGGAGGTTTTGTTGTTGGGATCTTATTCGAAGACTTGGACTACAACTCTTGGGGATTTCTACCTATATAAAGAGGGGAGGGGAGGGGCTGGCCGGCCACACCAATACCACCTTGGCCGCAACCCCAAAGAGCCCCCTCTCCTAGAAACCCTAGCGGTTCCCTCCTCCCTCTCTCTCCCACATAGCTTAGGCGAAGCTCTGTCGGAGATCTCCACCACCACCGCCACCACACCGTCGTGTTGCCGGGATTCCGAGGAGGATCTACTACTTCCGCTGCCCGCTGGAACGGGGAGAAGGACGTCGTCATCAACACCGAACGTGTGACCGAGTACGGAGGTGCTGCCCGTTCGTGGCACCGAAGATCTTCTACGCGCTTTTGCAAGCGGCAAGTGATCGTCTACATCCACCACGAGATCTGATCTCGTTAACGCTTTGTGATCTTCAAGGGTATGTTGATCTTCACCTCGTTGCTACCATCTTCTTGATTGGATCTTGGCTTATTCTTCGTTCTTGCGATAGGAAATTTTTTGTTTTCTATGCTACGAATCCCAACAGTGGTATCAGAGCCGTGTCTATGCATAGATTGGTTGCACGAGTAGAACACAATGGTTTTGTGGGCATTGATGCTTTTGTTGTCTTTAGTTCGTGTACTTTGCATCTTGCGGGATGGTGGGTTGAAGCGGCTCGGGCTAACTTTACATGACCGCGTTCATGAGATTTGCTCCACGCTTGACATGCAACTTGGATTGCATAAGTGGCTTTGCGGGTGTCTGTCTCTCCCACCATAGTGAAGATTCAATTTACTCTTTCTATTGACAACATTAGTATCACCGTTGTGGTTCATGTTCGTAGGTAGATTGGATCTTACTCGAAAACCCTAAACCACGTAAAATATGCAAACCAAATTAGAGGCGTCTAACTTGTTTTTGCAGGGTTTGGTGATGTGATATGGCCATGATATGACGATGAGTATGTATGAGATGATCATTATTGTATTGTGGCAACCGGCAGGAGCCTTACGGTTGTCTTTAAATTTCATGTTGAAGTATTATTTCAAAGTAGTTGTAATAGTTACTACATGGGAGCACAACCATGAAGACGGCGCCATTGACCTTGACGCTACGCCGACGATGATGGAGATCATGCCCGTTGATGATGGAGATCATGTCCGTGCTTTGGAGATGAAGATCAAAGGCGCAAAGACAAAAGGGCCATATCATATCACATATGAATTGCATGTGATGTTAATCCTTTTATGCATCTTATATTGCTTAGATCGCGACGGTAGCATTATAAGATGATCCCTCTCACTAAATATCAAGATAATAAAGTGTTCATCCTTAGTATGCACCATTGCTAAGACTTGTCGTTTCGAAGCATCACGTGATGATCGGGTGTGATAGATTCTACATGTGCATACAACGGGTGCAAGCCAGTTTTGCACACGCGGATACTAAGGTTGCCTTGACGAGCCTAGCATGTACAGACATGGTCTCGGAACACGGGATACCGAAAGGTAGAGCATGAGTCATATGGATGATATGATGAACACTTTGAGTGTTCGCCTTTGAAGCTACATCTTTTCTCGTGATGATCGGAATTGGTGTAGTGGATTTGGTTCGTGTGATCACTAAGACAATGCGAGGGATATTGTTTTGAGTGGGAGTTCACCTAGTTAATTTAAGAATTAAAATTTGAACTCAATTTATCATAAACTTAGTCTAAACTCTTTGCAAATATGTTGTAGATCATGGCGTCCCCCTCCATCAATTTTAACCAGTTCCTAGAGAAAGAAAAGCTTAAAAGCAATGGTAGCAACTTCACCGACTGGTTCCGTCATGTGAGGATTTTCCTCAATGGTGGAAATCTGCAATTTGTGCTCGAAGCACCGCTAGGTCCCCCACCACCACCTGCAGTATCCGAGGATGAAAAGAATGTTTACGAGACTCGGGTGACTCAGTACTCTCAAGTTCAGTGTGCCATCCTTTGCAGCCTAGAGGCGGAGCTCCAAAAGCGTTTTGAGCACCACGACCCTTATGAGCTGGTCCATGAGTTAAAAACTATTTTTGAAACTCATGCGGCTGTGGAAAGCTATGAGGCCTCGAAACACTTCTTTGGCTGTATGATGGAAGAGGGTAGCTCCGTTAGTGAGCACGTGCTCGCTATGTCCGGGCACGCGAAGAAGCTCAGTGACTTGGGGATAGTGATTCCTAACAAGCTGGGTATTCATCATGTACTCCAATCACTGCCACCTAGTTACAAGAACTTTGTGATGAACTACAACATGCAGAACATGAACAAGGAGTTACCTGAACTCTTCTCCATGCTGAAATCTGCTGAGGTGGAAATACAGAAAGAGCACCAAGTGTTGATGGTCAACAGGACCACCAGTTTCAAGAAGTAGGGCAAGCCTAAGAAAAGCAACTTCAAGAAGGGTAGCAAGAAAGTTGCTGCGCCTCCTGAGAAGCCTAAGGCTGGCCCTAAACCTGATACTGAGTGCTATTACTGCAAGGAGAAGGGGCACTGGAAGCGGAATTGCCCCAAGTACATGGCTGATCTGAAGAGCGGCCTTGTCAAGAAAAAGAAAGGTATATTTGATATACATGTGATGACCCACAAGTATAGGGGATCGCAACAGTCTTCGAGGGAAGTAAAACCCAATTTATTGATTCGACACAAGGGGAGACAAAGAACACTTGGAAGCCTTAACAGCGGAGTTGTCAATTCAGCTGCACCTGGAAACAAACTTGCTCGCAAGAGTTTATCGATAATAACAGTTTTATAGCGGTGATAGTGAAATAACAGCAGCAGAGTAACAGAGACAGCAGTAGTGATTTTAGTAAACAGCAGGATTAAAATACTGTAGGCACGGGGACGGATGACGGGCGTTGCATGGATGAGAGAAACTCATGTAACAATCATAGCAGGGCATTTGCAAATAATAATAAAACGGTGTCCAAGTACAAAGCAATCAATAGGCATGTGTTCCATATATAGTCGTGCGTGCTCGCAATGAGAAACTTGCACAACATCTTTTGTCCTACCAGCCGGTGGCAGCCGGGCCTCAAGGGAAACTGCTGGATATTAAGGTACTCCTTTTAATAGAGTACCGGAGCAAAGCATTAACACTCCGTGAACACATGTGATCCTCACATCGCTACCATCCCCTCCGGTTGTCCCAATTCTTGTCACTTCGGGGCCATTGGTTCCGGACAGCGACATGTGTATACAACTTATAGGTAAGACCATAAACAATGATTATCTTGATGAAGCAATAACATGTTCAGATCTGAGATCATGGCACTCGGGCCCTAGTGACAAGCATTAAGCATAACAAGTTGCAACAATATCATCAAAGTACCAATTACGGACACTAGGCACTATGCCCTAACAATCTTATGCTATTACATGACCAATCTCATCCAGTCCCTACCATCCCCTTCGGCCTACAGCGGGGGAATTACTCACACATGGATGGAAACATGGCTGGTTGATGTAGAGGCGTTGGCGGTGATGGCGGCGATGATCTCCTCCAATTCCCCGTCCCGGCGAGTGCCGAACGGAGACTTCGGCTCCCGCGACGGAGTTTCGCGATGTGGCGGCGTTCTGGAGGGTTTCTGGCGACTTCGACTTCTCCCCGTGCGTTTTTAGGTCGAGGCCGATAAATAGTCCGAAGGAGGGCGTCGGAGGCCGGCCGAGGGGGCCACACCACTGGGCCGCGCCGCCCTATGGTGTGGGGCCCTCGGGCCTCCACCTTAATTGTCCTCCTGGCTCCGTCATTATTCTGGGAAAATAGGGCCTTCTGCATAAATTCCGAGGATTTTCCCGAAAGTTGGATTTCTGCACAAAAACGAGACACCAGAACAGTTCTGCTGAAAACAGCGTTAGTCCGTGTTAGTTGCATCCAAAATACACAAATTAGAGGCAAAACAATAGCAAAAGTGTTCGGGAAAGTAGATACGTTTTGGATGTATCAACTCCCCCCAAGCTTAGCTTATTGCTTGTCCTCAAGCAATTCAGTTAACAACTGAGCGATAAAAGAACTTTCACGAACACATTTGCTCATATGATGTATATATTCTCATGCTATGGCTAATACTTAAGCAATTCATAATGAGATACATGCAAATAAGATCATCTAACAGCTATGTCAATCATGGAGAGGTACCAACAATTAATAATAAGCATCATGAATCATGTATATAAGCAGGATTGCAATGTTCATAAGAAAGTATGATAAAGTGGTATCTCGCTTGCCTGTATTTGATTGGCAAAACATAAATGCCCGGGCACCTCTGGAGTTCATAGAAAGACTAGAAGTAGTGATTGTCAAAAGATAAATGCATCAAAGTTATACCACAATCAATCATATTTTGAGACAAGCATATTATACTAAGAATGACAGTTGTGCTCTCAAGATAGTGCTCAAAGAAATAATGGAGACACAACATAAAAGTAAAAGATTGACCCTTCGCAGAGGGAAGCAGGGATTAACATGCGCTAGAGCTTTTCGTTTTTGAAATCAGGAGTAAAATTATTTTGAGAGGTGTTTGTTGTTGTCAACGAATGGTAATGGGTACACCAACTACCTCGCCAACCGGACTTTCAAGAGTGGCTCCCATGAATTATTGCATATTTATTTGGCACTCCTTCCAACCTTTCTTTCACAAACCATGGCTAACCGAATCCTTCGGGTGCCTGCCAACAATCTCATACCATGAAGGAGTGCCCTTTTATTTTATTTTTATTATGATGATGACACTCCCCCCAACCTTTGCTTACACAAGCCATGGCTAACCGAATCCTTCGGGTGCCGTCCAACAATCACAAACCATGGAGGAGTGTCTATTTAAGTTAATTAATTCGGGACTGGGAATCCCATTGCCAGCTCTTTTTGCAAAATTATTGGATAAGTGGATGTGCCACTAGTCCATATGAGAATCCGTCAAAAGTAAATGACAAGGTTGAAAGCTAAACACCACATACTTCCTCATGAGCTATGAAACATAAACACAAATTGAGAAGCATTTTGAAGGTTTTAAAGGTTGCGCATGAGAATTTACTTGGAATGGTTTGAAATGCCATGCATAGGTATTTATGGTGGACACTTTTGAATAACTTGGTTTTCATGTGTTTGGAAGCACGAGCGGTGTTCCCGCTCAGTACAAGTGAAGGCTAGCAATAGACTAGGGAGCGACAAATCAAGAGAGCAGTAACTGTCATAATCATGCTTGCGGCAAAATAAATTAACGGAGGCATAAAAGTGATACAAGAACTCTGAAGCAATATAGATCATCGAGGCTTAATTGACTTTTTGTTCAGTCATATGCATGCGTGAGCATGTGCCAAGTCGATATAAATGAATTATTCAGAGGAGGATACCACAATGCCATACTTACTTATGAATAAAACAATGCAAGCAAACATCCATGACATGCTACTCATATTAATAAATTGGAGCTAAACATGAGAGATCACGAACTACTAGACTTTCTCAAATAACATATACCTCACATGAACCAACTAAGCATGCTCACATGGATGAGTATATGTACAAAAATGAAAACAAATAGAGTTCACACCAGCCTCTCACCACAATCAGATTGTTGTAGATCGTCATTATTGCTTTTTCACTTGTGTAGCTTGGATAATATGAAATGAAAACCACGCTCCAGCCACCGAAGACCATTGAACTCATAAAGAACTTTACAAACCAAAGAAGAACAGCAAATATTTTTGGTGTTTCCGAATTAGAAACAAGAACAAAAGGAAACAAACAAACAAAGCAAAATCTTTTTGGGTTTTCTTATAGCAAACTAGCAATAGCAAATAAAGTGAAACAAATGCAAGAAACCAAAGCAAACAAATGGTGAAGAGAAACAACAGAAATATTTTTGGTCTTTTTGTGTTTTGGGAAGTAAACAAAACAAAAACAAGAAATAGCAAACTAAAAGAAACACAGAAAAGCGAGATGGCAGAAATCTGCCAAAACCTGACAGCAGTACAGAAATCGATTTTTACAAAAATCTTACGTTGCTCAGATCGAAAAGTGTTCAACTAATGAAAGTTAGATAACAACCTGGGAAACCTGCACAAAAATTGGCAGCTCAAAATGACGCTCTGGCTATTTTTGAGAATTTTTACGGTAACATTCCAGAATCTGTTTTCAGGCAGCACTTCCCCAAATATCATCTTCCTCTCATTAGAAAACCACTCAAACGAACAAAACAAGTATGTACAAGTATCCAGCAACCATAATATGCAAAGAATGAGTGATGCCGGTATACCTCCCCCCAAGCTTAGGCTTTTGGCCTAAGTGGAGTTCAATCCCATCGATCCCATGAGGTAGTGTCTCCGTAGTATGACGAAGATGGATCGTATTCCGGGTATGTGCTAGAAGAAGCACCCGGATACGTGACGGTGTGGTCGTAGGAGGCCCCGGCGTCCTCGGAGTCATGTTGCTGGTGGAAGTCCTTTATCTTCAAATGTTCATCCACTTCCTCCTTAGTGCACGACCATGATTGCCTGTCAATACTGAACAAACCTGGTTGGGGAAGAGGAATTTCCTTCTCATCCCCGTCAGAAAACAACATTCTATAGACCATATTATCTAAAGTAGAATCAGCGGTAACAAAATGATGACTCTTCATAGCAGCAATATCAAGTTTCCTAGGGGCCAATGGCACATCATTAGGATCAAGAGGAAGACTTAGATATGTTAAAACGCGCAGCGCAATAGTTTCTCCAAAAATAGGCCCCCTGTTAGTCAGGCGGCGAGCAATAAGAGCACCAAGGTGATAAGATGTCTGACCAGTAAGTGCAATATTCAAGAAAGCAAGATGGTAACTAGAAATGTTGCTAGTGTTCTCCCTACCAAGAATGCTAGTAGCAATATAGTATGCAAAATACTTAATGGCGGGGAGTTGAATGTTTCTTATCTTGCCACGCTGAATGGTGCGACAATCATCATCGGTAATCTCTCGATAGAGCTCCAACAAGTCCCGGGGGTTGTCATCAATCCTACTTGCTGTACCTACAGGGACAATATCCAATGCACGACAAAAATCCTCCAATTTCATAGTAACAGGATTACCATAGATCCTGAATGCAACCGTCGGCTCATATTGTTTGTTGTCGAACTTGAAACTCTCGACAAAGATTTTGGTGAGCATGTAGTATTGCTCCCTTTCATCTCCCACATAGGTGGTTAACCCTGCCCTGTTGACAAGGGTGAAGAAATCCTCCAATATCCCTGCATTCCTCAGAAAATCATAGCATGGAAAAGACGAAGCATTAGGAGCCCCGTTGTCCTCTTCGGGCGCGAAGCTAGGCGCGATGATGTCCTCATTGTATGATCGCCTAATCCGGGTGGCGGCCCTAGAAGGCCTCCCGGTGCTGGTTGTCCCTTTCTTGAACAACTCTCCAAAGTTGAACTTCTTCATAGCTTCTCTGAAATTTTCAACAAGTGATATAAAATTTGGTTTGGTGACATATAATTGAGGGAAACTACCATAGGAAATTGCTAGAGTACTAATCATGCATCAAAACTAATTTCTACCACTTAGAACAAGCATGCAAGCTCACTAAACATGTTACCTACAGCAGCAAAATATTCAAGATATACTCAACCAAACAAAATTCTACTTGGATGGGTGGAGGAGTCACATACCGAAGAGCAAATGTGCCAAATTTCAGACAGAAATCTGAGCTGAGCAAAGAGATCGAGAAATCTGGAGTTCTTGAGCAAAAACGCGAGTGAGAGGAACCTGGTACGAGTTTTTTCGGGAGAGAGAAGGTGCTGGGAGGAAGAGATGGCAAAGTGGGGCAAGGAGGGGCCCACACCACATGGTGGCGCGGCCACCTCCTTGGCCGCGCCGGCCTGTGGTTTGGCGCCCTCTGGTGCCCCACAGGTCATCCTCTGGTGCTCCCAGGTGCCTCGTCGAAAAATAGGACCAACGGTATAATTTTTGTGAATTTTTGAAAACTTTGAAAAATGCACATTTCTGGGTATTTAGTTTATTATTACTGGCCAGGAAAATTTTTGAAATCTCCAAATAACTAAGGAACTTTGCAAATTAAAAATGCTACAGCAACTAGAGCAAGTGGAGGAAGAAAGAGATGTTGTTTACCCTCTCTATGCATGTAAAAGGTATTCGTTAACAAGGTTGATCAAGTCTTGTCACCAAATAAATTTTACATAGCATAAGAAGAAATAAACCTCAAATCAATCATGTTACCTTGAATTGTATTGATATGGATCCAATCACAAGAGTTTGATATTCTTCCTTAGGCTCATATATAGGACAATCAATAGTTCCCACTTTGATAGTTCTCACATTAGAAATAGTATTAACTCCACACGCTTTCTCAATCCTCTTGGGAAAATAAACGGTATGCTCCCTATCATCAACATTGAAAGTAACCTTTCCTTTATTGCAATCAATAACAGCCCCTGCGGTGTTAAGAAAAGGTCTCCCAAGAATAATAGACATATTATCATCTTTCGGCATTTCCAACACAACAAAATCAGTTAATATCAAGCAGTTAGTAGTAACTTGAACAGGAACATTCTCACATATACCAACAGGAATAGCAGTAGATTTATCAGCCATTTGCAAAGATATATCAGTAGGTATCAACTTATCTAGGTAAAGTCTCTTATAAAGAGAAAAAGGCATAACACTAACACCGGCTCCCAAGTCACATAGAGCAGTTTTAACATAATTATTCTTAATAGAACAAGGAATAGTAGGTATACCTGGGTCGCCCAACTTCTTTGGAACTTTGCCATTGAAAGAGTAATTAGCAAGCATAGTGGAAATTTCCTCATTGGGGATTTTCCTTTTGTTAGTAACAATATCTTTCATATACTTTGAATAAGGAGGCAATTTAATAGCATCGGTCAAAGGGATTTGCAAGAATAAAGGTTTCATCCAATCGCAAAATTTATTATAGTGTTCTTCTTCCTTTGATTTTAGTTTCTTAGCAGGAAAAGGCATTTGCTTTTGCACCCAAGGTTCTCTTTCATTACCATGTTTCTCAGCAATAAAGTCTTCTTTAGTATACTTTTTATTTTTAGCATGCTTTTCAGGTTCTTCTTCAATCTCTTCTTTATCAGGAGTATCATCCTTATCATTATCTTTATCATGTTCATTACCACTTTCAGTTTCAGCATCAGAAATAGAAATACTATTAGGATCATTAACAGGTTCAGAGGATTCTACAACATTTTTATGTTTCTTCTTCTTTTTCTTCCTAGAATGAGCACTAGGTTCAATGTCTTGAGAATCTTGTTCAATTCTTTTGGGATGCCCTTCAGGATATAGAGGATCCTGGGTAGAGACACCACCTCTAGTTGTTACTTCATAAGCATGTTTCTCTTTAGAATTATTCCCTAACAAGTCATTTTGCACTTTAGTGAGTTGATCAATTTGAGTTTGAATCATATGAAAATGTTTAACAAGCATCTTAACATCGTTGGAGGTTCTCTCTACAATATCATGCAATTCACTAATAGCTCGAGAATTTTCCATTAAATGATTCTCTACTCTCATATTAAAATTTTCTTGCTTAACAATATAATTATCAAACTCATCTAAGCATTGTGCAGGAGGTTTCGAATACGGAATATCTTCCCTAGTAAAGCGTTGAAGGGAGTTTACCTCAATCATGGATGAAGGGGGAATTATCTCACATATATCTTCTATAGGAGGTAGATTCTTCACATCTTCAGATTTAATACCTTTCTCCTTGAGAGACTTCTTGGCTTCCCTCATATCTTCATCATTCAATTTAATTAAACCCCTCTTCTTCAATATTGGCGTTGGAGTTGGTTCAGGCGTAGTCCAATCATCATGATTCCGGCTTATTTTAGCCAATAATTCTTCAGTCGTGCCCTGGAGTTCTTTTCCTGAAAACACAACCAGCACAACTATCCAGGTATGCCCTAGACTCAATGGTTAGTCCACTAAAAAATATATCAAGTAAATCATGCTTTTCCAAATCATGGTCAGGCCGAGCTCTAATAAGAGAGCAAAATCTCGCCCAAGCCTCAGGCAATTTCTCTTCATCTCCCTGGTCAAAATTATAAATTCTCTGCAAAGCAATATGTTGAGCACTAGCAGAAAGTATTTGCGGAAGAAAACATCAAGCTTCTTTTGGACTTCTAATAGAATTAGGTGGCAAATTATTATACCAAGTTTTAGCGTCATCCTTTAATGAGAATGGAAAGATTTTAGCAACAAAGTAAGTACGCATCTTGACATCATCAGAAAACAAGCTACTTAGAGTAGATAACTCAGTCATGTGTTCAACAGCACTTTATTTTTCAGTACCACAAAAGGGTGCTTTCTCAACAATAGCTATATGAGATAGATCAAGAGAAAAATCATAATCTTTATCCTTAATGTTTATAGGAGATGTGGCAAATTTAGGATCAGGAGACAGTTTATATCTAACAGCATGTTCTGCAAGCAACTTTTTAATTTTTCTTGCATCAGTAGTAGCATTGCATTTTTCAATAAAATCATCATTAAGCTCCACATAATCTTCATCAGGATCATCACTAAAATAATCAAGTTCAGGTGAATTAACAGTGTAGTAGCATTAGGAGTTTCAAGATTTTCGATTTGTCTAGACCTAGCAATTGTAGCATCTAGAAAGGATCCCAATGAACCACTATCATCAAGCACAGCAGAAACATTATCAATATTATGAGAGTTTTCAGATTCAGCAGACGTACCAGCATGTGAAGCATGCGGCGGTGAAACAAGTTTATCAATCACAGATGGTGAATCAAGTGTAGCGGAGGTACTCAGAATTGTACCTTTTCTTGTAGTGGATGGTAATATGGCGATCTTAGTATCGCGAGGTTTACCCATGATGGAGAATTCGCAGCGAACAATATTAATCCAAGTGAACTTCCAAATAAAGCTATGCTCCCCGGCAACGGCGCCAGAAAATAGTCTTGATGACCCACAAGTATAGGGGATCGCAACAGTCTTCGAGGGAAGTAAAACCCAATTTATTGATTCGACACAAGGGGAGACAAAGAACACTTGGAAGCCTTAACAATGGAGTTGTCAATTCAGCTGCACACTGGAAACAAACTTGCTCGCAAGAGTTTATCGAGGTAACAGTTTTATAGCGATGAGTAGTGAAATAACAAGCAGTAACAGAGACAGCAGTAGTGATTTTAGTAAATAGCAGGATTAAAATACTGTAGGCACGGGGACGGATGACGGGCGTTGCATGGATGAGAGAAACTCATGTAACAATCATAGCAGGGCATTTGCAAATAATAATAAAACGGTGTCCAAGTACAAAGCAATCAATAGGCATGTGTTCCATATATAGTCGTGCGTGCTCGCAATGAGAAACTTGCACAACATCTTTTGTCCTACCACAGTGGCAGCCGGGCCTCAAGGGAAACTACTGGATATTAAGGTACTCCTTTTAATAGAGTACCGGAGCAAAGCATTAACACTCCGTGAACACATGTGATCCTCACATCGCTACCATCCCCTCCGGTTGTCCCAATTCTTGTCACTTCGGGGCCATTGGTTCCGGACAGCGACATGTGTATACAACTTATAGGTAAGACCATAAACAATGATTATCTTGATGAAGCAATAACATGTTCAGATCTGAGATCATGGCACTCGGGCCCTAGTGACAAGCATTAAGCATAACAAGTTGCAACAATATCATCAAAGTACCAATTACGGACACTAGGCACTATGCCCTAACAATCTTATGCTATTACATGACCAATCTCATCCAGTCCCTACCATCCCCTTCGGCCTACAGCGGGGGAATTACTCACACATGGATGGGGGAAACATGGCTGGTTGATGTAGAGGCGTTGGCGGTGATGGCGGCGATGATCTCCTCCAATTCCCCGTCCCGGCGGAGTGCCAGAACGGAGACTTCGGCTCCCGCGACGGAGTTTCGCGATGTGGCGGCGTTACGGAGGGTTTCGCGACTTCGACTTCTCCCCGTGCATTTTTAGGTCGAGGCCGATAAATAGTCCGAAGGAGGGCGTCGGAGGCCGGCCGAGGGGGCCACACCACAGGGCCGCGCGGGCCCCCCCTGGGCCGCGCCGCCCTATGGTGTGGGGCCCTCGGGCCTCCACCTTAATTGTCCTCCTGGCTCCGTCATTATTCTGGGAAAATAGGGCCTTCTGCATAAATTCCGAGGATTTTCCCGAAAGTTGGATTTCTGCACAAAAATGAGACACCAGAACAGTTCTACTGAAAACAGCGTTAGTCCGTGTTAGTTGCATCCAAAATACACAAATTAGAGGCAAAACAATAGCAAAAGTGTTCGGGAAAGTAGATACGTTTTGGACGTATCAACATGTTATAGATGTCTATCTTACTGGTTCTCGTAGTAGTGCCTGGGTATTTGATACTGGTTCGGTTGCTCATATTTGTAACTCGAAAGCTTGAGGCTATGAATAAACGAAACCTAGCGAGGGACGAGGTGACGATGCGCGTTGGAAATGGATCCAAGGTCGATGTGATCGCCGTCGGCACGCTCCCTCTACATCTACCTTCGGGATTAGTTTTAAACCTAAATAATTGTTATTTGGTGCCTGCGTTGAGCATGAACATTATATCTGGATCTTGTTTAATGCAAGACGGTTATTCATTTAAGTCAGAGAATAATGGTTGTTCTATTTATATGAATAATACCTTTTATGGTCATGCGCCTGAGATGAATGGTTTATTCTTGTTAAATCTCGATAGTAGTGATACACATGTTCATAACATTGATGCTAAGCGAATTAAATTAAATGATAATTCTACTTATATGTGGCACTGTCGTCTTGGTCATATTGGAGTGAAGCGCATGAAGAAACTCCATTCTGATGGACTTCTTGAGTCACTTGACTTTGAGTCACTTGATAGATGCGAAGCATGTCTAATGGGAAAAATGACTAGGACTCCATTCTCTGGTACAATGGAGCGAGCTACAGACTTATTGGAAATCATACATACCGATGTATGTGGACCAATGAGTGTAGCATCGCGCGGTGGTTATCGTTATGTTCTAACCTTCACGGATGATCTGAGTTGATATGGGTATATCTATTTCATGAAACATAAGTCCGAAACTTTCGAGAAGTTTAAGGAATTCCAAAGTGAAGTAGAAAATCAACGTAACAAGAAGATTAAGTTTCTGCGTTCTGATCGCGGAGGCGAATATCTGAGTTATGAGTTTGGCATGCATTTAAAGAAATGCGGAATACTTTCACAGTTGACACCGCCGGGAACACCACATCGCAATGGTGTGTCCGAACGTCCTAATCGAACTCTCTTGGATATGGTTCGATCTATGATGTCTCTTACTGATTTGCCATTATCGTTTTGGGGTTATGCTTTAGAGACAGCCGCATTCACTTTAAATAGGGCACCATCTAAATCTGTTGAAACGACACCGTATGAATTATGGTTTGGCAAGAAACCTAAGCTGTCGTTCCTTAAAGTTTGGGGTTGCGAAGCTTATGTAAAGAAGTTACAACCTGACAAGCTAGAACCCAAAGCGGAGAAATGCGTCTTCATAGGATACCCTAAAGAAACTATTGGGTATACTTTCTATCACAGATCCGAAGGCAAAATCTTTGTTGCTAAGAACGGATCCTTTCTTGAGAAGGAGTTTCTCACTAAAGAAGTGACTGGAAGAAAAGTAGAACTCGACGAGGTTACTGAACCTTCTCTCGTAGATCAGAGTAGCGTAGTACCAGAAGATGTTCCTGTGCAGCCTGCACCGATAGGAGAGGAAGCAAATGATAATGATCATGAAACTTCGAACGAGAAAACTACTGAACCTCGCAGATCGACGAGGGAACGTACCACTCCTGATTGGTATGATCCCAGTCTAAATGTCATGATTGTGGACAACAATGATGAAGACCTCTGACGTATGAGGAAGCAATGATGAGCCCAGATTCCAACAAATGGCATGAAGCCATGAAATCCGAAATGGGATCCATGTATGATAACCAAGTATGGACTTTGGTAGACTTACCTGATATCCGCAAGGCTGTCGAGAATAAATGGATCTTCAAGAGAAAAACAGATGCTGATGGTTATGTTACTGTCTATAAAGCTCGACTTGTCGCGAAGGGGTTCCGACAAATTCAAGGAGTTGACTACGATGAGACTTTCTCACTTGTAGCGAAGCTAAAGTCTGTGAGGATTTTGTTAGCAATAGCTATATTTTTCGATTACGAGATCTGGCAGATGGATGTCAAAACGGCGTTCCTTAATGGTGACATTGAGGAAGAGTTGTATATGGTACAACCCAAGGGTTTTGTCGATCCTAAAAATGCTGACAAGGTATGCAAACTTCAGCGTTCCATTTATGGACTGAAGCAAGCATCCCGGAGTTGGAACCGACGCTTTGATAAGGTGATCAAAGACTTCGGGTTTATACAGTGTCATGGAGAGGCCTGTATTTACAAGAAAGTAAGTGGGAGCTCTGTAGCATTCCTGATATTATATGTAGATGACATATTATTGATTGGGAATGATATAGAACTGTTAAGCAGTGTAAAAAGTTATTTGAATAAGTGTTTTTCAATGAAAGACCTTGGTGAAGCAGCGTACATTTTAGGCATCAAGATTTATAGAGATAGATCAAGACGCCTAATAGGACTTTCGCAGAGTACATACCTGGACAAGATTCTAAAGAAGTTTAGAATGGATAAAAGCAAGAAAGGGTTCTTGCCTATGTTGCCAGGTAAGGTCTTGAGTAAAACTCAAGGTCCGGCTACGACAGAAGAAAGAGAGAGGATGAATCAGATCCCCTATGCCTCGGCAGTAGGCTCTATCATGTATGCCATGCTGTGTACTAGACCGGATATCGCACATGCTGTTAGTTTGACCAGCAGATATCAAAGTGATCTAGGAATGGAACACTGGACAGCGGTCAAGAATATCCTGAAGTACTTGAAAAGGACTAAGGATATGTTTCTTTGTTATGGCGGTGACCAAGAGCTCGTTGTAACCAGTTACATCGATGCAAGTTGGAACACTGATCCTGATGACTCTAAGTCTCGATGCAGGTACGTGTTTATATTGAATGGTGCTGTAGTTAGCTGGATGAGTTCCAAGCAGTGCACGGTGGCGAAGTCTTCAACTGAATCTGAATACATAGCGGCTTCGGAGGCTTCATCGGAAGCGGTATGGATGAAGAGGTTCATTGTTGAGCTTGGTGTGGTTCCTAGTGCATTGGACCCATTAGTCATCTATTGTGACAACATGGGTGCCATCGCCAATGCACAAGAACCAAGGTCACACAAGAAGATGAAGCATATCAAGCTGCGTTTTCATTCGATTCGCGAGTACATCGAAGATGGTGAAGTAAAGATTTGCAAAGTACACACAGATCTGAATGTGGCAGATCCGTTGACTAAAGCTCTCCCTAGGGCAAAGCATGACCAACACCAGAATGCCATGGGTGTTAGGTACCTTACCATGTAATCTAGATTATTGACTCTAGTGCAAGTGGGAGACTGTTGGAGATATGCCCAAGAGGCAATAATAAAGTGGTTATTATATATCTTTATGTTTATGATAAATGTTTGCATACCATGCTATAATTGTATTAACCGAAACATTGATACATGTGTGTTATGTAAACAACAAGGAGTCCCTAGTAAGCCTCTTGTATAACTAGCTTGTTGATTAATAGATGATCATAGTTTCATGATCATGAACATTGGATGTTATTAATAACAAGGTTATGTCATTAGATGAATGATATAATGGACACACCCCATTAAGCGTAGCATAAGATCACGTCATTAAGTTCAAATTGCTATAAGCTTTCAATACATAGTTACCTAGTCCTTCGACCATGAGATCATGTAAATCACTTATACCGGAAGGGTACTTTGATTACATCAAACACCACTGCGTAAATGGGTGGTTATAAAGGTGGGATTAAGTATTCGGAAAGTATGAGTTGAGGCATATGGATCAAGAGTGGGATATTGTCCATCCCGATGACGGATAGATATACTCTGGGCCCTCTCGGTGGAATGTCGTCTGATTAGCTTGCAAGCATGTGACTTGGTCACAAGAGATGACATGCCACGGTACGAGTAAAGAGTACTTGTCGGAGACGAGGTTGAACAAGGTATGGAGATACCGATGATCAAATCTCGGACAAGTAAAATATCGCGAGACAAAGGGAATCGGTATCGTATGTAAATGGTTCAATCGATCACTAAGTTATCGTTGAATATGTGGGAGCCATTATGGATCTCCAGATCCCGCTATTGGTTATTGGTCGGAGAAGGGTCTCGACTATGTCTGCATAGTTCGCGAACCGTAGGGTGACACACTTAAGGTTTGATGTCGTTTAAGTAGATATGGAATATGGAATGGAGTTTGAAGTTTTGTTCGGAGTCTCGGATGGGATCCAGGACATCACGAGGAGTTCCGGAATGGTCCGGAGAATAAGATTCATATATAGGAAGTCACTTTCCAAGTTTGGAAATGATCCGGTGCATTTATGGAAGGTTCTAGAAAAGTCCGGAAGAAATCACCATGGAAAGTGGAGTCCCGGAGGGACTCCACCTTGCATGGCCGGCCAACCCTAAGGGGAGGAGTCCCAGGTGGACTCCACCTGAGGTGGCCGGCCACCCCCCCCCCTCAAGGAAAGGTGGGAGTCCCACCTTGAGTAGGACTCCCCCCCTTGAGTAGGTTTCCCACCTTTGGGAGGTTTTGTTGTTGGGGTCTTATTCGAAGACTTGGACTACAACTCTTGGGGATTTCCACCTATATAAAGAGGGGAGGGGAGGGGCTGGCCGGCCACACCAATACCACCTTGGCCGCAGCCCCAAAGAGCCCCCTCTCCCAGAAACCCTAGCGGTTCCCTCCTCCCTCTCTCTCCCACATAGCTTAGGCGAAGCTCTGTCGGAGATCTCCACCACCACCGCCACCACGCCGTCGTGCTGCCGGGATTCCGAGGAGGATCTACTACTTCCGCTGCCCGCTGGAACGGGGAGAAGGACGTCGTCATCAACACCGAACGTGTGACCGAGTACGGAGGTGCTGCCCGTTCGTGGCACCGAAGATCTTCTACGCGCTTTTGCAAGCGGCAAGTGATCGTCTACATCCACCACGAGATCTGATCTCGTTAACGCTTTGTGATCTTCAAGGGTATGTTGATCTTCACCTCGTTGCTACCATCTTCTTGATTGGATCTTGGCTTGTTCTTCGTTCTTGCGATAGGAATTTTTTTGTTTTCTATGCTACGAATCCCAACACCACGACCCCCTCGGCCATCGCCCTTTCGCGTACTTCATCTACCGAAAACCCTAAGGTGCGACAGATCATCGAGGAGAGTCATAGCCGCCTCCACGGGGCGGAAAACACCACAGAGAAAAGAGCTCTCCGGCAGGCTGAAATCTGCCGGGGAAATTCCCTCCCGGAGGGGGAAATCGTCGCCATCATCACCGTCATCGAGCTGGACTTCATTGGGATCATCATCATCATCATCATCTCCACCACCGACACTGTCATCCCCACCGCTGCACCTCGTCTCCGCTGTAACATCTAGGGTTGAATCTTGATTATTTCATAGGGGAAACTCTCCCGGTGTTGATTACTCCTTGTTATTGATGCTATTGAGTGAAACCATTGAATCAAGGTTTATGTTCAGATTTTTATTCATCATCATATCACCTCTGATCATGTTCCATATGATGTCTTGTGAGTAGTTCGTTTAGTTCTTGAGGACATGGGTGAAGTCTAAATGTTAGTAGTGAACTATGTTGAGTAATATTTAATGGTTTGATATTTAAGTTGTGGTGTTATTCTTCTAGTGGTGTCATGTGAACGTCGACTACATGATACTTCACCTTTATGGGCCTAGGGGAATGCATCTTGTATTCGTTTGCTAATTGTGGGGTTGCCGGAGTGACAGCAACCTGAACCCCCGTTGGTATATCGATGCATGAGGGATAGCAGGATCTCAGAGTTTAAGGCTGTGGTTAGATTTATCTTAATTACTTTCTTGTATTTGCGGATGCTTGCAAGGGGTTTAATCACAAGTATGTATTAGTCCTAGGAAGGGCGGTGCATTAGCATAGGTTCACCCACACAACACTTATCAAAACAATGAAGATTAATCAACTATATGAAGCGAAAGCACTAGACTAAATTCCCGTGTGTCCTCAAGAACGTTTGGTCATCATACGTAAACAAACCGGCTTGTCCTTTGTGCTAAAAAGGATTGGGCCACTTGCTGCAATTATTATTCCCGCATTTTACTTACTTGTATTTTATTTATCTGCTATATCAAAACCCCCTGAAAACTTGTCTGTGAGCATTTACAGTGAATCCTTCATCGAAACTGCTTGTCAACACCTTCTGCTCCTCGTTGGGTTCGACACTCTTATTTATCGAAAGTACTACGATACACCCCCTATACTTGTGGGTCATCAAGGCGCGACGCGAAGAGTTGCCCGACTGCGGAATATAGGCAGACGGGTGGAGGGACAACGGAATATAGGCTGGTGGGAGGAGGGACGGCGGAATACAGTAAACCAGCCGGCAGATTGGCGAGGGGTGGTGCCGGTGGCGAGAGAGCTACGAGAGGGGAGGGGAGGGGATACTTTTTGTACAGATACCCTGCATTGGCCACACATTCTTTTGTTCATGCCAACAATCGTCGACATGGTAATTCTTAGCCTGATTGGTGATCATATCGATCGAGCCTGCTTACCTCGATTCACCGTTCGGCCAGTATCCCCAATATCCCAGACATGCACAACCTCAACCATCTAGATTCCTTGATTCCAAGATCCCACCAAAAACATGTTCAAATGTTTCACACTCAAATCCCACGAAAGCAACAAGTACTAGGAGAAATTAGAGAGGAAGAACAAAGAAGAAAATCAACAAAAGACTCCAATATCTAGATCCTAAGAGTTCCCGTCACTTAGAGGAGGAAATGATTGGCGGAGATTGTGGATCTAGATCTCATCTTCCAAATCTCCCAAGAAGATACAAAATGATAGGAGGGGAGAGAGAGGAAACAAGCCTTTCAAGATCAATAATGGAGTATGAGAGAGAGAGAGAGGGATATGAATGGTTGACCTAACCTCATCAAGGAGAAGAAGGGCTATTTGTAGTCCAAGGGAGAAATTAACCATTTGAGGGGAATTCGGCGACCCAATCCGGCGGTAAGTTCGGCGATGCTGGCTTAGACGCTAAACGGTTTGGCACACATACCGATGAACCAAAATGCTTGTTGTATGGCAACCAACAAACAAGGCTGGGCCGACTCAAAGGGGCACGCCGGCTTCCTCACCGATTCAAATCCGGTGAGCCGGAATCAGTTTGTCGGCAACAGGAACATCGCCATGTATAGCCTTTTGGCATATACCAAAAATTCCGACGATGGTCGGTTGGTTCTGGCTGCAAGTTCGGCTCCGCCGGTTTGTACGCCGGTCTCGCAAAGTTCTTTGAAAATTGATTTTTCTCAATAGAACTAAACTTTCACAATGTTTCCGAACTCCGATTAAGATTAAACCAATTTTGTTGGAAATATTAGGAATCATCAAAGGACATTTTTAAATGAATTTAGAGAGGAAACCTCTCTACGTGAAGAACCGGTAAAAACATCCAAACTCGAAAACGCAATAGAAGATGCATACAAATTTCGTTTTCGATGAACTTGGGCTTGTTGAAAAGCCAGCAACAAACCCAAGAACCTCGCACAAAGAAACACCAAGACACGACAAGAATAGTGGATGCAAAGTATGAAAAGGGTTGATCTTCCTAAGATGATGTGATTAATTTACCCAACCAAAAGCCCATCTTGATACTGCGGCTATCTATCATATAACCCAGTCTCCCAACAACCACCTTGAGACCGGTAAAAGTAAAACCTAACAAGACCATACCTTTGCTTTTCGCATCCACTTGAACTTGATGAAAACACTTCAAGCTTCATTCAAACGGAATGCCTCACTTGATTATTGTTGCTTCGTGAAGACTCACAATTGCTCCCCATACACCACTATGGGATAGCTTTATTGAAGCACATATTTACACGTCCATTATCAAGAAATGGACGACAAGCTTCAAGCATAAAATCTTCTCAAGGTGCTCATCTTGAACTTGCCTTTCTCAACCTTGATGACGATCATCACTTGATGTCATCCTCTCATGAGCTATATAAAATCTTTACTTTTGATGCATTCCCATGAAAAGATACCTGAACTGCATAGTCAACACAAATGTACATATATAATGGGTTAGCTCATGAAGCATAATTTATAAAGCTTACCATACCACATGATCACATGATCTCATGTGGTACATTCTTTATGCTTCATGTTTTGACCAACTTGGATTCAATCTTCACTCTTAGTCTTGGTCAACCTTGTATCTCCTCATGCTCTAGCATAATATCTTGATCATCCATTGCTTAACACATAAGCTAGAGCATGGCTAAATTGAGTCCCACACAAGAACTCCATCTTCATTTCTTCTTCTTCTTGATCATATCATATTTATCTCCTCAAATCAATGACCGTGATGCCAATACTCAAGGTATATCTTTAACTTCATGGAATTCATAGTTGAATCCAACACATGGACTACAAGCATTACCTATGAAATATTCCTTCATATAAACTCAATGAAAACATTAGTCCATAGAGATTGTCATTAGTTACCAAAAACACGCATAGGGGCAATGTTTCCTTACAAACAGATGGCGGGATAAAGTTGCGGGAAAGTAAGAGAGGGACAACAGAGATGTCATGAGAAAGTGGCAGGTAAGAGAGGCATATGATGAACTCAAAATGTGTTGATTTTCGTAACAGTTCACACAAAATAGGGAAAAGAATAAACATATGGAATTAGATTTCCGAGTGGCATACATAGGCACTCGGCAAACGCTAGCTTAACGGCGTAGAGGTTTGCTGAATGTTTCGGACGCAGTACTCGGTAAAGGGACAGCGCCGTCAACTCTTCCTTCAGCCCTTCAACGGCACTTCTTTGTACTAGTTCTAAGAAAAAGAAGAGGTAAATTATTTTCTTGCTGAAACATACTAGTACATGCTTGAGCAAAAGTTTCTTCATTTGCAGCACGTGCGTAGGATACGATTCCTGTTGCTGTGTTATTAAAGAGAAGAGATAGATAGTCCAGCTTACACTAGATTTAGATGTGCGCCTTGGCGCACGATCCCGTGAAATCCACTTCAATTCGCAGTTTGTACAACAACGATGAAACCGAGGTGAGAACCGAGGTGAGAAATGATAATATGGTATTGGCTTGGTACCTTAGCTCAGCAAATCTGATAGTCGAAATTCTATGGCAACCCAGAGCTCTAAAATTACACTAACAGCTCAGGATCACAAGACAAACATACAGATATAGATATATATGATCCACAGTAAGCTGGAATGGATAATAATACTAATGAACCAATAAGTAACGCAGCAATGTGGCCAAGAAATCCATGGCAAAGATGTAGGTCAATGTCACACAATAGTTCTTGATCCAAGGAAAAAATTTAGGCCTGAATATCAAGCCTTTCAACCTAAAAGTAGAAAATTCTTGTACAAAGCAAAATAACCTCATGATCCTCTCTCTACTCGATCAGATAATCATCATCAGGTAGTGGCTGCGTTGTTACGGTAGCAAGCACATCCTCGTGCCTGCAAACATCATATAAAAAAACAATCAGCAATCCAGTAATTCACCTGTTTCAAATAAGAGGAGCATCTATGGTAGTGGAATGATAGGAAAAATAGGACGACACCTACTGTTGCTGCATAGATAGGTTGAAGGTCAAGATTCACAGGTTTCAAAAAAGTGTTGGCATCACTAACATCATCAAATACAAATAAGAATTAATATAAATGGCCATGAATACTGCAACAGTTAATTAAAACGAACAAACAGTCAGAGATGAATTAACCATGAATACTGCAAAATCAATCCAAAAGAACAATCAGCTAGAAATTATAACGGATACCAGTATGCATAAGCAAGAAAAATACAGTGAGCCTTTTACTAACTTTCAGATAAAGAAAATGATTCGGGCATACAGTACCCTAGGAACAACAAATACTTATTCATCTAAGGTAACAATTACAGATTATCTAATGCATCTACCTATTAATATGTAGAAACATTAGCTAAAATTTCACTGTGTTTTCAGAATAATTAACACCCTATGAAGAACAAATAATAGTTATGCAAAGGAAAGCATTATAACTTGACCAAGACCTCGAACTATTGTGACAACAGAACACTTATGCAGAAATATTAGCTGAAATTCATTGCCTTTTCAGAATAAGCAGCGCATCACACTTGCCAATAAAAGAGTATTTGTATCGAGAAGTTGCATAAGTCACTTTTCCTAACAAAAGTGTACTGCACACCAAGACCTACCTATGCACTAACAAACATACCAGACCTACCTATGCACAAACAAACATATCTTTACACGGAAAAATTATGGCCACCCTGGTATTATTTTAGTAGTATCTTAGGACGAAGGAAAAATTTGTTTTTCCAGTAGTACTCAAAAAATCTTAGTGCTGCACATAATAGCAAGCTCAATTCGAGCACCAACATAGTACGAGCGACGATTTTAGAAGTATACATAGTGTGAAAGATAAGAGAATCTAAATAAGGTCAGTTAACATGAGCTAGACGAAGGAAAAAGATATGATCTCCACATTGTACCTGAACCAATGAATGATGCATATAATTTCTAAAGTTAATGTGCATGAATTTTTTCGAGGTGGTAATGTGCATGAATTTACACTTCAAAATAGAGTAATCAGTAGAGAGACAAATATAAAACCAACGAATGATGCACATCGAGTAATCAGAAAAAAAACAATATAAAACCATGTTGATGAAAAGCAGAGTAGAAAATAGGAAACACCAAAGCTGAAAGTGTTTGAGCTGTTCTCCTTGAAGGACTTTATCTTATTGATACATTACAAAAAACTTCATTTGAATCGTCTGACTCCTCTTTACCGAAGAAGCACGTGCTCGAAATAACCAAGCATGGGCTTTTCTTGTTAAAACGTATCTTGTCTAAAACAGTTTTGCAAATATTGAAACATGCATGATTTTGATATAAACACATAGAGTTTCTTTTTGTGAACATTTTTTTATCTTATTTGCATTTTTCCGATTATATATGAATTAGTTATGATTTTCACAAGCTGAAATTTTCTCTGAAAAATAGAGAACTGCAGAATACGGAATTAGTCCTTTAAACTCTTTGAAAAGGTCTCACTGACTTTGTTAGGAAGCACTGAGTTTAGATGTATTCTTCCTACCATCAGGCATCGTTTAGCAATGCCCCCTTGGAGAATGATCTAGTCATGGTGTTTTTGCCGGCATAGCAACCTTGAGCGATGGTGTGTAGTACAAACGTACTCTCAGTACATGAATAACACCATTTTTCATATGTAAGCGGGCACTATCTACCCAGCAGAATGAAATGGGAAGCGAATTTAGACTGGAGATTTCGCCTCATTGGCATGAAAATATTTTTGGGAAATAGCATCTTCAGTATAAACATTGATAAGCTGGCACTATTTTTTCTTACCTTACACATACCTATGGTATTTTAAGACCAGGATAATTATAAGCAGCTAATAGAAGTTAGCTATTTACTTTATGTTATTTATTATTGCATTGCAGATTTCCAAATATATGGCTTATAAGCAACTAATAGAAGTTAAAGTCTTATGTATGTAACATAGAAGATAAAAAATTGGCATTCATGTCGCAACTGTAGGTCTGGGCATGACAGATGCATGCCTTGCATGCCCTTAGATGAAATCAGACAAATTGCGAACAAAATAAATCATGGCAAGAAACAGATTGACCATCATATTAAATTATACAAAAAATGGAGATTTAACATGGCTATATATGTCAGGCAAAGTCAAATTAAGACGCTTTTTCATAAATCATGGATGTAAGGGCATGTGATGTCTTGTTTATGAGAAAATACCTTT